>NC_084627.1:22643523-22968523 GCF_033978795.1 Nerophis ophidion
CATTATTTAATTATCAAAACTCAAAGAGGTACAAAAAACAAAAAGCGAGCCGACAGAACAAAATGCCTGATCGCACTCAAAGCTAACACTTAACACGGACTATGGACAGGAAATAATTACGTAACTTTGGTACGAAACAAACAACTTACGTGGCAGGTTGCATGAAGCAAATAACGACGCCAGGACGACAGACCGGCAAAGGCAGGCTTAAATAATGCCTCTGATTAGTGCTCAGGAAGCAGGTGAGTGGGCGAACACTAATCAGAGACAGGTGGAAATTATAAGTAACCATGGTAACTAAAACAAACAAGGGTGCACAAAAACAGGAACTAATGGAGTCCAAAACTAACAGAACATAACAAAACATGATCAGTACCGTGGATCATGACAATACTTTGGAAAAAGGTATATTTGTAATTGGTTTTTTTTTTACATTTCCCTTCAGTATAATTTTATATAATTGCCTACACACATATTAAACCTACTTCTTAACCTCAGCAAAACGTTTAATTCAAAATATTACACACTTGGTCAGAATTGTCCACAGCTGCTGCAGGAGGACGCCATCTCTGCTCATAACTACGGTAAGAGCCAACTTATTACCACAATTTTTTCACTGAAACTTGCCGGTTGACATGTGGTCGGGATCCATGTTCGCTTGACCGCTCTGTTCCACAGTAAAACTTCCCCTTCGGGAAGTTTAAACAAGGAAACACTAGCTGTGTTTGTGTGGCTAAAGGCTAAAAGCTTCCCACCTCCATCTTTCTACTTTGACTTCTCCATTATTAATTGAACAAATTGCAAAAGATTCTGCAACACAAATGTCCAAAATACTGTGTAGTTATGCGATTAGAGCAGACTAATTATAGCTTGGATCAGGCTGGAAAATAATGTCCGCTACAACCCGAGACGTCAAACGCACGTGTCATCATATGCGTTATCATACTGCGACGTTTTCAACAGAACACTTCGCGGGGAATTTAAAATTGCAATTTAGTAAACTATAAAGGCCGTATTGGCATGTGTTGCAAAGTTAATATTTCATCATTGATATATAAACTATCAGACTGCGTGGTCGGTAGTAGTGAGTTTCAGTAGGCCTTTAAATATCCTTCTTGAAAATGGCCTTGCAAATATATATCTGCCACCTAATCAACGTTTTGTTCTTCTTTGTGAGTCAAGCATTAAAGTCCCATCTTAAAACTCATTTGTGTACTCTAGCCTTTAAATATACCCCCCTTTTAGACTAGTTGATCTGCCGTTTCTTTTCTTTTCTGCTCTGCCCCCTCTCTTTCTCACTATTATGTTGGATCCACTATGGACTGGACTTTCACAATATTATGCTAGACCCACTTGACGTCCATTTGCAACGGCCGACCACATCTTTGGTCCTCTCCAAGGTTTCTCGTTGTCATCCCACTGGGTTAAGTTTTTCCTTGCCCTGATGTGGGATCTGAACCAAGGATGTTGTTGTGGCTTGTGCAGCCCTTTGAGACACTTGTGATTTAGGGCTATATAAATACATATTGATTGATTGCATTGATTGAACACTTCCTGCTTCCTGCTAAATTGCAACTTAGCAAGAATGACAAGTGAGTATCCAATCACAGTCTCGTTACACATCAGGCTACCTAGATAGGCTACTGTCAACAACTTGGGATCTGGTTGGCCATCGCAACTGTCTATCAACTGTATGTGTCTGTTCACTTACAGTGCACAGACGCCTGCATTTTTGATTCTGAAGGGCTCTGGGCAGATTTGGCACAGCATGGCAACATAAGCTAGCTGAATTCTGATTGGTTAAAAATAGTAAACTAAAAACAACAGCACTGGAAGTAGCATAATATGACATGAAAATAATATGAATACTTTTAGATATTTAGGAAAAGTAATTTAAAAAATACTTTTATGTTTAACTATGATCATGATTTGTTGTTATGTTAGGCCAGCAAAGAAGACCTTGCTGGCCCTGACGGCACCCCACTGTGTAATTGCTCAACAAGAAGACTGCTCCTTTTAATCTTGACACGTTTTGCAGACGAGTCAGCTCCTCGCTGAAGCTTTGATCTTGATAAAGTTTCATGATCTTACATTTTCCTTCCACTTCATCTTCAATGGTGAGACAGGATCCTATGACACTTCGTCTTTCCTATTTCTTGAAACGTCCTCAGTTTTCTTCTCAACAATTAGGCTGCCTTTCTTTCATGTCGAGTGACAGAGGCCGCTCTGTATGGTTCTTGGTCAGAAACTTTGATCCCTTATTCCAAATTGGACACCTTGTGAACTTGCCTGCATACATACGTTGTGATGTATGGTCAACCGGGTTCAGCTCAGAACTCGCATACAGCTCAATTTTTGTTTCATCTGACCACATGGACAAAGATAAAACTTTCTAGAGGAAAGTTCTGTGGTCAGATGAAACAAAACAATGAGCTGTTTGGCCACAGTACCCAGCAATATATTTGGAGGAGAAAAGGTGAGGCCTATATTCCCAGGAACACCAAGCCTACCGTCAAACATGTTGGTGGTAGTATTATGCTCTGGGCCTGTTTGGCTTCCAATGGAACTGGTGCTTCAAATGGGACAATGAAAAAGGAAGATTACTTCCAAATTCTTCAGGACAAGCTAAAATCATCAGCCCTGAGGTTGGGTCTTGGGAGCAGTTGGGTGTTCCAACAGGACAATGACCCCAAAGACATGTCAAAAGTGGCAAAGGAATGGCGAAATTCACACAGTATTTTGGAAATCTGTGTTGCTGAATCTTTTGCAATTTGTGCATTTAATAATGGAGACTATAAAGAAGAATGCTGTTGGTGAAAAGCGGTGGATTGCAGCTGTCTTTAGCACCGACACACAGCCGGCGTTTCTTTGTTTGTGGTGAAGCTTTAAAGGGGAACATTATCACAATTTCAGAAGGGTTAAAACCAATAAAAATCAGTTCCCAGTGGCTTATTTTATTTTTCGAATTTTTTTTCAAAATTTTACCCGTCCCGGAATATCCCTAAAAAAAGCTTTAAAGTGCTTGATTTTCCTTATTTCCCTAAGCCACTGTCCATTTCCCTCTGACGTCACATAGTGATTCCAATACAAACAATGGCGAATAGCACAGCAAGATATAGCGTCATTAGCTTGGATTCTGACTCGGATTTCAGCGGCTTAAGCGATTCAACAGATTACGCATGTATTGAAACGGATGGTTGGAGTATGGAGGCAGATAGCGAAAACGAAATTGAAGAAGGAACTGAAGCTATTGAGCGAATAGCTTTTGACGCTATTCGGCCATGCATGTCTGTCTTAGCATCGCCGGTAAAATGTGCGGACCAAACGATCAGGACTTTCGCATTGACACTGGATCAACTTAAATATGTTGATTGGTAAGTGTTTGTTTGGCATTAAATGTAGGTGGAAAGAAACACTGGATGTAAGTATAATTTCAAATGTACATACAGGTAGCCTAAATAGCATGTTAGCATCGATTAGCTGGCAGTCATGACGCGACCAAATATGTCTGATTAGCACATAAGTCAATAAAATCAACAACACTCAACTTTGTGATTTCGTTGACTTTATCGTTGGGAATGCATCTGCTTTGAGTGTCGCAGGATATCCAAACATTCTTGTCATCTCTGTGCCATCTCTGTCGTAGCATCGCCGGTAAAAACCAAACGACGGGACTTTCGCATCTCTTGACACTGGAGCAACTTAAATCCGTCGACTGGTATTTGTTTGTTTGGCATTAAATGTGGGTGGAGGGAAAGGCTGGATGTAAATATAGCTACAAATGAGGCATAATGCTGCAATATGTACACAGAGCTAGCCTAAATAGCATGTTAGCATCAATTAGCATGCCGTGCTAATCAATGCACATTCTACGTAAATCAACTTGAATCCGTCCCTGATCGTGTTGTTACACCCTCCAACAACACACCAATGAGGCATGATGTCCCCAAGCCACGGAAAATAGTCGAAAAAACGGAAAATAACAGAGCTGATTTGACTCGATGCGTGTGATGTGGTAGGGAAAAATGGCGTTGAGTACCGATGTGACGTCACGTTCTGACGTCGCCGCTCAGAGAGGCATAAACAGAAATGCGTTTACTTCGCCAAAATTCACCCATTTAGAGTTCGGAAATCGGTTAAAAAATATATGGTCTTTTTTCTGCAACATCAAGGTATATATTGACGCTTACATAGGTCTGGTGATAATATTCCCCTTTAAGGTTTTAGAATGGCCTTCCCATAGTCCTGACGTGTGGACAATGCTGAAGAAACAAGTCCATGTCAGAAAACCAACAAATTTAGCTGAACTGCACCAATTTTGTCAAGAGGAGTGGTTAAAAATTCAACCAAAAGCTTGTGGATGTCTACCAAAAGCGTTTTATTGCCGTGAAACTTGCCAAGGGACACGTGACCAAATATTAACATTGCTGTATGTATACTTGTATAATATGACAATTATTTAAACATATTTCCTAAACCAAACATGCAAAAGGGCTAATAATGCCTGAAATAATATACAGTATCTTTTACTCGAAAATATGCTTTTTAAGGCTTGCAAACACAACAATTATTTTTTTACTCAATATGACAGTGTCAGGATCTGTGGTTTGGATTATGTTTTTTATTTTCAATCTAAGACTCTTTTGGTTCCTGTTTTTTTGTGCACCCTTGTTTGTTTTGGTTACCATGGTTACTTATTGTTTACACCTGCTTCTAATTAGTGTTCACCCGCTCACCTGCTGCCTGAGCACTAATCAGAGGCATTATTTAAACCTGCCTTGCCCTCCAGTGAGGGCTGGAGTATGGTTTGCTGTTTACTGTGGACTGCCTCTTTTTTTGGAAGCTGAGAGCTATTCCCTGGATCCCGACTTCTGTCCCTGTCTGCTGTTTCCTGGTTTCTGGTTTGTGTTTTTCTTGCCTATTTTTTTTTAACATTAAAACCATGTTTTTATTTTTCAAGCCTGTCATCTCTGCATCTTGGGGTTCGTCACCATCACTTCGTGACAGACAGTAATGTTTTTAGAATCCTGAGATAATGCGAAAAAAAAGCAATACAGAAACATTCAAACATAACTCTTAAACCAACATGCAAAATTTCTAATAATACTTGGCATAATGTATCTTTGTGAGTTTTGCTATAAAAAATATTTTATAAGATTTTAAATGACAAAAATGTGTTTTTTACTCAATATGACAGTATAGTTGTCATACACCCAGGACAAGTCGCCACCTCATCGCAGATAATAAATATGAAGCTTAAATAAACATAATTTCAAAACAAAACATGCAATATGTCTAAAAAATGCCTGCAATAATGTAGCTATATTAGTTTGACTAGAATCAGGTGTTTTTGTAAGGTTTACAAATACAACAAATAGTCTTTTTTACCCAATATGACAGTGTAACTGTCACACTCAATATGACAGTTATTTAAACATAATTCCTAAACCAAACATGCAAAATGGCTAATAATGCCTGCAATAATGAATCTTTGTGAGTTTTACCCAAAACATATGCTTTTTTAAAGCTTGCAAACACAAAAAAAGTTTTTTACTCATCTTTTATAAGGTTAGCAATGACAATTTGTTTTTACTCAATCTGACAGTATAACTGTCACAATAAATATGAAAGTTATATAAACATAATTTCAAAATCAAACATGCAATATGTCTTTTGAAAAAATGCCTGTGTTAATGTATCTACGTGAGTTTTTCTAGAATCAGGTGTTTTTCTAAGGTTTGCAAATACAAACAAGTGTTTTTTTTACCCAATATGACAGTGTAACTGTCACACTAAATATGACAGTTATTTGAACATCATTTCTAAACCAAAAATGCAAAATGGCTAACAATGCCTAAAATAATGTATCTTTGTGAGTTTTACTCGAAACATATGCTTTTTAAGGCTTGCACACACAACAATTAGTTTTTTATTCAATATGACAGTAATGTTCTATAATCCTGAGATAATGCGAAAAAAGCAATACAAAATATTCAAACATAACTTTTAAATCTAGCATGAAATATGTCTAAAAAAAAAACAAAACTGTAATAATGTATCTTTGTGAGTTTTACTAGAATCAAGTGTTTTTGTAAGGTTTGCAAATACAAAAATGTGTTTTTGTTTTTTTACCCAATTTGACAGTATAACTGTCACACTCAATATGATGGTTATTTAAACATAATTCCTAAACCAAACATGCAAAATAGCTAATAATGCCTGAAATAATGTATATTTGTGAGTTTTACTCCAAACATGCTTTTTTAAAGCTTGCAAACACAAAACATTTTTTTTACTCATCTTTTATAAGGTGAGCAATGACATTTTTTTTTTTACTAAATATCAATCAATCAATCAATGTTTACTTATATAGCCCTAAATCACTAGTGTCTCAAAGGGCTGCGACAGTATAACTGTCATGATAAATATGAAAGTTATAAAATCATAATTTCATAACCAAACCTGCAATATATCTAAAAAAATGCCTGTAGTAATTTATTTACGTGAGTTTTTCTAGAATCAGGTTTTTTTGTAAGGTTTGCAAATACAAAAAATAGTATTTTTCATCCAATATGACAGTGTAACTGTCACACTCAATATGACAGTTATTTAAACATAATTCCTAAACCAAGCATGCAACATGGCTAATAATGCCTGAAATAATGTATCTTTGTGAGTTTCACTAGAATCAGGTGTTTTTCTAAGGTATGCAAACAGAAAAAAAATTGATTTAGTCAATATGACAGTATAATTGTCAAACTCAATATGACAGTTATCTAAACATAATTCCTAAACCAAACATGCAAAATGGCTAATAATGCCTGAAACAATGTATCTTTGTGAGTTTTACTCGAAACATATGCTTTTTTAAAGCTTGCAAACACAACAAAATGTATTTTACTCATATGTAATAAGGTTAGCAATGACGATTTTTAAAACTAAATATGACAGTATGACTGTCATAATAAATATGAAAGTTATATAAACATAATTTCAAAACCAAACATGCAATATGTCTAAAAAAATGCATGTAATAATGTATCTACGTGAGTTTTACCAGAATCAGGTGTTTTTCTAAGGTTTGCAAATACAAAAAATATATTTTTCTACCCAATATGACAGTTTAATTGTCACACTCAATATGACAGTTATTTAAACATAATTCCGAAACATGGCTAATAATGCCTGAACTAATGTATCTTTGTGAGTTTTACTAGAATCAGGTGTTTTTCTAAGGTATGCAAATAGAAAAATATTTATTTAGTCAATATGACATTATAACTGTCAAACTCAACAATATGACAGTTATTTAAACACAATTCCTAAACCAAACATACAACATGGCTAATAATGCCTGAAATAATGTATCTTTGTGAGTTTTACTAGAATCAGATGTTTTTTTAAAGTATGCAAATAGAAAAAAAAAAATATTTAGTCTATATGACAGTGTAACTGTCAAACTCAATATGACAGTTATTTAAACACAACACCTAAACCAAACATGCAACATAGCAAGGTATAAACTGTTCAAGTATAAACAATATCTAAGTCATTTATGGATACCTAAGTGAGTATTTGAGCATTTTTAGGGCAAAATTCATAGAAGGGGTCAATTGTTTGGTTTCCACGTCCATCATGTTTTCTGCTAGAGCAGGGGTGTCAAACGTATGGCCCGAGGGCCAGATCAGACCTGTGGACAGGTTTTATCCGGCCCGCAGGATGGGTTTGCCAAATTAAAAAATTAACCTGAAATGTTTAAATGAAAGAAACAACTGTTCTAAATGTGTCCACTGGATGTCGCATAAGCAATTATTTGTATCTTTGTAGCTGATGCTACATTTGTAAAAAAAACACATCACGGTTTCAATCGTAGTCCATGCTTACTACCAAACCGTAACTTAAAAGGGTTGGCTGAACTGATATAAAGGCATGAGGCAATCGGCGCCCACGTTAGTCTCCAAACCGTGACTTTAAAGGGTTGTCTGAACAGCTATAAAGGCATGAGGCATTTGGCGCCCATATTTGTCCCCAAACTGTGACTTTAAAAGGTTGTCTGAACAGCTATAAAGGCATGAGGCAATCTGCACCAACGTTTGTCCCCAAATCGTGACTTAAAAGGGTTGTCTGAAAAGCTATAAAGGCATGAGGCAATCGGCGCCCACGTTTGTCCCCAAACCGTTACTTAAAAGGGTTGTCTGAACATCTATAAAGGCATGAGGCCATCAACGCCCACGTTTGTTCCAAAACCGTGACTTAAAAGGGTTGGCTGAACAGCTATTAAAGCATGAGGCACAGTACCTGTGCCGCACAGGTGGAAGGCCACGGCACGCATGGGCTGCCCGGCAGCCGGGCAGCCCAGCACTAATGTGGCCCGGAATCAGAGGTAGTGGGTTCAATCCCAAATATAGGTGATTGTATTTTGTTCAATCTCATCTTACTTTACTGAACCAGGAGTCCTTGATTACATTTGTGTATGGAACGAAATATTTTCTTCACAGGATCCAGGATAGACCAGGGGTTAAGACTGCTGACTTGGATTGAAAGGTATCAGGTTCAAACCCCACTCTGGTTGATGGTTTTTTGTTCTACCTCATCACACTTTACTGAGCCAGGAGTGTATATAAAAAAAAAATATTCCCACCACAAGATTCAGGATAGCCCAGTGGTTAAGACTGTTGACTCAGGTTGAAGGGTACAGGGTTTGAATCCTGGTTGGGTTGACATGTAATTTACAAAACCGGCCGGAGGCTTCGAGGTGACACATATTGTCGCCCATGTATTGTTAAAATAAATATATAATCAACTTTTTTTAAAAATCCAATTACAATTAACCAATTTTATTTTAATTGTACCCAGGAGAGGTCATTAGTCAACGCTCTTTTTTTATTAACTTTTTACTCCTATTCCCACCCACCTCAGGAATTACACTCACTCGCACACACACACACACACAGGTAACCTCTGAGGTGTCATCATTGACTATTTGACTGTTTATTTTTGATTATTATTATCTTTAGTGTTGACTTAATTTTTCCACAATATGTTACTCAAACAACTAGAACATAACATTAGTCTGTGTGGGGGAGAAGAAACACCCCATAATGTATGTAGTTTTGACATCATACAGCCAAATTACTGATTCCATGTGTGGGGTTTTGAACTCACTACCCCTGTATTAGGAGCCTGCAGTGTTGACCATTGAGCTATCCTGGGTCCCATTGATATTTGGTTTTTGCTCATATACAAATGTAGTCAGTGAACTATGATTGAGGAGAAACAAAAAACAAGATCTTCTTAATTATGGATTTACACCCAGTTGTACTGCGTGAGAAGCAGCAGTTTCAATCATTGAGCTATCCTGGGTACCGCTAACATTTGGTTTTCGCTCATATACAAATGTAATCAGTGAACTATGACCGAGGCTAAACAAAACACTAAATATTCCTATTTATGGATATTTGAACCCAGTAATACTGCATGAGAGGCAGCAGTTTTAACCGTTGAGCTATCCTTGGTCCGATTAATTTGGTTTTCGCTCATATACAAATGTAATCAGTAAACTATGACCGAGGCAAAACAAAAATCAAGATTGTCCTAGTTATGGATTTGAACCCAGTAGTACTGCATGAGTGAAGTGAATTATATTTATATAGCGCTTTTCTGTTGTGACTCAAAGCGATTTTACATAGTGAAACCCAATATCTAAGTTACATTTAAACCAGTGTGGGTGGCACTGGGAGCAGGTGAGTAAAGTGTCTTGCCTAAGGACACAACGGTAGTGACTAGGATGGCGGAAGCGGGAATCGAACCTGCAACCCTTTAAGTTGCTGGCACGGCTGCTCTACCAACCGAGCTATGCCGCCCCATGAGAGGTAGCAGTCTTAACCATTGAGCTATCCTTGGTCCCATTGGTTATGTTTTCTCTCATATACAAATGTAATCAGTGAACTATGATCGAGGAGATACAAAAACAAGATCCTCCTACTTATGGATTTGAACCAAGTTGTATTGCGTGAGGCAGCACCCTAACCATTGAGCTATCCTTGGTCCCATTAGTTTTGTTTTCGCTCATATACAAATGGAATCAGTGAACTATGATCGAGGAGAAACAAAAACAAAATCTTCCTAGGGATGGATTTAAACCCAGTTGTACTGCGTGAGAGGCAGCAGTCTCAACCATTGAGCTATCCTGAGTTCTGCTTAAATTTGGTTTTTGCTCATATACAAATGTAATCAGTGAACTATGACCAAGGCGAAACAAAAAACAAGATTTTTCTAGTTATGGATTTGAACCAAGTAGTACTGCATGAGAGGCAGCAGTCTTAACCATTGAGCTATCCTTGGTCCCATTAGTTTTGTTATCGCTCATATACAAATGTAATCAGTGAACTATGATCAAGGAGAAACAAAAACAAGATCTTCCTAATTTTGGATTTGAAGCCTGTTGTACTGCATGGGAGGAAGCAGTCTTAACCATTGAGCTATCCTTGGTACCATTAGTTTTGTTTTCGCTCATATACAAATGGAATCAGTGAACTATGAACGAGGAGAAACAAAAACAAAATCTTCCTAGTTATGGATTTGAACTCAGTTGTACTGCGTGAGAGGCAGCAGTCTCAAACATTGAGCTATCCTGGTTCCCACTAACTTTTGGCTTTCGCTTATATACAAATGTAATCAGTGAACTATGACCGAGGCGAAACAAAAAACAAGATCGTCCTAGTTATGGATTTGAACCCAGTAGTACTGCACGAGAAGTAGCAGTCATAACCATTGAGGTATCCTTGGTCCCATTAGTGTTGTTTTCGCTCATATACAAATGTAATCAGTGAACTATGATCGAGGAGAAACAAAAACAAGATCATCCTACTTATAGATTCGAACCCAGTTGTACTGCATGAGAGGCAGCACCTTAACCATTGAGCTATCCTTGGTCCCATCAGATTTGTTTTGTTTTTGCTTATATACAAATGGAATCAGTGAACTATGATCAAGGAGAAACAAAAACAAATTCTTCATAGGTATGGATTTAAACACAGTTGTACTGCATGAGAGGCAGCAGTCTCAACCATTGAGATATCCTGGGTCCCGCTAACATTTGGTTTTTGTTCACAAACAAATGTAATCAGTGAACTATGACCAAGGCGAAACAAAAAACAAGATCTTTCTAATTATGGATTTGAACCCAGTATTACTGCATGAGAGGCAGCAGTGTTAACCATTGAGCTATCCTTTGACCCATTAGTTGTGTTTTCGGTTATATACAAATGTAATCAGTGAACTATGATCGAGGAGAAACAAAAACAAGACCTTCCTAGTTATGGATTTGAACCCAGTTGTATTGCAATCGGTGCCCATGTTTGTCCCCAAACCGTGACTTAAAAGTGTTGTCTGAACAGCTATTAAGGCATGAGGCACAGTAACTGTGCCGCACAGGCAGAGGTGGATAGTAACGCGCTACATTTACTCCGTTACATTTACTTGAGTAACTTTGTGGATAAATTGTACTTCTACGAGTAGTTTTTATGCAACATACTTTTACTTTTACTTGAGTATATTTATAGAGAAGAAACGCTACTTTTACTCCGCTCCATTTATCTATATTCAGCTCGCTACTCGCTACTTTTTTTTTATCGATCTGTTAATGTTTGTTTTGATTTATGATAGCTTCAAAGTAGGATCTGTGCATGCCTGCGTTTCACCAATCACATGCAGTCACTGGTGACGTTGGACCAATCAAACAGAGCCAGGCGGTCACATGACCAGACTTAAACAAGTTGAAAAACGTATTTGGGTGTTACCATTTAGTAGTCAATTGTACGGAATATGTACTGTACTGTGCAATCTAATAATAAAAGTATCAATCAAGCAATCAATCAAAAGTATAAAAGAAAAAAGACACTTTTTATTTCAACCGTACTTCCCGTCAAAAGCCTAAAGACTGATCGCACAGTTCCTGTCTTCACAATAAAAGTGCCGCTCCATCGCGCCTGCGCGAACAAAATAAGAGTCTCCGAAAGCCAGCGCAAACAAGCTAGCAAGCTACGGAGTTTGCCACCAATGTATTTCTTGTAAAGTGTATAAAAACGAATATGGAAGCTGGACAGATAAGATGCCAAAAACCAACGACTTTCATGTGGTATTAGACAGAAAAGAGGAACTTTTTTTTCTCCTCCATTTGAAAAAGTGGACGTTATCAGCACTACTGTCTGATTCCAATCAATGCAAGTCATCAGAATCAGGTAATACACCAACTTATATTCTTGTCTTCATGAAAGATAGGAATCTATGTGTTAAACATGCATGTATATTCATTAAAACACCTATAACATCTCAACAAAAACAGCTAAATAAATAAATATAAATTATATACTGTATATATATATATATATATATATATATGATATTTGTGTGTGTGTGTGTGTGTATGTATATGTATATATGAGGTAGATCACCTCGACTTGGTCATTTATTAAGTAATTGATTAACGTTGAAAAACTTATTGGGGTGTTACCATTTAGTGGTCAATTGTATGGAATATGTACTGTACTGTGCAATCTACTGATAAAAGTTTCAATCAATCAATCAATGAATGCCTATTGAGCCTATGGTGCTGTTAAGTTATTGTGGCTCAATGTGCCTTATTTTTATATTTATTTTAATGTACTATTATTTAGAATATATTATTGTTTTAGTTGCTCAAGAGATATTCATGGCTCTGAATTTGCTCGTTGCTATTTTTATGTTTTTGTGCATTATTTGTTGCCGTAATCATTAAACAAAAAGGTTACTCATCAGTTACTCAGTACTTGAGTAGTTTTTTCATAACATACTTTTTACTTTTACTCAAGTAAATATTTGGGTGACTACTCTTTACTTTTACTTGAGCAATAAATCTCTAAAGTAACAGTACTCTTACTTGAGTACAATTTCTGGCTATTCTACCCACCTTTGCGCACAGGTGGCGGCCGGGCAGACCATCGCTGATGTGGCCTGGAAGGCCACAGCACGCATGGGCTGCCCGGTGGCCCATCGCTGATGTGGCCTGCACACTTATTACATTTATTCCAATTTGTATGAATGACCACACAAGTCAGGAAATTTCAAAGTTCAAGGTTTTATTTGCACTCAACATTGTCAGTCTTCTTTACTGTCAAAGACTTTTGGAAGAATGAAAACCATTAGTCAAATTCAGTATGCAATGTCACCTTTCAACAGAACATATAGCTAATCTAAATATCATGTTAGCATTGATTAGCTTGCAGTCATGCAGGTACCAAATATGTCTGATTAGCACGCTACACAAGTCAATAATATCAACAAAACTCACCTTTGTGCATTCACGCACAACGTTAAAAGTTTGGCTGACAAAATTAGACAGAAAAAAAAGGTGGCATAAAACATGTCCAAGAAAGTTGGAGAAAGTTGTACATGTAAACAAACTGCGGTGAGTTCATGGACAGCCAAAATTAGTAGGACAAAATGGCGCAAATACTCAAATCAGTGAAGCATGTTTAATATAAACAGTGTGCTTTTAGGGAGGTTTGTGTCATGTTTGTCCTCCTGCAGAAACCATATTAAAACAAAAAATTTATTTCTTCCCCTCATTTATTCAATTTTTCATACATTTTTGAAAAATGTATTGATTGATTGATACTTTTATTAGTAGGTTGCACAGCTCAGTACATATTCTGTACAATTGACCACTAAATGGTGACACCCGAATAAGTTTTTCAACTTGTTTAAGTCGGGGTCCATGTTAATCAATTCATGGATTAAGCTCCAGAGAGCCAAAAGGGCGGCGCTAAAGAGCCGCATGCGTCTCTAGAGCCGCGGGTTGCCAAACGCCGGTCTGGAAGATTTTCACAGGCATTTAAGTTTTCCACACACCTTGCATGTTAGTACATCATTTGAGGAAAATGAGGTAACTACATAAAAAAACATACTGTAATTGGATTTTGATATGATTTTTTTATATTGATAGATTGAAAATGAACACCATCATTATCACATAATTTATTCAGAAAATATAAATAACAGCAAATGAAGTATATACCATATTAACCGCAGCAGGGAATTGTTAAAAAAACAAAAACAACCACATTGTCAAACTGGGACTTGGATTAGGGTTGTTTCTTCAATGCAGAGAATGTTTGGAACGAGCCAGATTAATTTATTTAATAAACAACCAAACTACAAAAAGGCAAACCAAGGACGCGCCCGATGGCGGATAATAAAGTAGGCTAATCAAAAAAGAAACTAGCACAATGGCATGACTAAAGACATGAAACAAAAGCATGCACTGTGGTATAAAAAAATAATACTTGCACTGAGGCATTAATACAATACTTACTGTGACCGAAACCAGGGCCATGGATGGCAAGTTGTTTGAGGGCATGAAGGAAGTGAAGCATGGGTAGGCGTGAAGATGCCCGACTGAACACTTGGCAACTACCGGTTTAAATAATACCAATGATAATTACAAGCAGGTGTGAAAACTGAGGGCAGGGGCATGACATGACAGGTGAAAACTAATGAGTTGGCATGGAGACGAAAACAAACCAGGAAGTGCTAAGACAGAACTAAATGTCCAAAAAACTAAACATAACCTGACCAAACATGGCAAAAACCAAAACATAATCATACATTCGTGAAACTTGTACAATTTCAGAAGGTGCATGTTCTATTTTTGAACAAAGAAAACAATCTGAAGTTGTCTTTATTTTTAAGTTATCGTGCCGTGATTTGAACTGTCCGGCTCTATTGGGAGTAGATATTGCTCAAAGTGGCCCCTGATCTAAAATGAGTTTGACACCCCTGTGCTGGAGTGATTTTGAGGGACTACTTTCTGTGCGTCGGTGCAACTAGAAGGAGATTGGCGCTGGGCTCTGCGTCAAGACGTTACTTGGAGCCGTGACGCGTGTGCTCCCACGCACACACTGTGTGTGTGTCTGATCAAATGACATTCTCCCAATCCTCTGCTGTATCATCCACGTATCCATTTTGGTATAAACTCAACTCGTCGTGTCTGGAGGAAGAAGAATACTGAGTTGCATCCCAAGAACACCACACCTACTGTGAAGCATGGGGGTGGAAACATTACGCTTTGGGGCTGTTTTTCTGCTAGGGGGACAGGACGATTGATCCGTGTTAAGGAAAGAATGAATGGGGCCATGTATCGTGAGATTTTGAGCCAAAACCTCCTTCCATCAGTGAGAGCTTTGAATGGTTGACCAAATACTTATTTTCCACCATAATTGACAAATAAATTCTTTAAAATTCCTACAATGTGAATTCCTGGATTTTTTCCCCACATTCTGTCTCTCACAGTTGAAGTATACCTATGATGAAAATTACAGACCTCTGTCATCATTTTAAGTGGGAAAACTTGCACAATCGGTGGCTGACTAAATACTTTTTTGCCCCATTGTATGTAGCATCAGCTACAAATACAAATAATTGCCATTGCGACATCCAGTGGACACATTTAGAACAGCTGTTTCTTTCATTTAAAAATTTCAGGTTAATTTTTTAATTTGGCAAACTCATCCTGCGGGCCGGATAGAACCTGTCCGCGGGCCTGATCTGGCCCTCGGGCCGTACATCTGACACCTCTGCTCTAGCACAAAACATGATGGACGTGGAAAACAAACAATTGAACCCCTTCTATGAATTGTGCCCTAAAAACGCTCAAATACTCACTTAGGTATCCATAAATGACTTAGATATTGTTTATACTTGAACAGTTTATACTTAGCCATGTTGCATGTTTGGTTTAGGTGTTATGTTTAAATAACTGTCGTATTGAGTTTGACAGTTATACTGTCATATTGACTAAATAAATATTTTTTGTATTTGCATACCTTAGAACAGTGGTTCTCAAATGGGGGTCCGTGTACCCCTGGGGGTACTTGAAGGTATGCCAAGGGGTACGTGAGATTTTTTTTTAGAAATATTCTAAAAATAGCAACAATTCAAAAATCCTTTATAAATATATTTATTGAACAATACTTCAACAAAATATGAATGTAAGTTCATAAACTGTGAAAAGAAATGCAACAATGCAATATTCAGTGTTGACAGCTAGGATTTTTTGTGGACATGTTCCATAAATATTGACGTTAAAGATTTTTTTTTTTTGGAAAGAAATGTTTAGAATTAAGTTCATGAATCCAGATGGATCTCTATTATAATCCCCAAAGAGGGCACTTTAAGTTGATGATTACTTCTATGTGTAGAAATATTTATTTATAATTGAATCAACAAGTTTTTAGTTATTTTTATATATATTTTTTCCAAATAGTTAAAAAAAGACCACTACAAATGAGCAATATTTTGCACTGTTATACAATTTAATAAATCAAAAAATGATGACATAGTGCTGTATTTTATCCCTTTATCTCTTTATCTCTTTTTTTCAACCAAAAATGCTTTGCTCTGGTTATGGCAGGGGTTGGGGACCTTTTTGGCTGACAGAGCCATGAAAGCCAAATATTTTAAAATGTATTTCCGTGAGAGCCATATCATATTTTTTTAACACTGAATACAACTAAATGCGTGCATTTTTTAAGTAAGACCAACATTTTTAGAGTATAATAGGTCTAAGTCTTTTTAATAACATTGTTATTTCTTGAACAGGTGCGGTAGAAAAATGATGGATGGATTAAAATGTATGAGAATGTTTTATATTTTGAACGTTATTTTTAACATCGTGATTACCAGCGGAATTATTCATTACTTATGGTGTTAAGCAATGTCAGCTAAGATTTATCTGAAAGCCAGATGCAGTCATCAAAAGAGCCACATCTGGCTCTAGAGCCATAGGTTCCCTACCCCTGGGTTAGGGGTACTTGAATTAAAAAAACATTTTTACAGGGGGGACATCACTGAAAAAAGGTTGAGAACCACTGCCTTAGAAAAACACCTGATTCTAGTAAAACTCACAAAGATACATTATTTCAGACATTATTATCCATTTTGCATGTATGGTTTAGGAATTATGTTTAAATAACTGTCATATTGAGTGTGACAATTAAACCGTCATATTGGGTAAAAAAAATATATTTTTTGTATTTGCAAACCTTAGAACAGTGGTTCTCAAATGGGGGTACGCGTACCCCTGGGGGTACTTGAAGGTATGCCAAGGGGTACGTGAGATTATTTTTAAAAATATTCTATAAATAGCAACAATTCAAAAATCCTTTATAAATATATTTATTGAATAATACTTCAACAAAATATGAATGTAAGTTCATAAACTGTGAAAAGAAATGCAACAATGCAATATTCAGTGTTGACAGCTAGATTTTTTGTGGACATGTTTTATAAATATTGATGTTAAATATTTATTTTTTTGTGAAGAAATGTTTAGAATGAAGTTGATGAATCCAGATGGATCTCTATTACAATCCCCAAAGAGGGCACTTTAAGTTGATGATTACTTCTATGTGTATAAATCTTTATTTATAATTGAATCACTTGTTTATTTTTCAACAAGTTTGTAGTTATTTTTATATCTTTTTTCCCAAATAGTTCAAGAAAGACCACTACAAATGAGCAATATTTTGCACTGTTATACAATTTAATAAATCAGAAACTGATGACATAGTGCTGTATTTTACTTCTTTATCTCTTTTTTTCAACCAAAAATGCTTTGCTCTGATTAGGGGGTACTTGAATTAAAAAAAAATTCACAGGGGGTACATCACTGAAAAAAGGTGGAGAACCGCTGCCTTAGAAAAACACCTGATTCTAATAAGACTCACATTATTTCAGGCATTATTAGCCATTTCGCATGTATGGTTTAGGAATTATGTTTAAACAACTGTCATATTGAGTGTGACAATTAAACTGTCATATTGGGTAAAAAAATATATTTTTTGTATTTGCAAACCTTAGAAAAACACCTGATTTTAGAAAAACTCACGTAGATACATTTTTACATGCATTTTTTTAGACATATTGCATGTTTGGTTTTGAAATTATGTTTATCTAACTTTCATATTTACTTTGACAGTTATACTGTCATATTGAGTAAAAAAAATTGTCATTGCTAACCTTATAAAAGATGAGTAAACGTGTTTTTGTGTGACACACACACACGCACGAATACGCACACATGCGCAGACGCACGCGCGCAGATTTCTTTTGGATGCGATGTTGGGATGACTTGGATGCATTTGGCGGGTTTAAAAGACAGAAGAAGGATGTCAGAGGGGCGGAGGAGCGAGGAAGGCTTCTCCACCTTCAACGTGAGCTCCGTCAACGCCACGGACTGCGACCCTCTCCACTCCGCCAACCGGACCGAGCCGGGCGCGGACGGCGCGGCGGCGGTGCGCGTCGTCGTCTCGGTGGTGTACTCGCTGGTGTGCGCGCTGGGTCTGGTGGGCAACGTGCTGGTGCTCTACCTGATGAAGAGCAAACACGCCTGGAAAAAGTCCTCCATCAACCTCTTCGTCACCAGCCTGGCCGTGACGGACTTCCAGTTCGTGCTGACGCTGCCCTTCTGGGCGGTGGAGAACGCGCTGGACTTCACCTGGCCGTTCGGGCGCGCCATGTGCAAGGCGGTGTCGTTCGTGACGGCCATGAACATGTACGCCAGCGTCTTCTTCCTCACTGCCATGAGCGTGGCGCGCTACAGCTCGCTGGCGTCCGCGCTGAAGGGCCGGCGGCGGCGGAGGCTGCGGTGCTCAGCGCGCTGCGTGGCCGCCTCCATTTGGGTGGCGGCCGCCTGCGCCGCGCTGCCCCACGCCGTCTTCTCCACCACCGTCACCGTCTCCGGCGAGGAGGACCTGTGCCTGGTGAGGTTCCCCGGCAGCGACGGCAGCGCGCAGCTGTGGTTGGGGCTCTACCACGCCCAGAAGGTGCTGCTGGGCTTCCTGGCCCCGCTGGCCATCATCTCGGCCTGCTACCTGCTGCTGCTGCGCTTCATCACCTCCAAGAACACCAACACGTCCAGCGCCAAGCGACGCGCCAAAGTCACCAAGTCGGTCACCATCGTGGTGCTCTCCTTCTTCCTCTGCTGGCTGCCCAACCAGGCCCTCACCGCCTGGGGGATCCTCATCAAACTCAACGTGGTGCACTTCACCTACGAGTACTACACCACGCAGGTCTACGTCTTTCCCGTGTCGGTGTGCCTGGCGCACTCCAACAGCTGCCTCAACCCGGTGCTCTACTGCCTGATGAGGCGGGAGTTCCGCAAGGCGCTCAGGAAGCTGTTCTGGAGGATGACCTCGCCCGCCGTGACCACCATCAGACCGTTCACCGGCAGCACCAAGCCCGGGGCCGAGGAGCGGGGACAAGGCTTGGTGCCTCTGGATTGCCCCAGGGAGCCAGCGGTGGTCTTCTACCCTCCTGGGGCGGCCATGTAGATCCACGGTGACTTACATCAGGGCTGTCAAACTCATTTTAGCTCAGGGGCCGTATGTAGGAAAATGTACTCCCGAGGGGGCCATAATGGTCAAATCATGGCACGAAAACTTAAAGACCTACCGAGATGAGATTTTCTTATTTAAACGGCCATTCTATGTGTCATACTTGATCATTTTGCGATATTGCCATATATTTGCTGAACGGATTTAGTAGAGAACATCGACGATAAAGTTCGCAACTTTTGGTCGCTAATAGCCTTGCCTCTACCGGAAGTATGTGCGCGTGACGTCACGAGTTGCAGGGCTACACACATATTCACATTGTTTATAATGGGAGCCACCAAGCAATAAGAGCAATTCGGACCGAGAAAGCGAGAATTTCCCCATTAATTTGAGCGAGTATGAAAGATTTGTGAATTAGGATATTGATAATAAAGGCCAAAAAAAAAAAAAAGCAACGACTCCAGGCTGCGGCAGTGTGAGCGTTTCAGATGTAATTAGACACATTTACTAGGATAATTCTGGAAGATCCCTTATCTGCTTATTGTTTTAATAATGTTTTAGTGAGATTCTAAAAACATATCTGAAAGTCGGATGGCTGCGGTGAACGCCAGTGTCTCTCAGAGAAGCCAATGGAGGAGCCAAGATCACAGCTGCCTTTTCGAGCTGCAGGACGAAGTCCCATAATCCAGTGGTCCCCAACCTTTTTGTATCCGCGGACCGGTCAACGCTTAATAATTTGTCCCCCAAAGGGACGTTTTTGTCATGAAAAAGGGAGTTTTTTGTGGTTGGTGCACTAATTGTAAGTGTATATTGTGTTTTTTATGTTGATTTAATAAAAAAAAAAAAAATATATATATATATATTTTTTTAAATTAAAAATGAATAAAGAATTCTTCTGCGGCCCGGTACCAATCGGGCCGTGGCCCGGTGGTTGGGGACCACTGCCATAATCCACTGATTTCTCCACTGAGACTTAATATCACAATTTTCCAATCCAAAGACATGCTGGTTGACGTAGAGAAAACATGTTTGATGGCCGCTCTGTATTAAAGGGGAACATTATCACCAGACCTATGTAAGCGTCAATATATACCTTGATGGTGCAGAAAAAAGACCATATATTTTTTTAACCGATTTCCGAACTCTAAATGGGTACATTTTGGCAAATTAAACGCCTTTCTGTTTATCGCTCTGTGGCGATGACGTCAGAACGTGACGTCACCGAGGTAATACAGCCCCCATTTTCATTTTCAACACATTGCAGACACGCGTATCAGCTCTGTTATTTTCCGTTTATTCGATTATTTTTTGGAACCTTGGAGACATCATGCCTCGTCGGTGTGTTGTCGGAGGGTGTAACAACACTAACAGGGAGGGATTCAAGTTGCACCACTGGCCCGAAGATGCGAAAGTGTCTGCCACCAGACCCCCATTGAATGTGCCGGAGTGTCTGCACATTTTACCGGCGATGACAGACACGACACAGAGATGTATGGATTTCCCAGATGCATTTGCAATGATAAGGTCAACGAAATCACAAAGGTGAGTTTTGTTGATGTTGACTTATGTGCTAATCAGACGTGTTTGGTTGCGGCGTGACTGCCAGCTAATCGATGCTAACATGCTATGCTAATCGATGCTAACATGCTATTTACCGGCGGTGCTAAAGCAGATATGGCACAGAGATGTATGGATAACCTGCAGATGCATTTGCAACGATAAAGTCAACGAAATCACAAAGGTGAGTTTTGTTGATCTTGACTGCCAGCTAATCGATTCTAACATGCTATGCTAATCGATGCTAACATGCTATTTACCAGCGGTGCTAAAGCAGACATGGCACAGAGATGTATGGATAACCTGCAGATGCATTTGCAACTATATTACGTTTCCTTCCACCCACATTTAATGCGAAAAAAACACTTACCAATCGAAGGATTTAAGTTGCTACACTGTCACAAGATGCGAAAGTCCTGATCGTTTGGTCAGCACATTTTACCGGCGATGCTAACGCAGCTATTCGGCCATGCTATGGCTATGAATAGCGTCAATAACTATTCGCTCAATAGCTTCAGTTTCTTCTTCAATACTTTCTTACTCCAACCATCAGTTTCAATACATGCGTAATCTGTTGAACCGCTTAAGCCGCTGAAATCCGAGTCTGAATCCGAGCTAATGTCGCTATATCTTGCTGTGCTATTCGCCATTGTTTGTTTACATTGGCAGCACTGTATGACGTCACAGGGAAATGAACAGTGTCTTCGCAGAAAGCGAAAAAAAGGCACTTTAAAGCTTTTTTTCAGGGATATTCCGGGACCGGTAAAATTTTGAAAAAAACTTCAAAAAATACAACAAGCCACTGGGGACTGATTTTTATTGTTTTCAACCCCTTTGAAATTGTGATAATGTTCCCCTTTAAAGCTTCACAACAAACAAAGAAACACCGGCTCTGTCTCGGTGCTAAAGACAGCTGCAATCCACCGCTTTTCACCAACAGCATTCTTTTTTATAGTCTCCATTATTAAATGCACAAATTGCAAAAGATTCAGCAATACAGATGTCCAAAATACTGCGTAATTACTCCATGAACAGAGACGACTTTTAGCCGTGTTTGGTGCTACGCTAATATGTCCCCTCCAACACGTGACGTCTTGCGTACGCGTCATCATTCCGCGACGTTTTCAACAAGAAACTCGCGGGAAATTTAAAATCGCAATTTAGTAAACTAAAAAGGCCGTATTGGCATGTGTTGCAATTTTAATATTTCATCATTGATATATAAACTATCAGACTGCGTGGTCGGTAGTAGTGGGTTTCAGTAGGCCTTTAAAGATAAAGACAACTCCAGGTTGTTTTCTTTGTTTTACTTTTGCCAATCCATCCATTCATTTTCTACCACTTGTCCCTAATTGGGTTGCAGAGGGCAGCTGGGGCCTATCCCAGCTGCACATGTGCAACTTGGTGCCTCTCAATTGCCACAGGAAGTCTGCTATGGTCTTTTAACCTCCTGGGGCGGCCATGTAGATCCATAGTGACTTTAGTTCAGGGGTGTCAAACTCATTTTAGCTCAGGGGCCGCAAGGAGGAAAATCTATTCCCAGGTGGGCCCAGCCGCCCATCCATTTTCTACCGCTAATGAGGTGGCGGGGGGAGCTGGAGCCTATCCCAGCTGCACATGGGCGGAAGTCGGGGTACACCCTGGACAAGTCGCTACCTTATCGCAGGGCCAACATAGATCGACAGAGCCGTAACGGACACATCATGGCACGATAACTTAAAAATAAAGACAACTCCAGGTTGTTTTCTTCCATCCATTCATTTTCTACCGCTTGTCCCTTTTGAGGTCGCCGGGGGAGCTGGAGCCTATCCCAGCTGCACATGGGCGGAAGTCGATTACACCCTGGATAAGTCCCACCTTTTCGCAGGGCCAATATAGATCGACAGAGCCGTAGTGGTAATATCATGGCACGATAACTTAAAAATAAAGACAACTCCAGGTTGTTTTCTTCCATCCATCCATTGTCTACCGCTTGTCCCTTTTGGGGTTGCGGGGGAGCTGGAGCCTATCCCAGCTGCACAAGGGCGGAAGTCGGGGTACACCCTGGATAAGTCGCCTATTTATCGCAAGGCCAACACAGATCGACAGAGACATAGTGGTAAAATCATAGCACGATAACTTAAAAATAAAGACAAGTCCAGGTTGTTTTCTTCCATCCATCCATTTTCTAACCCTTGTCCCTTTTGAGGTCGCCGGGGGAGCTGGAGCCTATCCCAGCTGCACATGGGCGGAAGTCAGGGTACACCCTGGAAAAGTCACCACCTTATCGCAGGGCCAACATAGATCGACAGAGCCATAGTGGTAATATCATGGCACGATAACTTAAAAATAAAGACAACTCCAGGTTGTTTTCATCCATCCATCCATTTTCTACCGCTTGTCCCTGAGCTGGAGCCTATCCCTGCTGCACATGGGTGGTATTGGCGGGGTACACTTTGGACAAGTCGTCATCTTATCGGAGGGCCAACACAGACAGACAGACCCGCAATGGACAAATCATGGCACGATAACTTAAAAATAAAGACAACTCCAGGTTGTTTTCTTTGTGTTTTAAAAATAGAACCAGCACATTATGAAAACGCACAAATCACAACTAATTTAAAGTTTTTTGAAAATTCTGAGGAAATTGGTGCAGCTTAAAAATGGTAAATGGGTTATACTTGTATAGCGCTATTCTACCTTCAAGGTACTCAAAGCCATGCATGGCGCAAACCACGACCCATCAGGAGCAAGGGTGAAGTGTTCAGCTCAAGGACACAATGGACGTGACTAGGGTGGTAGAAGCCGGGGATTGAACCAGGAACCTTCAGGTTGTGCACGGCCACTCTACCAACTTTTTGGGATTGAACAAAAAAACACATGTAAACTCTTCTAGGTATCATATTCCTCTTTTGTCATGTCCACTTATCAATCCAGAGATAACTCAACAAACCGTAACAAACGGAGGTAAAATGGTTAAGTTCACTTTTCTTGTGTTTGATAGAGACATTTTTAGACAATGTGTTCGAAGCAGAAGACAGGTTTTAAGTTTCATGTGGGTTGAGGAGGAGGAGCCACAGTCACCCTTTACTTTGTACCCCTTGCTTGGCTCCGATATAAACCGTTTGCTTGCCTCACAGAATTGCTATTGTGACATCCAGTGGACACAATTAGAAAAGCAGCTCATTTTTATACTTGGCAAACTCATCATGCAGGCCGGAAAAAACCCGTTCTCGGGGCTTGATCGGGCCCGCGGGCCGTACATTTGGCACCACTGCTATAGATCCTGTTAAACTAGCTACTAAAACAATATTCTTTTTAATTTATTGTCCCCCTTTTTGACCAAATACCAAACTATAACACTTAGTATCATGTTTACAAAGATCCTAAATAGAAAGAGTAAGCTGCTGTTTTAAAGGAATAACATCTGGAAAAAGTATCACCATGCTGTTAAAAAACTACTTCAAACATGCTAGTCAAAGATCCTTTTTGTGATCCTTAAAAACATCAGTTTTAAGGCTTTACAACTAAATATGTAAAGTCAAAAATCCTTTAAATGACAGAGGAGCGTGTCTGTTTAAAAATACTGCAAAATGGTGTTCAAAGATCCTTAAGTGACATGAAAAAAATGCTGGTAAGGATCAGGAGTTATCTCTTGTTTTGAAGAATATGCCGTAAAATTCTGGTCAAAGATACTCTGGTCAAAGATCCTCTATGTGACTGGAGTGATCTCTTGTCTTAAAAATATGCTGTAAAATGCTGGTCAAAGATCCTCTATGTCAGTGGTTCCCAACCAATGTGCCGCGGCTCGCACAATAATTTTTTATTTTTTTTTAATCGACATAAAAAACACAATGTATACATTATATATCAATATAGATCAATACAGTCTGCAGGGATACAGTCCGTAAGCACACATGATTGTATTTCTTTATGAAAAAAAACCCCGGTCCGTGGGACAAATTTTCAAGCGTTGACCAGTCCGCAGCTACAAAAAGGTTGGGGACCACTGCTCTATGTGAAAAGAGTGATCTCTTCTTTTTTAGGAATATGCTGTAAAATGCTGGTCAAAGATCATCTATGTAAGTGGTCCCCCACCACAGGGCCGCGGCTCGATTGGTACCGGGCCACAAAATAATTTTTTATTAATTAAAAAAAAAAAAAAAATTACATTTTAAATTTTTGTTTTAATTGAATCAACATAAAAACACAAGATACACTTACAATTAGTACACCAAACTAAAAACACCTCCCTTTTTCATGAGCAAACCCCCCCTTCGGGCCGCGGGACAAATTATCAAGCGTTGACCGGTCCGCAGCTACAAAAAGGTTGGGGACCACTGATCTATGTGACATGAGTGACTTCTTATTTTTAAGAATATATTGTACAAATGCTGACAGGAGTGAGCACCTGTTTTTAAAAATATATTGTGAAAACACTGGTCAAAGATCCTCTATTTGACAGGAGTGACCTCTTGTTTTAGGAATATACTGTAAAAATGCTGGTCAAATATCCTCTATGTGACAAGAGTGATCTCGTTTTTTAAAATATACTGTAAAAATCCTGGTCAAAGATCCTTTATGTGACAGGAGTGACCTCTTGTTTTTAGGAATATACTGTAAAATTGCTGGTCAAAGATCCTCTGTGTGACAGGAATGATCTCTTGTTTTTATAAATATACTGTGAAAATGCTGGTCAAAGATCCTCTATGTCTTTTTTTTTTTTTTTTTTCTTTGTCATGAAAAAGGGAGGTTTTTGTCATGAAAAAGGGAGGTTTTTGTGGTTGGTGCACTAATTGTAAGTGTATATTGTGTTTTTTTATGTTGATTTGATAAAAAAAAAAAAAAAAAAAAAAAAAAAAATATATATATATATATATATATATATATATGTATATATATATTTTTTTAAAATAAAAATGAATAAAAAATTATTCTGCGGCCCGGTACCAATCGGGCCACGGCCCGGTGGTTGGGGACCACTGCTCTATGTGACAGGAGTGACTTCTTGTTTTTAGGAATATATTGTAAAAATGCTGGTCAAAGATCCTCTATTTGACAGGAGTGACCCTTGTTTTTAGGAATATACTGTAAAAATGCTGGTCAAAGATCCTCTGTGTGACAGGAATGATCTCTTGTTTTTAAGAATACACTGTAAAAATGCTGGTCAGAGATCCTCTATGTGACAGGATCGCTCAATGTTTACAAGCATCCACTGCCAAAACACATGTCTGTTTCAGGAATGATCTGCTGATATATTTTGTAAAAATGCTGGTCAAAGATCCTCTATATACCAAAACTAATCTGATAAAATGTAAATAAAAATGTTGACGACTCCCAAATTGAACTGAATTCGTAAGTCAGTTTTTTTGTCAATCATACTGGGTTTAGCCAGCAAGCCACCATTTCAAAAGCTCTGATTTAGAGCAATGATTACGAATACACAGAATATATGTATGTAATAATCATAAAGATACATAAGTGTTGCATATTTGTTGGTCGTGTGATGGGCAATGAGCCAAGAAGACGCCAACAAGGAATCATCAATTAAAAAGCTTTATTTGTTTCGAGCCTCTGACTGGAACTGCAGATTCCAGGAGATGGGTATGTCCTTAAATACCTTTTACACGAAGACAGTTACTCTTTGTTGTTCTAGCCTTGGGACCAGCCAGTCAGGACAACATCCAGTTTGTTGCTTGGCCCGTCGGCCTATTTCCCCTGATCGGTTTGAGTCGGGTGACCTCCGACTCCTATCCTCTACTCCTACTTGTGAGGGCTTCCTACCAGATGTTGCTAATGTCTTTACACTTCCTCTTAAAATCCATTCCTGTAGGATTCCAATTTCCGGGGGGCCACCACTCTTTGGAGAGTTTGAGATGGACATGTGCACTTTTGACCTTAGTAGAAAAATCCCCGAATGGATTCTGTGACCAAATACAAAAACATACTAGTTCACGACCATATAAGAAAATGGTACACGGTATAATTTACCGCACAAATATTGCTTTGGTGCCACAAGGACTTTTGAAAATCCTATCCTAATGGGTCACAAAATTAGAGACATCTGCACAATCTTATGATATGAAATAAAAAAAACAATTCTTCTTTTACAAATATAATAATGCTCACTTTTTTTTGACACAGATACATTTATATCCGGTAAAATGCCTTAAGATTGACAATCAATTATCCATCCATCCATCCATTTTCTACCGCTTATTCCCTTTCGGGGTCGCGGGGAGCGCTGGCGCCTATCTCAGCTACAATCGGGCGGAAGGCAGTGTACACCCTGGACAAGTCGCCACCTCATCGCAGTGACAATCAATTAATGATTAATAAATCCATGATCAATATTTCATTGAACAGTCAAAATCATGACCAGTTGATGGTCAATACAACTATTGACCCATTTTAAGCTTAAAACCAATTTTTTGGGACCTTGGGGTTTGTTAGAGAAAGTAGGGCTGTTGAAAAACCAAACATTTAAACTTAATGTTAAAAGAAAAGAAGAAAAAAAGGCAAAGAGTATCAATCAATCAATCAATCAATCAATCAATCAATCAATCAATGTTTATTTATATAGCCCTAAATCACAAATGTCTCAAAGGAATGTACAAACCACTACGACTATAGCATCCTCGGAAGAACCCACATAAGGGCAAGGAAAACTCACACCCAGTGGGACGCCAGTGACAATGATGACTATGAGAACCTTGGCGAGGACCTCAAACGCGGGCAACCCCCCTCCCCAGGGACCGAAAGCAATGGATGTCGAGCGGGTCTAACATGATACTGTGAAAGTTCAATCCATAGTGGCTCCAACACAGCCGCGAGAGTTCAGTTCAAAGCGGATCCAAGACAGCAGCAAGAGTTTCGTCCACAGGAAACCATCCCAAGCGGAGTCTGGATCAGCAGCGTAGAGATGTCCCCAACCGATACACAGGCGAGCGGTCCATCCTGGGTCCCGACTCTGGACAGCCAGTACTTCATCCATAGCCATCGGACCGGACCCCCTCCCTTGACAGAAGAGAAAAAGAAAAGAAGAGAAGCGGCAGATCAACTGGTCTAAAAAGGAGGTGTATTTAAAGGCTAGAGTATACAAATGAGTTTTAAGGTGAGACTTAAATGCTTCTACTGAGGTGGCATCTCGAACTGGCATTCCAGAGTACTGGAGCCCGAACGGAAAATGCTCTATAGCCCGCAGACTTTTTTTGGGCTTTGGGAATCACTAATAAGCCGGAGTCTTTTGAACGCAGATTTCTTGCCGGGACATATGGTACAATACAATCGGCAAGATAGGCTGGAGCTAGACCGTGTAGTATTTTATACGTAAGTAGTAAAACCTTAAAGTCACATCTTAAGTGCACAGGAAGCCAGTGCAGGTGAGCCAGTACAGGCGTAATGTGATCAAACTTTCTTGTTCTTGTCAAAAGTCTAGCAGCCGCATTTTGTACCAACTGTAATCTTTTAATGCTAGACATGGGGAGACCCGAAAATAATACGTTACAGTAGTCGAGGCGAGACGTAACAAACGCATGGATAATGATCTGCGCGTCGTTAGTGGACAAAATGGAGCGAATTTTAGCGATATTACGGAGATGAAAGAAGGCCGTTTTAGTAACGCTTTTAATGTGTGACTGAAAGGAGAGAGTTGGGTCGAAGATAATACCCAGATTCTTTACCGAGTCGCCTTGTTTAATTATTTGGTTGTCAAATGTTACAGTTGTATTATTAAATAGAGGTCGGTGTAGCATTTTGATAACATTTTTCCCAAAGGCATGAACCAATACAAAATTGAATATAAAATATAACGTGATGAGACCCATTGTTCCCAATTATTTGGTTTTCCTCTTTGGCTACACGGTACATGAGAGGGTCAAGATATTAGAAATAGATCTTTTGATATGATGCGATGCACTTCTCCGCCACACAGAAAAACACATTATAATATTTGCAGACAGGTGTACCTAATAATGTGGTCAGATACCTTTACGCTATCAGTCACAAGTTTGGAGATACTTTGTACTTTTAAAGGTTTTTAATGATTTGCTATTAATGTCTGATTCTGGCAGCTCTGCCATGTTAGTGCTTTTAGATCTCACAGCTGCCTTTGACACTCTCGACCACACAATTCTTTTAGACCGCCTAAGAGACTGTGCAGGTGTCAAGGGGACTGCATTGGAGTGGTTCAGATCCTACCTGTCAGAAAAGTCCTTCTCTGTCAGGCTGGGGGACGCCACCCCTTCTTCTGCTCCGCTGTACTGTGGTGTCCCCCAGGGATCTATTCTAGGCCCCATCCTGTTTGCTCTTTATCTCCTCTCTCTTGGAGGGATTTTTAAGAGGAATAGAGTGTTTTATCATTTTTATGCAGACGACTGACCACTTTACATGCCGATTTCAAAAGGCCACGGCCCCCTGACACCCCTTCTCATCTGTATATGCGACGTCAATAAATAAAATAAATGAGGGAAAAACTGAAATTTTAGTTTTTGGTCTGGCCCTCACTGACTTGGGACCATTGCGCACACGCACACGCGCATGCACGCACAAACACACACACACACACACACACACACACACACACACACACACACACACACGCACACACACACACACACACACACACACACACACACACACACACACACACACCCCTACATGTCTTGCCTACTTTGTGTGGACCCACGTTGATTAACGTGGACCCCGACTTAAACAAGTTGAAAAACTTATTCGGGTGTTACCATTTAGTGGTCAATTGTACGGAATATGTACTGTACTGTGCAATCTACTAATAAAAGTATCAATCAATCAATCAAAAGGTTGTGAGGGCCTCCTTTTCCACTATAGCTAGAATGATGAAAATATATATCTTGCACTAGATGGGAGTAGAGAGTTGCAACTTCACTTGAGAATGCAAAACACACAAAATAAAAAAAGATATTTTACTTCTGTAGTTGTGAGGACCAACCGCTGTTGCTAGATAGATTTGACCGTATACACACACACACACACACACACGCACACACACACACACACACACACACACACACACACACACACACACACACACACACACACACACACACACACACACACACACACACACACACATAAACACACTTTGGACACAATCCGAATGGCCTTCTTCTGCAAAGTGACTAAAGGCTGTAGATGGGATTTAAAATAATTTCCCCAGACAAGAGCAAGCCTAATCCAATACAGTGCTATAGCCTTAACAGCCATTATAACAAAATGAAAACAATGGAGAACAAAAAACGAAAACAAATGAGCATTGGACTTTCTCTTTTTTTCTTTTTTCTTACATATTTGAAAAGGAGTGAGAAGAAGTTTGCATTTATTTAATCCCACCCCTTTTCTTTAAATTATAAATTACTCTGAGCTAGAACTACTTGTTCACTCTATGTACAAACTTAATGAACTTGTATATACATAAATGATAGATATATACATACATATGCACACTACACACATACATACTTCAACAGAATAGTTTAAATATGATTGTGAACGACTCCAGCCGTCACCGTGTGGGTTGCATGGACCATTTAGGAAGGACATCGCGTCGAGCAGGTTTGACTCTTTTATTTTTTCAAATAATGGAGCGTCTGCGTCGATCGGGCCGCTTTTCGGCTTCTCCCTCCTCTGCTGCTCGTCTTGGCCGGCTTTTCAGCTGCCGGTGACGTCGTCTTCCCCTGGGGCTCATTCTCTGATCGTTCCTGTTTTGCTTCTGCTGCCGTCCTGTGGACACTCCACATCTTCCTCATCTTCATCATTTTCATCATTTTCTTTAATTTCTTCAACTGTTTCTTCTTGTTTTTCTTCTTCTTCTTTATTTTCTTGAATTCCTTCAAGTATTTCTTCTTCTTCAACTATTTCTTCTTCAGCTTCTTTATTATTTTCTTGAATTTCTTCAAGTATTTCTTCTTCATCATGTTCTTGAATTTCTTCGACTATTTCTTCTTTGTCTTCTTCTTCATCATGTTCTTGACTTTCTTTAACTATTTCTTCTTCTTTATCATTTTCTTGACCTTCAACTTCTTCTTCTTTACTTCTTCTTCATCATCTCCAACTTCTTCTTCATCTTCTTCTTTAACTTCTTCTTCACCATCATCAACTTCTTCTTCTTTAACTTCTTCTTCATCATCTTCAACTTCTTCTTTAACATATATTTTTTCATCATCCTAATCTTCATCATCGTCGTAATCTTCATCATCACCATAAACTTCGTCAACGTAGACTTCACCATTAAAGTAAACGTCATTCTCAACGTAAACTTCATCATCAATGTATACTTCTTCAAAGTAAATTTATTCATTATAAATTTCTTCTTCATATTTTTCTTTACCGTAAACTTCATCGTCATCAACGTAAACTTCTTTAATGTAATTATCTTCTACCTCTTCAGCTGCATGCTACACTGGCTTTGCATCTGTCTCCACAGCAGGGGGCGCCTCCTCTGCACCACTGTCTGACTTCTTATCTTTGGGGGGCCATTCACCGCCCCCCCCCATTTGGTCCACCAGTGCTTGCAGGAGCTGGCAATTCTGCCACCTGCTTTCCGCCAGCTCGGTGAACACCGCCGCGAGCGTCCAGGGAAAGTCGTCCTCCTTTGACTCCGATGGTCCATCTGCGCTGGGCACCATTTGAGCAGGGCCAAAGCGTATCCCGCCCCGCCGTTGGCCCGTCGGCTCCGCGTCTCCACAATGACATTATACATGAATGATACAATAACAGCAGAGCATTGGTGTTCAATAAATGATATGATCTCCTCATCCTTCCAACACATTTAGCAACTTTTGTCCTCAGGTAACTTATATGAGGCTTCCATGAGATATATTCATCTATTACCACTCCTAAGAATGAATTTTGTTGAAGATATTCTATTGGTGTATCATCAATAACAGTCCTGATGGGTGTATTACTTTTGCGATTGCTAAGGAGCATAATTTTGGTCTTCTTTAAATTCAGAGACAATTTCTTCGTATTAAACCAAGTTTTCAACTTAATCATCTCCTCAGTTACAGAGGCCAGAAGTTGCTTCATGTCGTCACCTGCACATGTAATGGTTGTATCGTCAGCAAAGAGGATGAACTTCAGCAGTGTTGATACTTTTACACATTTCGTTGATGTATATCATAAATAGTGTGAGTCCCAGTATCGACCCCTGGGGGACTCCACATGTTATGTTCATGAGTGTAGATTGATGTTGGTCCATCTGAACAATCTGGTGTCTCTTATTCAAGTATGTAGCTCTCCGGCCATTTGCCTGCTAATCCCCTTATGCCATAGTTTTCCAGTTTATTTACCAAAATTTGGTGGTCAATGGTATCGAAAGCCTTTTGCAGGTCAATAAACATTCCTAAAACAAATGCGTTCTCCTCGATACCATTAGTAAGTGTGAAGAGGCGGGGCTGGCAGTCCGACGGCGAGGCAGGGCACGCCCAAGATAGAGGCGTGTACAGCGAGCGGAAAGGCGGGGCGTGCTGGTAGAGACGCCGCAATCGCGATCAGGTGCGTGGATCGCGCACCTGTACACAATTAATGAATTTCCTCTCACTGTATAAAAGGGCAGCAGCAGCGGAGGGTGGGGAGGAACGAGAGGGAGAGACAACAAATGAGCAAGGAGCAACGCATGCAGCGCGGAGGAGAGCGAGAGCGAGAGGCAGACGACACGGACGGCTGAAAAGCAGAACCGAGGAGTGAGCAGAGAGAGCGGCAGAAGTTGCAAAGCAACACGCCATAGACTTTTGCTTATTGAAAAATAAATAAGTCTACATCTGCTCGCAAAATGTCTGTGCTTGGTGGTCCTGGGAACCCACGCGATGGCGTGAGACTGTCACAGTAATATTCTCTATTAAATCAATTAAAGCTAATGAAGTTGACCTATTTTGTCGGAACCCATATTGACAATCAGATAATAATTTGTGTTTTTCAATGAAGCCACGGAGTCTATTATCAAATAATTTTTCCAATATTTTTGACAACTGTGGCAGAAGGGAGACTGTCCGGTAATTTGTGAAGTGGTGTTTTTTCTCCAGATTTGAAGATGGGGATGACGAGTGGTGTATGCACTAGTGCTTTGAATCTTTGGGCATTGCAAAATCCACGATTAAAAACGAATCTCAAATTTAACAACATTCCTGCATGAAATAGATAAACAGCTCTGATCAATTTCTATAGAACTTGCTGTCAAACGATTAAAATATTTAATCGCGATAATCGCATTTTTTATAGTTAACTCCCAGATAGACATAATTTTTCATCAATACCAAGTGCACCCTAGACAGATCATTTTCAAGTTTTAACACTATGAACGGACAATTAATTTGCTTTAATAACATTTGTTTTAAACTTTATGCTTTTTTAAACAACTCAACACAAAAAGGACAAACACTATTTAATAAAAATAATCATTAAAAACAAAGCCTACTGTGTGTTGGTGTCTTGCCGGATTTGTTATTTTGTAGAAATACAGAATTGGTATTCCTGCTTTAGGAGCACTTGCATTTAGAGGAGGAGCTACACCATGTTTAGATACCAGTTTTACACATTATTAACACAAAATGTGGATTGTTATGATCATGATTGGACTCTCAAAGATGTTTGGTATTATCGATCCATCTATTTTTTGGGGTCTACCTGAATAAATGCTTCTGATATTATGTACATTACATGTTGTAGAAGTTAATGGTCTTCATATTGCTGCATGACAATGTGTTAACCTTCTCAATTAGTTAAATAAAAGTAATATTCAGCCTGCTAAACATTCTGTGATTGAAGACTTGACCAGAACATGTTATACAATAATTTATACAATATGTTAGCCAGCCAGAGAAATCTCCCCCCCACCCCTCCCAGCTCGGTTGGTAGAGTGGCCGTGCCAGCAACTTGAGGGTTGGAGGTTCGATTCCCGGTTACACCATCCTAGTTACTGCCGTTGTGTCCTTGAGCAAGACACTTTACCCACCTGCTCCCAGTGCCACCCACACTGGTTTAAATGTAACTGGATGGGTTTCACTATGTAAAGCGCTTTGAGTCACTAGAGAAAAAGCGCTATATAAATATAATTCACTTCACTTCACTGATGTACTAGCACTTCCTGCCAACCATCTTTTATTTCTGTTGAACTTTGATGTCATCTTACTTACTAAAGCAGTCACAAAAACAATCTAAATGTTATGTTATCACTGCACCTAAACCGTACTCTGAACACGGAAGTGAAGCACCACCCACCTCTGGACGATGCTCGCAGCAGGTGTTTGCCGCAGGGGTGTAGCCTCTTCTCACAGCAAAAAAGGAAGAACAACTTTTCATGGCTTTGAACCTGATATTTCCATAAAGTAGACTTTCATTTGTCTATTTTTGCTCCCTTGTCAATCATCAGTAGAAAGTGAACTGCAGCCAAGTTCCCCCCACTACGGCACGGCCCTAAGGTCAAATGGGATGCGTGTGTGTTAATCGGCCATTAAAAAATTAGTGCCGTTATTGTAATTTATAGATAACGCGTAAATATTGTGTTAACTTTGACAGCCCTAATATGTATGTATATACTGTATATAAGTTCAAATAACACTGATTGTCTCACACACACACACACACACACACACACACACACGCACACACACACACACACACACACACACACACACTATAGGTGTGGTAATATTATCCACTGCATTTGACCCATCACCCTCACCATATACAATCACGATCAAAAGTTTACGTACACTTGTCCATCCATTTCTACCGCTTGTCCCTTTTGGGGTCACGGGTGGTCGGTGGCACCTCTCTCAGCTGCATTCGGGCGGTAGACGGGGTATACCCTGGACAAGTCGCCACCTCATCTCGGGGCCTACATACACTTGTAAAGAACATAATGTCATGGCTGTCTTGAGTTTGTAATGATTTCTACAATTCTTATTTTTTTGTGATTGGAGCACATACTTGTTGGTCACAAAAAACATTTATGAAGTTTGTTGCTTTTATGAATTTATTATGGGTCTACTGAAAATGTGAGCAAATATGCTGGGTCAAAAGTATACATACAGCTGTGGTAATATTTTCTTACATGTCCCGTGGCAAGTTTCTCTGCAATAAGATGTTTTTGGTAGCCATCCACAAGCTTCTGGTGGAATTTTTGACCACTCCTCTTGACAATATTGGTGCAGTTCAGCTAAATGTGTTGGTTTTCTGACATGGACTTCTTTCTTCGGCATTGTCCACACGTTTAAGTCAGGACTTTGGGGAGGCCATTCCAAAACCTTAATTCTAGCCTGATTTAGCCATTCCTTTACCACTTTTGATGCGTGTTTGGGGGGATTGTCCTGTTGGAACACCCAACTGCGCCTAAGACCCAACCTCCGGGCTGATGATTTTAGGTTGTCCTGAAGAATTTGGAGGTAACCCTCCTTTTTCATTGTCCCATTTAAAGCACCAGTTCCATTGGCAGCAAAACAGGCCAAGAGCATAATACTACCACCACCATGCTTGACAGTGGGAATGGTGTTCCTGGGATTATAGGCCTTACGTTTTGTCCTCCAAACATAATGCTGGGTATTGTGGCCAAACAGATACATTTTTGTTTCATCTGACATCACATGGACAAAGATAAGACCTTCTGGAGGAAAGTTCTGTGGTCAGATGAAACAGAAATTGAACTGTTTGGCCACAATGGCCCTGATATGTCAAAAGGCATTAATAAATCATGTTCTTTTCGAACATCTCTGAACTACTGATAACAGTAGTTCTAACGGGATATGCTCATTTCAAAATTAAATTTGCAGTCCCATAATATTGTTATTGTTTGATGTCCCGCCCTCCAACGTTTGAGCATGTAGAAAGTCCATGAGTGTGTCACATCCAGGTTGCCAGTTACGCACCGCCACCTTGTCTAGCACAGGGGTAGGGAACCTATGGCTCTAGAGCCAGATGTGGCTCTTTTGATGACTGCACCTGGCTCTCAGATAAATCTTAGCTGACATTGCTTAACACGAAAAGTAATAATTAATTCCGCTGGTAATCACGATGTTAAAAATAACATTCAAAACATAAAACATTCTCATGCATTTTCATCCATCCATCCGGTTCTACCGCACCTGTTCAAGAAGTCGCATTAATGGTAAGAAGTAGTTTTTTTTTGGTTGGTTAGCCTCAGAATAACAATGTTATTAAAAAGGATAAGAGACTTATTATACTCTAAAAATGTTGGTCTTTCTTAAAAATGCACGCATTTAGTTGTATTCAGTCTTCAAAAAATATATTTTATGGCTCTCACGGAAATACTTTTAAAAATATTTGGCTTGTATGGCTCTCTCAGCCAAAAAGGTTCCCGACCCCTGGTCTAGCTACTGCCACTGGTATTGTTACTAAACATGTCAGACCTTAGTAAATCTAAAAGTCGTCGTAACGATTCTCAACTTATTCATGACGAAGCCAGGAACAAAACAGGGATTTGTATCGGGGATGCCTTTGAAAGATGGAGACGATTGAAGGCGGAGAAGATTTTTTTCATCCATCCCCAAACTCACTAATTTCCCCTTTGATAGGTAAGTAAGGCATTTATGTTTTCCTATTAGTTGTAATAAATAGAAATGAACGTATAGGGCAAAATATATTTTCGACAAATAAAACCTATGTGGATGTGGGTAGTGTCAGTGCCGGAGGGCAAAGCTCTCAATTCGTAGCGGTCCACTTGGAGTAATGACACAAGATGCAGAGAGCTTCGACTGGTGCAACTTTAATTCTCTCCTCCTTTTCTCCTCACAATTTTGACACCGTGAAAACTATGAAGATGGACAGAAAATACAAATGCCATCATACCATATTTCCACAAACAAAAATAAATCATGTTTACATTTTTAAACTTATGAACACATATTTTTTAGTAAATAAATATAATGACATTTTCCCATTTGTTTTAAATGAAATGAACAATTTGTTTTAAATAAATAAACTATTAGTCTCCTCCTACCTCCTTCCGCTTCCAAGGCTGCTAAGTTTGCTCAGCTTGTTAGCCTAGCTTCCACACACAGCTCGTAGTGACTCAGCTTAAATGTGACACATAAACAACACAAACACGAGACACAATAAAATAACTTTTCACAAATATTCACACAGAACATTATAAATATATCTTTGTCAGCATGTTTACCAGTCCTGGAGTAACGTGAGTATGTTGTTGATGTCAAATGGAACGGCAGCAGGAAGTAAAAGCATCGGCAATAAAGGAAGTCACAAAATAAGAGTGGGCTCTTCAAAATAAAAGCACAAACATCGTAAAATGACAGAACTGCATTTTCTCAAGAACAAAGTTTGCTGCCATTTACACAATTTACCGGTCCATCTACGTTCCCATCCTCACCTATGGTCATGAGCTTTGGGTTATGACCGAAAGGGCAAGATCACGGGTACAAGCGGCCAAAATGAGTTTCCTCCGCCAGGTGGCGGGGCTCTCCCTTAGAGATAGGGTGAGAAGCTCTGCCGTCCCGGGGGAGCTCAAAGTAAAGCCGCTGCTTCTCCACATGGAGAGGAACCCGATGAGGTGGTTTGGGCATTTGGTCAGGATGCTACCCGAACGCCTCCCTAGGGAGGTGTTTCGGGCACGTCCAACTGGTAGGAGGCCACGGGGAAGACCCAGGACACGTTGGGAAGACTATGTCTCCCGGCTGGCCTGGGAACGCCTCGGGATCCCCCGGGAAGAGCTGGATGAAGAGAAAGGCTGGGCTTCTCTGCTTAGGCTGCTGCCCCCGCGACCCGACCCCAGATAAGCGGAAGAAGATGGTAGGTACAACAAATTTGGATACCAATTCGATACCAAGTAGTTACATGGTCGTACAGAGACTTATTTCCTGAGTTTATAAGCAATAAAAAAACATTTTGTGACAATGAAAAATATCGATGTAGTCATTGTAGTATCGACAAGGTACGGCTTTTATGCTTGGTATCGTTACAATCGATATTTTTGTAGATTCACCGTTGTTTACATTCAGAAGTGCTATCTTGCTGTTAGCCGTTAGCTATTGTATCCTCCTACGGTGTGTAGTGAAGCACGTTTAGCCACTCCTCGTCCTGCAGGGATGGTACTTGTAAGAAACTTACCTTATTTGTCGCCATGAAGGCGAGGATTGGTGATTTAGAAGTAGCTAAAACACTAACAAGAAATGTTAACTGCTGACTAGCAGCTAGCTAGCTACTATCCAGCTGCGTTTTAAAGCAGTGCTTGCAGACCGGCGCTTTCAAGTTTATAGACCCACGTATTGTATCTTTAGTTTTAAAGTCAAAATACGTCCATTCTCCCCTCCTGTCTTCCCATTGTTTCTGCTTGCAAGTGCTGTGTGTGTGCGTGTGTTGACAAAGATCCAGCAATTTAGATTAGATTAGATTAGATAGTACTTTATTTATTCCTTCAGGAGAGTTCCTTCAGGAAAATTAAAATTTTCAGCACAATCCCATTCAAGATCAGACAAACATTACAGGGAGACAGAATAGGATCGCTTACAAAAAGGTGAGATACAGGTAAACAAGGGGGGAATGGGAGAAAAAAATAAAAGATTAAGATAAAATAAAATAAAAAAAAAGGTCTAAGCCTGGGCCCCTGGAGAGTGGGTCCAGACTGAGGCCAAGGGAAAAAAACAACAACAACTCATAGCCATAGTACACATCCCTCTCACATGTGTGTAAGAGGGAAACATCAAACATCAAAGAAAACAAAGGACATTAAAGACATTAAAGCAGCGGATACAACCAGCCACTTCTACATGAATAAAAACTAAAAGAAACATATACACCGTGGTGTCACCACACGTCGATGAAAAAAAAAAAAGTACCAGTATTTTTTAATGACGGTATAGTACCCTTTTTAGTTCATGAGTACCCCAGTACTTTATTAGCACCGGTATCCCACACAACCCTAGTTAAAACTGGACTCGAGCCGCAGTTGGAGTGGAGGCACGTAAATAATACTGCACACAAAATTATGCATTCTGAAGAGACGGTCATAATCAGTCTTAAAGATGGTCTGTAAAACTAAATGTATGCAAAATGTTGACCAAAGAACCACTATTAAATGTTCTCTTGACTATAAAGAAAAATCCGAGCCCTTTATTAGAAAATGGGTTCCATTAAAGCAATCTTAATTTTTTCAGACCTCTGTGGTCCATTGTGTGATTTTTCTGGAATGTCCAATCGCAGTCGTAAAGGCTTTTCAACACATGCTTTCAAGCTCACAAAGAAGAGCCTCCCATTATTTTTTGTAATTGGTTTTGGGGCCAGAACTAATCAAGTAATTAATAAAAGATGAGAAAAATAGAAAAGGGCCACATACGATTAGACACATGCTATGATTTCAATTCCATACTGCAGTGGTTCTCAAATGGGGGTACTTGAAGGTATGCCAAGGGGTACGTGAGATTTTTTTAAAATATTCTAAAAATAACAACAATTCAAAAATCCTATATACATATATTTATTGAATAATATTTAAACAAAATATGAATGTAAGTTCATAAACTGTTAAAAGAAATGCAACAATGCTATATTCAGTGTTGACAGCTAGATTTTTTTGTGGACATGTTCCATAAATATTGATGTTAAATATTTCTTTTTTTGTGAAGAAATGTTTAGAAATAAGTTGATGAATCCAGATGGATCTCTATTACAATCCCCAAAGAGGGAACTTTAAGTTGATGATTACTTCTATGTGTAGAAATCTTTATTTATAATTGAATCACTTGTTTATTTTTCAACAAGTTTTTACTTATTTGTATATCTTTTTTTCCAAATAGTTCAAGAAAGACCACTACAAATGTGCAATATTTTGCACTGTTATACAATTTAATAAATCAGAAACTGATGACATAGTGCTGTATTCTACTTCTTTATCTCCTTTTTTCAACCAGAAATGCTTTCCTGTGATTAGGGGGTACTTCAATTAAAAAAATGTTCACAGGGGGTACATCACTGAAAAATACTGGATTACGTTTTTAATTTTGCTCCAGCAATCAACCCCCCCTCCTCCCCCCCCATGGATGGATGGATATTTTATTCCATGAAAGGATGAGCTTCACAGGACACGTCATTCACTAAAAATAGTGCATGCTCTGCTGCGACAGCACTGACCGTACCCGGCAACCATGCGGCTCTAGAGCTCTCTTTTTCAAAAATGTATGAAAAATGGAAAAAAATTAGGGGGAAAAAATACATTTTTGGTTTTTATTTGGTTTCTGCAGGAGGACAAACATGACACAAACATACCAAATTGTTATAAAGCACACTGTTTGTATTAAACATGCTTTACTGATTCGAGTATTTGGCGAGCGCCGTTTTGTCCTACTAATTTTGACGGTCCTTGAACTCACCGTAGTTTGTTTACATGTACAACTTTCTCCGACTTTCTCGGACGTGTTTTATGCCACTTCTTTTTCTGTCTCATTTGGTCCACCAAACTTCTAATGTTGTGCGTGAATGCACAGAGGTGAGTTTTGTTGATGTTATAGACTTGTGGGGAGCGCTAATCAGACATATTTGGTCACTGCACGACTGCAAGCTAATCAATGCTAACATGCTATTTAGGCTAGCTGTGTGTAGGTATATTTGAGTTTATTTAGTTTCCTTTAAGTCCTCTTAATTCAATTTATATCACATGACACATTATATGTATGTAATATGGCTTTGTTTTTGTATTTTTGGTCCAATATGGCTCTTTCAACATTTTAGGTTGCCGACTCCTGGTCTAGTGTATGTACATTTTATATGCGCGCTTCCTGTGTAACTGTCACATTGTATGTAGGAAAAAGTCAGACAGATCAGCTGTCACACGTTACAAGGTGATCGCCGCCTTTCTCACAATCTTATCGCTGATTTGCGATAGCCTAGCACAGGGGTCACCAACCTTTTAGAAACCAAGAGCTACTTCTTGGGTACTGATTAATGAGAAGGGCTACCAGTTTGATACACACTTAAATAAATTGCGAGAAATAGCCAATTTGCTCAATTTACCTTTAATAAATAAATACATCTATATATATAAAAAAGGGGTATTTCTGTCTGTCATTCCGTCTTACATTTTCTTTCCTTTTACGGAAGGTTTTTTGTAGAGAATAAATGACGAAAAAAAACACTTAATTGAACGATTTAAAAGAGGAGAAAACACGAAAAAAATGAAAATACAATTTTGAAACATAGTTTATCTTCAATTTAGACTCTTTAAAATTAAAAATTCAACCGAAAAAATTAAGAGAAAAACTATCTAATACGAATCTTTTTGAAAAAATTATAAAAAAAAAAGAATTTATGGAACATCATTAGTACTTTTTCCTGATCAAGATTAATTTTAGAATTTTGATGACATGTTTTAAATAGGTTAAAATCCAATCTGCACTTTCTTAGAATATATCACAAATTGGACCAAACTATATGTCTAACAAAGACAAATCATTATTTCTTCTAGATTTTCCAGACCCAAAATTTTAAAAGAAATTTAAAAAACTTTGAAATAAGATTCAAATTTGATACTACAGAGTTTCTAGATTTGCCAGAATAATATTTTTGAATTTTAATCAGAATAAGTTTGAAGAACTATTTCACAAATATTCTTCGTCAAAAAAACAAAAGCTAAAATTAACAATTAAATCAAAATGTATTTATTATTCTTTACAATAAAGAAATACATTTACTTGAACATTGATTTAAATTGTCAGGAAAGAAGAGGAAGGAATTTAAAAGGTAAAAAGGTATACGTGTTTAAAAATCCTAAAATCATTTTTAAGGTTGTATTTTTTCTCTAAAATTGTCTTTCTGAAAGTTATAAGAAGCAAAGTAAAACAATTAATGATTGTTTTTTAAATTTAAGTCTTTAAAATATTTTCTTGGATTTTCAAATTCCATTTGAGTTTTGTCTCTTAGAATTAAAAATGTCAAGCAAAGCGAGACCAGCTTGCTAGTAAATAAATACAATTTAAAAAGTAGAGGCAGTTCACTGGTAAGTGCTGTATTTGAACTATTTTTAGAACAGGCCAGCGGGCTACTCGTCTGGTCCTTATGGGCTACCTGGTGCCCGCGGGCACCGCGTTGGTGACCCCTGGCCTAGCACTACAGCCCGACGACCAAGAACCGGCTACTCACCCACAGCCAAGATGAAGTCCTGCTACATCGAGCCTCGCTGTGGAGTAACAGCAAGCCTGCCGTGGTCCAACCTTCGGAGCTTCGGCCGAGGAAAAGGGGAAGGCGTGGAGGCATCCGGAGCCGGGTAAGAAGAAGACGTCCCTATAAACCTCCTCTGCCCACCATCATCGTGTCCGACGTGGAATACAATGATTTGCAAATCATTTTCAACAAAGACAACATATTTGATGTTCAAACTGCTAAAGATTTTTTTTTTTGCAAATAATCATTAACTTTAGAATTTGATGCCAACAACACGTGACAAAGAAGTTGGGAAATGTTGCAATACATACTGATAAAGTTGAGGAATGCTCATCAAACACTTATTTGACCCCAGACTGTTGAACGACTGAAGCTCTACAACAAACAAGAATGGGAAAGAATTCCACTTTCAAAGCTTCAACAATTAGTTTCTTCAGCTCCCAAACGTTTATTGAGTGTTGTTAAAAGAATAGGTAATGTAACACAGTGGTGAACATGCCCTTTCCCAACTACTTTGGCACGTGTTGCAGCCATGAATTACTAAGTTAATTATTATTTGCAGAAAAAAAATAAAGTTTATGAGTTTGAACATCAAACATCTTATCTTTGTAGCGCAGTCAACTGAATATGAGTTGGAAATGATTTGCAAATCATTGTATTCCGTTTAGATTTACATCTAACACAATTTCCCAACTCATATGGAAACGGGTTTTGTACGATCACTCTGTAAGAAGATGGATCTACTACATGCAAAGTGCCGTTTTGAAAGGGCCTTCAGAGACATCTGTACCATCGCTCTCAGTGTGACCTGGCTGGACGAGTCGGTTCCAGACTCTGAGGGGAGCCTGGACACTTTCACCATCGTCAGGTCCGACAGGACAAAGCACTCGGGGGAGATAGAAGGGACATCAACGACAGGTGGTGTAACAACATCAAAAGTGCACCGTAAAGTGTACACACCCAACCTGGGGTTGTTGACCCTGTCCCTTCGTCCCTTCTATCTCCCCACTGTTGTGGTCAGCTTGTCTTTTATTAGTACGTAAACAAACAAAGGCTCCTAATTAGTCTGCTGACGTATGCAGTAACATATTGTGTCGTTTATCTACCTATTATTTTGTCAACATTATTAAGGACAAGTGGTAGGAAATTCATCATTAATCTACTTGTTCATTTACCGTTAATATCTGCTTACTTTCTCTTTTAACATGTTCTGTCTGCACTTCTGTGAAAATGTAATAATCACTTCTTCTTCTGTTGCTTGATACTTTACATTAGTTTTGGATGATACTACAAATTTAGGTATCAATCCAATACCAAATTGTTACAGGATCATACATCGGCATACTTGCAAACCTTAAGACCTCTGAATTCGGCAGCTCGGGGGGAGTATATTTATAGCTAGAATTTACTGACATTCAAGTATTTCTTTCTTATACATATATATATATATATATATAAAATAAATACTTGAGTTTCAGTGTTCATTTATTTACACATATACACAAACATAACACTCCTCTACTCATTGTTGTATTTGAAAGTGCAATGCTTCGCAGCCAGTAGCACAGCCTTTGAAGGAGCATAGTTATGGGCAGCATCTCTGAAATTTAAATCTCAGGAAAGGAGTGAGTTTAGGGTTGAATTGTATATCCTTGTTCTATTCTCTGTCACTATCTTTCAAACCATGCTGAACACCCTCTCTGATGATGCATTGCTGTGTTGGCATGCACTAAAGGGCCCTCATCAAATGCACCAGAGTCTGGAATCTTCCATCTCTCCCTGCAAGCGTATTTCTTCTTACTCGTCGTCGCCATGTCTCTTCTTCGTGTTTCTGCTTCGTTTGTGTTATGTTTTTGGACATTACTACTTGCCGTAGTTTTGAAGCTTTGCATGATGGGAATCCGGATGTTGTGTGTCAGTGTATTAACGTGCCGGCTGGAATAAACACACGCTGAGAAATAGCTCCGTGCCTGCCAACTTTATGGGTTATAGATATGGATAATGGAGACATATATAATAGTCTCCTTCTTGTTGTGTGTGTAGTTGTGCACTCTCCGAAAGCCGTAGATGTTAAAACGTGACTGGGCCGGCACGCTGTTTATATGGCGGACGTGACGACAGGCTGTCCTCACTCAGGTCCGGCTGGAAATCGTGAGAAATTCGTGAGAAAGGTTGTCTCGGGAGATTTTCGGGAGAGGCACTGATAATCTGGAGTCTCCCAGAAAAATCGGGAGGGTTGACAAGTATGCATTATAGTGTAGTTCTCTTTATAGCTTTGTGTCTCCTCTTTGTGAGCGATTTTTCTTTTGGTGCAGTTAATCGTAGATTGTTTTTGATAGATTTTTCTATACCCTGTTTTTTCCACCCTCGGAAGTGATTTTTCGTTTGTTTTTTGCCCTGTGCTACGTTTCCTTTTTTGCTCTAGTGTGTCAAGTCTAGAGTTTTTAGCCATTTGTTTATTGACTCCATCTTAGACTGACGTCCTCTTTTGTGGGGCTGTCCGGGCGGAGTTTCTTAAATGCCTCAAGTATTCTGCATTTAGAGTTAGTGTTGCATGTATTTTCAATTTACGTTCAGGGATGATCCATCCATCCATCCATTTTCTACCGCTTATTCCCTTTCGGGGTCGCTGGCGCCTATCTCAGCTACAATCGGGCGGAAGGCAGGGTATACCCTGGACAAGTCGCCACCTCATCGCAGGGCCAACACAGATAGACAGACAACATTCACACTCACATTCACACACTAGGGCCAATTTATTGTTGCCAATCAACCTATCCCCAGGTGCATGTCTTTGTTCAGGGATGAGAAGGGGTTAAAAAAAAATTAATAATTGTGAAGGTGTGCGCACGCAGCAGCATCCGTGGGGGAGGGGCAGAGACAGAGAGAGCGAGAGAGTTATGATAAACGCGCATGCGTTGCCAGGCTGTGCTTTTTACCCATAGATTTAACAGATTAAATTTTTTAGTATCTGTAGCAGGGGTGTCAAAAGTGTGCCCCGGAGGCCATTTGTAGCCAGCAGCTAATGTTCTAAAGGCCCACGGCACATTCTAAAAATACTATTAAAATAAACATAACAAAAGTGAAATAAAAAAGCTTAAAGGTGAAATGTAATTTAGAAAAAGTTGCAATGTTGACTAATACGACAAAGCTGTTTTTTCTTCTTTCAAACTGTCATTGCTCAAAACATATTTAATCAAAATCAATGTTGTTATGAATTATTGACTTATCCAAGGTTCCAATTACGTCACATCAAATATTCCATCCATCCATCCATCATCCATCATCTTCCGCTTATCCGAGGTCGGGTCGCGGGGGCAACAGCCTAAGCAGGGAAACCCAGACTTCCCTCTCCCCAGCCACTTCGTCTAGCTCTTCCCGGGGGATCCCGAGGCGTTCCCAGGCCAGCCGGGAGACATAGTCTTCCCAACGTGTCCTGGGTCTTCCCCGTGGCCTCCTACCGGTTGGACGTGCCCTAAACACCTCCCTGGGGAGGCGTTCGGGTGGCATCCTGACCAGATGCCCGAACCACCTCATCTGGCTCCTCTTGATGTGAAGGAGCAGCGGCTTTACTTTGAGCTCCTCCCGGATGGCAGAGCTTCTCACCCTATCTCTAAGGGAGAGCCCCGCCACACGGCGGAGGAAACTCATTTTGGCCGCTTGTACCCGTGATCTTATCCTTTCGGTCATGACCCAAAGCTCATGACCATATGTGAGGATGGGAACGTAGATCGACCGGTAAATTGAGAGCTTTGCCTTCCGGCTCAGCTCCTTCTTCACCACAACGGATCGGTACAACGTCCGCATTACTGAAGACGCCGCACCGATCCACCTGTCGATCTCACGATCCACTCTTCCCTCACTCGTGAACAAGACCCCTAGCTACTTGAACTCCTCCACTTGGGGCAGGGTCTCCTCCCCAACCCGGAGATGGCATTCCACCCTTTTCCGGGCGGGAACCATGGACTCGGACTTTGAAGTGCTGATTCTCATTCCGGTCGCTTCACACTCGGCTGCGAACCGATCCAGCGAGAGCTGAAGATCCCGGTCAGATGAAGCCATCAGGACCACATCATCTGCAAAAAGCAGAGACCTAATCCTGCGGTTACCAAACCGGAACCCCTCAACGCCTTGACTGCGCCTAGAAATTCTGTCCATAAAAGTTATAAACAGAATCGGTGACAAAGGACAGCCTTGGCGGAGTCCAACCCTCGCTGGAAATGTGTTCGACTTAATGCCGGCAATGCGGACCAAGCTCTGGCACTGATCGTACAGGGAACGGACCGCCACAATAAGGCATTCCGATACCCCATACTCTCTGAGCACTCCCCACAGGACTTCCCGAGGGACACGGTCGAATGCCTTCTCCAAGTCCACAAAGCACATGTAGACTGGTTGGGCAAACTCCCATGCACCCTCAAGAACCCTGCCGAGAGTATAGAGCTGGTCCACAGTTCCACGACCAGGACGAAAACCACACTGTTCCTCCTGAATCCGAGGTTCGACTATCCGGCGTAGCCTCCTCTCCAGTACACCTGAATAAACCTTACCGGGAAGGCTGAGGAGTGTGATCCCACGATAGTTGGAACACACCCTCCGGTCCCCCTTCTTAAAGAGAAGAACCACCACCCCGGTCTGCCAATCCAGAGGTACCGCCCCCGATGTCCACGCGATGCTGCAAAGTCTTGTCAACCAAGACAGCCCCACAGCATCCAGAGCCTTAAGGAACTCCGGGCGGGTCTCGTCCACCCCTGGGGCCTTGCCACCAAGGAGCTTTTTAACTACCTCAGCGACCTCAGCCCCAGAAATAGGAGAGTCCACCACAGATTCCCCAGGCACTGCTTCCTCATAGGAAGACGTGTTGGTGGGATTGAGGAGGTCTTCGAAGTATTCCTTCCACCTATCCACAACATCCACAGTTGAGGTCAGCAGAACACCACCTGCACCATACACGGTGTTGATAGTGCACTGCTTCCCCTTCCTGAGGCGGCGGACGGTGGTCCAGAAATGCTTCGAAGCCGTCCGGAAGTCGTTTTCCATGGCTTCCCCGAACTCCTCCCATGTCCGAGTTTTTGCCTCCGCGACCGCTGAAGCTGCACACCGCTTGGCCTGTCGGTACCTGTCCACTGCCTCCGGAGTCCTATGAGCCAAAAGGACCCGATAGGACTCCTTCTTCAGCTTGACGGCATCCCTCACCGCTGGTGTCCACCAAGGGGTTTTAGGATTGCCGCCCCGACAGGCACCAACTACCTTGCGGCCACAGCTCCGATCTGCCGCCTCGACAATAGAGGTGCGGAACATGGTCCACTCGGACTCAATGTCCAGCACCTCCCTCGTGACATGTTCAAAGTTCTTCCGGAGGTGGGAATTGAAACTTTGTCTGACAGGAGACTCTGCCAGACGTTCCCAGCAGACCCTCACAATGCGTTTGGGCCTCCCAGGTCTGTCCGGCATCCTCCCCCACCATCGCAGCCAACTCACCGCCAGGTGGTGATCGGTAGAAAGCTCCGCCCCTCTCTTCACCCGAGTGTCCAAAACATAAGGCCACAAATCCGATGACACAACTACAAAGTCGATCATGGAACTGCGGCCTAGGGTGTCCTGGTGCCAAGTGCACATATGGACACCCTTATGTTTGAACATGGTGTTTGTTATGGACAAACTGTGACGAGCACAAAAGTCCAATAACAAAACACCACTCGGGTTCAGATCCGGGTGGCCATTCTTCCCAATCACGCCTCTCCAGGTTTCACTGTCGTTGCCAACGTGAGCGTTGAAGTCCCCCAGTAGGACAAGGGAATCACCCGGGGGAGCACTTTCCAGTACTCCCTCGAGTGTTCCCAAAAAGGGTGGGTACTCTGAACTGCCGTTTGGTGCATAAGCACAAACAACAGTCAGGACCCGTCCCCCCACCCGAAGGCGGAGGGAGGCTACCCTTTCGTCCACCGGGTTGAACTCCAACGTACAGGCTTTGAGCCGGGGAGAAACAAGAATTGCCACCCCAGCCCGTCGCCTCTCACTGCCGGCAACGCCAGAGTGGAAGAGGGTCCAATCCCTCTCGAGAGAAGTGGTTCCAGAGCCCTTGCTGTGCGTCGAAGTGAGTCCGACTATATCCAGCCGGAATTTCTCGACTTCGCGCACTAGCTCAGGCTCTTTACCCCCCAGTGACGTGACGTTCCACGTCCCAAGAGCTAGCTTCTGTAGCCAAGGATCGGACCGCCAAGTGAAGTGAAGTGAATTGTGAATTATATTTATATAGCGCTTTTCTCAAGTGACTCAAAGCGCTTTACATGGTGAAACCCAATATCTAAGTTACATTTAAACCAGTGTGGGTGGCACTGGGAGCAGGTGGGTAAAGTGTCTTGCCCAAGGACACAACGGCAGTGACTAGGATGGCGGAAGCGGGAATCGAACCTGCAACCCTCAAGTTGCTGGCACGGCCACTCTACCAACCGAGCTATAAGTGCCCTGCCTTCGGCTGACGCCCAGCTCACATTGCACCCGACCTCTATGGCCCCTGCTATGGGTGGTGAGCCCATTGGAGGGGTGACCCACGTTGCCTCTTCGGGCTGTGCCCGGCCGGGTCCCATGGGATAAGGCCCGGCCACCAGGCGCTCGCCATCGTGCCCCACTTCCGGGCCTGGCTCCAGAGGGGGGCCCCGGTGACCCGCGTCCGGGCGAGGGAAATCTGGGTCCATGTTTTTTCTTCTTCATAAAGGTCTTCGAGCTGCTCTTTGTCTGATCCCTCACCTAGAACCTGTTTGCCTTTTGAGACCCTACCAGGGGGCTTTATGCCCCCGGACAACATAGCTCCTAGGATCATTGGGACACGCAAACTCCTCTACCACGATAAGGTTGCAGCTCAGAGAGGAGATCAAATATTCCACTTTGAAAAATATTTTGCATATTTTATGTGTTTGCCATTAAAAACAGTCTTGTGACAAAATAGGGCGGAAAACAAACAAAAAAAACAACATAAAAAAATAAAATATTTTGAAATGAGGAATAGATTATCAACATTTCATGACCGAAGCAAAACACTTTTTTCACTTTTATACTGAAATAAATACACATACAACTTATTAAATAAAAACATTGAAAAAACTTCCAGCAGCGGTAAGGTTTGGATCCATGAAGGAAAGAAGAAAATGAATTAGTGTTTATAACTAAATACATTTACATATGCAAACACATATGTCTTCTTTTTATATTATTTATTTTAATGAATTAAGTAACATTTATGACAATCTTTTTCCAAAACACAATATATAATGTGAGATATAACAGGACAATGCATACGTTTATCATTTGTTTTCAAAACGCTTACAAAAAATTGGCACCCAAAAAATTTATTGTGGGAACCCATTTTTATGACTTAATGGGGTCCATGGGACCCCATTAAGTCAACACTGCTGTCAACAAAGGATAAAAAATGCTTTATTTAAATAAATATATTATTAATAAAGCAAGTTCGAGAATCATTGGCAAATTTTCACCAAGTCCCGGCCAATAAGTCCTCTTTTTGGGATTTCACAATATGGTCAGCCTACTCTATCTGAAGAAGGATCTCAGAAACTGATGAATAAAAAGCCTGCGTCAATTATTTCCCGTCTGCAACTAAGTCCCTTGTTTTTGCCAAGGTCTAACACATATTTTGCGAGAATAAAGACGTGTTGTCAGGCGATGTCAAACGGTGCGTCGTGGAAAACGCAGGTGGTTGTCGTGATTTTAGGATGCAGACGAACGAGGTAACATTAAAAAAAATATATATTTATTGATAAATGAACAAAAAGCGAGAGCAACGGGAAAGTACTATGAAACGGGAAAGTACTATGAAAAAAAACAAAACCAACTCCTGAAACCCAGCAAAACACTCACAGGAATTATCCGTTGGGCCACCGTGTTCAATGGAGAAGTCTGATGTACAAAATTTGCGGGCAGCATACCCCTTCCCCTTCGAGCTGTCCTGGATGAACTGAAATGTTTTTTTCCAATAATTTTGGAACTTGCAAGCGTACTTCTTCTTCTTACTCGTCGTCGCCGTGTCTCTTCTTCCTTCTTCTGCTTCGTGTCTGTTATGTTTTTGGACATTACTACTTGCCGTAGTTTTGAAGCAATGCACGATGGGAATCCAGGTGTTTTGTGTCAGTGTATTAACGTGCCGGCTGGAATAAACACACGCTGAGAAATAGCTCCGTGCCTGCCTACTTTATGGGTTTTAGATAACGGAGACATATATAATAGTCTCCTTTTCAGGTTGTAGAGGACGCTAAAGGCAGTGCCTTTAAGGCACACCCCCCAATATTGTTGTCCAGGTGGAAATCGGGAGAAATTTGAGAGAGTGGTTGCACCGGGAGATTTTCGGGAGGGGGACTGAAATTCGGGAGTCTCTCGGGAAAATCGGGAGGGTTGGCAAGTATGGTGAAGCAGCCACGGGAAAACACTAACAAAACCAGAAAGGCCGTCAAAAATAAAGCACAGGACAGGAACCAAAGCACCAAATACCGAAGAACACTAACAAAACAAAATAAAACTGTGTAACCAGCCGTGACACGCAAGTGGTATTCAAGTCATAATTTTCAGAGAATAAAGTCATATTTAAATTGAAGTTGTAATTTTTTGAGAAATAAGTCGTATTTTATATGATAGTCATAATATTTGCAGGATACCATTAGATTAGAGCAGGGCTCGGGAACCTTTTTGGCTGAGAGAGCCATAAAAGCCAAATATTTTCAAATGTATTTCCGTGAGAGCCATATCATATTTTTTAACACTGAATACAACTAAATGCGTGTATTTTTTTAAGTAAAATCAACATTTTTAGAGTATAATTAGTCTCTAATTATTTTTAATAACATTTTTATTTCTTGAACAGGTGCAGTAGAAAAAGGATGGATGGATTAAAATGCATGAGAATGTTTTGTATTTTGAACGTTATTTTTAACATTGTGATTACTAGCGGAATTATTCATTAAAGCAATGTCAGCTAAGATTTATCTGAGAGCCAGATGCAGTCATCATAAAAGACACATCTGGCTCTAGAGCCATAGGTTTCCTACCCCTGCATTAGAGTGTCAATTTTATTGTGAACAAAGCCGTTCTTTCACATTAAAGTCGTAATTTTCTGGAAATAAAGTCGTATTTTTACATTTAAGTAGCACTTTTGTGAGAATAAAGTCTGATTTTACATGCAAGTCCTAATTTTTGGAGAAAGAAGTTATAATTTACATTCAAATCGTAACTTGCGGGAATAAAGCATTTTTTTTTGTTTCACATTAAAGTCGTAATTTTATGGGAATAAAGTTGGAGTTTAGATAAAAGTCGCACTACTCTAAAAGCAAAGGTGTTTTTTGTTTTGTTTTTACATCAGAGTCGTATTTTACAATAAAGTTGTCATTTTGCGAGAATAAAATCTTATTTCACAGCCAAGTTGTAACTTTCTAGAATAAAGCCTTTTTTTGCATCTACGTCATACTTTTCTGACAATAATGTCTTATTTTACATTAAAGTGGCACTTTTGCGAGAATAAAGTCTGATTTTATATGCAACTCCTAATTTTTGGAGAAAAAAGTCATATTTCAATATAATAAAATAACATAATAATTCACAGCATAACTTGCGGGAATCAAGATGTTTTTTGTTTTACATCAAAATCTTAATTTTATGGGAATAAAATAAAATTTTACATTAAAGTGGCACTTCTCATTAAAGTTGTACTTTTGCAAGAATAATTTCTTATTTTTGATCCAAGTTATAACTTTCTAGAATAAAGCCTTTTCTTGCATCTACGTCGGAATTTTCTGGCAATAAAGTTGTATTTTACATTAAAGTCAGACTTTTGCGAGGATAAAGTCCTATTTCACATGCAAGTCCTAATCAGGTGGAAAAAAGGCATATTTTATACTCAAGCGGTAACTTTCGAGAATAAAACTTTTTTTTTTTACATTAAAGTCGTAATTTCTGGGGAATAAAGTTGTATTTCACATTATAGAGGCATTTTTGTGAGACAGAAGTCAGATTTTACATGCAAGTCCTAATTTTCGGAGAAAAAAGTCGTAATTCAAAATAATAATGTAATATATTAATTCAAGGTGTAATTTGCAGGAATTAAGATGTTTTTTGTTTGACATTAAAGTTGTAATTTTTATGGGAATAAAATCATAGTTTAAATTAAGGTGGCACTTCTCTAAAAAGCAAAGCTGTTTTTTTTTTACATCAAAGTCATATATTAACAGTAAAGTTGTAATTTTGCGAGAATAATTTCTTATTTTTGATCCAAGTTGTAACTTTCTAGAATAAAGCCTTTTTTTGCATCTACGTCGGAAGTTTCGTATTTTAAATTAAAGTCAGACTTTTGCGAGAATAAAGTCCTGTTTTACATGCAAGTCCTAATCATCTAGAAAAAAGGCATATTTATACTCAAGCGGTAACTTTCGAGAATAAAGCATTTTTTTTTTTACATTAAACTCGTAATTTCTGGGGAATAAAGTCGTATTTCACATTAAAGTGGTACTATTGTGAGAATAAAGTCTGATTTTACATGCAAGTCCTAATTTTCAAAGAAAAAAGTCGTACTTCAATATAATTCAAGGCGTAACTTGCGGGAATTAGGATGTTTTTGTGTGACATGATTAAAGTTGTACTTTTAAGGGAATACAATCATAGTTTACATTAAAGAGGCACTTCTTTAAAAAACAAAGCTGTTTTTTTTTTTTTACATCAAAGTTGTATATTAACATTAAAGTTGTAATTTTGCGAGAATAATTTCTTATTTTTGATCCAAGTTGTAACTTTCTGGGGGAAAAAAAGCCTTCTTTTGCATGTACGTTGTAATTTTCTGGCAATAAAGTCGTATTTTACATTAGAGTCAGACTCTTGCAAAAATAAAGTCCTATTTTACATGAAAGTCCTAATTTTCAAGGGAAAAAAGGCATATTTTATAAATTGTAACTTTCTAGAATAAAGCCTTCTTTTGGACTGAACTCTCGCGGCTGAGTTGGATCCATTATGGATTGAACTTTCACAGTATCATGTTAGACCCGCTCGACATCCATTGCTTTCGTCCTCTCCAAGGTTCTCATACTCATCATTGTCACCGACGTCCCACTGGGTGTGAGTTTTCATTGCCCTTATGTGGGCCTACCGAGGATGTCGTAGTGGTTTGTGCAGCCCTTTGAGACACTAGTGATTTAGGGCTATATAAGTAAACATTGATTGATTTTGCATCTACGTCGTAATTTTCTGGCAAATAAAGTCGTGTTTTACATTAAAGTCAGACTTTTGCAAGAATTAAGTCCTATTTTACATGCAAGTCCAAATTATCTGGAAAAAAGGCGTATTTTATACTCAAGCGGTAACTTTTGAGAATAAAGCATTTTTTTTTTTTACATTAAAGTCGTCATGTCTGAGGAATAAAGTTGTATTCCACATTAAAGTAGCACTTTTGTGAGATTAAAGTCTGATTTTAAATGTAAGTCCTAATTTTCGGAGAAAAAAGTTGTACTTCAAAACAACAATATAATAATTCAAGGCGTAACTTGCGGTATTTAAGATGTTTTTTGTTTGACATGATTAAAGTTCTAATTTTATGGGAATAAAATCATAGTTTACATTAAAGTGGCACTTCTCTAAAAAACAAAGCTGTTTTTTACATCAAAAAGCTGTAATTTAAAGCTGTAGTTTTGCGAGAATAATTTCTTATTTTTGATCCAAGTTTTAACTTTCTGGAATAAAGCCTTTTTTTGCATGTACGTTGTACTTTTCTGGCAATAAAGTTGTTTTTTACATTTGTGAGACTTTTGCGAGAATAAAGTCCTATTTTACATGTGAGTCCTAATTATTGGGAAAAGGGGCATACTTTATACTCAAGCGGTAACTTTCAAGAATAAAGCATTTTTTTTACATTAAAGTCGTAATTTCTGGGGAATAAAGTCGTATTTCACATTAAAGTAGCACTTTTGTGAGAATAAAATCACATTTTACATGCAATTCCTAATTTTTGGAGAAAAAAGTCGTAACTTGCGGGAATAAAGACGTTTTTTGTTTTACATTAAAGTCCTAATTTCATGGGAATAAAGTCATAGTTTAAATTCAAGTGGCACTTCTCCTAAAACAAAACTGTTTTTATTTTTGTATTTTTTGACATCAAAGGTACAAAATGTGGCTGTTAGACTTTTGACAAGGACAATAAAGTTTGATCATATTATGCCTATACTGGCTCACCTGCATTTGCTTCCTGTGCACTTGAGATGCGACTAAGTTTTTACTACTTGCGTATAAAATACTAAACAGTCTAGCTCCATCCTATCTTGCAGATTGTGTTGTACCATATGTCCCGGCCTGAAATATGCGCTCTTAGAACTCCGACTAATTAGTGATTCTCAGAGCCCCAAAAATTTGTCTGGTAACAGTTAAGAGTTGCAACCTCAGTAAAAATTTAAGTCCCACCTTAAAACTAATTTATATGTCAATCCTTTACATAGACCCATTTTTAGACCAGTTGATCTGCCTCTCTCTTTTTTGCTCTGCTCCGGCCACGGATCAGTTTCTGCAGAGTAGGCGTTAGCGGTCCCTTCCAAAGTTTCTCGTAGTTCCTTCCTATTGGGTTGAGATTTTTCTTTCCCAGATGTGGGAATCTGATCCAAGGATGTCATTGTGGTTTGTGCAGCCCTTTGAGACATTTGTGATTAAGGGCTATATGAACAGTTTTTGATTGATTTGTTAGGTTTTGTGGCAGAATCCGAGTTAAAACAGCAATGCTTTTATTTTCAAGCTTACTTTGTCCTAAACAGGAAGTCACTGTGTGCAGCTGTGTAACTAGACAGTAGTTATCTTGCTGTTACTACCGTATTTCCTTGAATTGCCCGATTGTAGCTGAGATAGGCGCCAGCGCCCCCCGCGACCCCGAAAGGGAATAAGCAGATGGATGGATGGATGCCGCAGCGCTTATAGTATGGGCCTGCCTTGAATTACTGCCGGGTCAAACTCGCTTCCCAAAATAATTAGCGCATGCTTAGTATTACCGCCTGGTCAAACTCGTGACGTCACGAGTGACTTCCCCTATCATCATTTTCAAAATGGAGGAGGCTGATTTCAATATTGGTAATTTGAAATCGCATAAAGGGAAGAAGGTTAAGAGCTATTCAGTAGGATTTAAGGTCAAAGCTTACATCACACTCACATTTTTACTGCATGCCTTTGGTAAGTGCCGGAGTGAGAAAAAGTTTTAAAATCATTAACGCATGCTTACTTTTACCGCATGCCTATGGTAAGCGCAGGAGTGAGAAGAGGTTTTAAATTACTTAGCGCCCCGGCGGCAATTCAAGGAAATACGGTATGTAGAATGGAACAACACTACAACACTGTCGACATAAGCGGGCCAAACTTCGATAGAAATTACCCCTTTGGATCTCAAAGTTTATGTCGACAAAAGCCGTCGACCACGTATGCCGACATCGACCTAATAGGACACTTTTTAATAATACATACAAAAAGTTAAAAGTAGACTCGTAGGCGCCTCAAAGGATATAATAAAGACTCTCTTTATTTACGAATATTACAAATATTTGTGCAAGGAGCGTTCATTCCATATATCTTACAAAGAGGGCGATGAAGGCGCAGCCCAGCAGGGACACGGTGGAGGCGGACAGCACCACGACCACCACGCTACCCGCCGCGTTGACCAGGGCACCCAGGCCCGCGCCCACCAAGATCTGGGCCAGCTGCACCATGCAGGTGAGCGCGGCGCAGTCCACCCCCGTTCCTCGCGGAGTTTCGCCGCCTCCACGCCGCTCCATTTCCTCCTGATGGCGGGAAAAAAAATAAATCAGCGGAAAAGGTTTTCCAGAATATCCGCGAAGGGGAAAAAAACAATCAGTTCAGCTCTGGAAAATGTCGACGGGTGCTAAGGTTGCTGTAATACATCTCCAAACACTTCAGACGACCTCCTCTGATTAAGTGTGATGAAATATTGAGCGTCCATGGCGAAAGGTTGAGAGCATCAATTCAAGTCATGCTTTTATTGGTCTGAGGGGACGGTGGTTTGGGTGTGTTTTAATAGGGCAACTTATCAACACTGTCTTCTCTAAGTTCTAATCATTGTCCGAGCAGCATTACAAATCAACATTTAGCAGTGGGAAACTACAAAACCCAAAATCAGTGAAGTTGGCACATTGTGTAAATCGTAAATAAAAACAGAATACAATGATTTGCTAATCCTTTTCATCTTACAATCAATTGAATAGACTGCAAAGACAAGATACTTAATGTTCGAACTAAGAAACTTGGTTTTTTTTGCAAAAAATCATTAACTTAGTATTTAATGGCAGCAACACATTGTAAAAAAGTTGGCACAGGGGCATTTTTTACCACTGTGTTACATGAGCTTTCCTTTTAGCAACACTCATTTTGGGAACTGAGGAGACCAATTTTTGAAGCTTTTCAGGTGGAATTTCTTCCCATTCTTTCTTGATGTACAGCTTAAGTTGTTCAACAGTCCGGGGTCTCCATTGTGGTATTTTAAGCTTCATAATGTGACGCTTGGCGGGCATCGTGATGCGAGTGGTGCTCGGACACAGAGTACAGGTAAGAAATAATGATTTATTGGAACTAAAAACAGACTAGGAACAAAAACACTATTGCTAAGGAAGAAAAGGCAAACAAAGAGCTACTAGCATGTGAGCAAGAGAAACAAACAGAATACTTGTTCGAGACAAAACGCTAGCTAGGAAACAAAAAAGGCTAAGCACGGAAGCAAGCATGTCAGAAAACAGGTAGCCGAGTCGTCACTAGTGAAACACAAACTGTATGTACACCAAGCAACGGGGAGAGAACGAGTGAACGGAAAAGGCAGGCTTAAATAGAATCTCTGATCAAAAGCAGTCGTGCGAACAGGGCAGGTGAAAAATCAAATTGCCATGGTGACGAAAATAAACAAGGAAGTGCCACCAGGAAACTTAAGGCAAACGTTAGCAGAACATAATAACAAAAGGACTCAAAACCTGAACATAACATGATCAGGGCAGCGGATCATAACACATAATGCGCCACACATTTTCAATGGGAGACAGGTCTGGACTATGGGCAGGCCAGTCTAGTACCCGCACTCTTTTAATCCGAAGCCACGCTGTTATAACACGTGGCTTGGCATTGTCTTGCTGAAATAAGAAGGTATAATATTGTTGATAATGATAATGTTGCTGGGATGGCAATATATGTTGCTCCAAAACCTGTATGCACCTGTCAGCATTAATGGTGCCTTCACAGATGTGTAAGTTACCCATGCCTTGGGCACTAATACACCCCCATACCATCACAGATGCTGGCTTTTGAACTTTGCGCCTGTAACCATCCGGATGGTTCTTTTCCTCTTTGGTTTGGAGGACACAACGTCCACAGTTTCCAAAAACAATTTGAAATGTGGACTCGTCAGACCACAGAACACTTTTCCACTTTGCGTCAGTCCATCTTAGATGAGCTCGGGCCCAGCGAAGTCGACGGCGTTTCTGGGTGTTGTTGATAAATGGCTTTCGCTTTGCATAGTAGAGTTTTAACTTGCACTTACAGATGTAGTGATAAACTGTAGTTACTGACATTTTTTTTTTGAAGTGTTCCTGAGCTCGTGTGGTGATATCCTTCACACACTGATGTCGGTTTTTGATGGAGTACCGCCTGAGGAATCAAAGGTCTGTGATATTATCGCTTACGTGCAGTGATTTCTCCAGATTCTCTGAACCTTCTGATGATTCTACGGACCATGGATGGTAAAATCCCTAAGTTCCTTGCAATAGCTCGTTGAGGAATGTTGTTCTAAAACTGTTCGACAATTTGCCTACAAAGTGGTGACCCTCACCCCATCCTTGTTTGTGAATTACTTAGCATTTCATGGAAACTGTTTTTATACCCAATCATGGCACCCACCTGTTCCCAATTAGCTTGCACACCTGTGGGATTTTCCAAATAAGTGTTCGATGAGCATTCCTCAACTTTATCAGTATTTATTGCCACCTTTCCCAACTTCTTTGTCACGCGTTGCTGGCATCAAATTCTAAAGTTAATGATTATTTGCCCCAAAAAAATGTTTATCAGTTTTAAAACATCAAATATGTTGTCTTTATAGCATATTTAACTGAATATGGGTTGAAAATGATTTGCAAATCATTGTATTCCATTTATATTTACATCTAACACAATTTCTCATATGGAAACGGGGTTTGTAGATTACATTATGGCTTCAAAGGCATGGGTAACTTACACATCTGTGAAGGCACCATTAATGCTGAATGGTCCATACAGGTTTTGGAGCAACATATGTTGTCATCTAAGCAATGTTATCATGGACGCCCCTGCTTATTTCAGCAAAACAATGCGTGTTACAACAGCGTGGCTTTGTAGAAAAAGTGTGCGCGTACTTTCCTGGCCCTGGACTGTTGAACAACTTAAGCTGTACATCAAGCAAGAATGGTAAAGAATTCCACTTTCAAAGCTTCGACAAATAGTTTCCTCGGTTTCCAAATGTTTATTGAGTGTTGTTAAAAGAAAAGGTGATGTAACACAGTGGTGAACATGCCCTTTCCCAACTACTTTGGCACGTGTTGCAGCCATGAAATTCTAAGTTAATTATTATTTGCAAAGAATAATCAATTTTATGAGTTTGAACATCAAATATGTTGTCTTTATAGCGTATTAAATTGAATATGAGTTGAAAAGGATTTGCATATCATTGTATTCCGTTTATATTTACATCTAACACAATTTCCCAACTCATATGGAAACGAAGTTTGTATTTATATGCTTTCTGATAATGACCCCTACTTCACATGTAAACGGCATACACTAGTTCTCGCAGCGAATGTAAACACCGTAAACCTAACAATTGGAAAACTGACTTCCGAGGGAAAACTGAACAGCAGGGGACCAAAATTGTTTGGAAATATCCCATGTAACCGCAGTCATTGTCGTCTCCAAAGTGTCTGGCGGAGTGCGACGATAAAAACATCCAGATGTGCATTTGTTTATTCCTGCGTGGTCCCAGTCAATTTTGTATCCTATTTTTCATGTGTGAGCAAACGCCAAAATTCCTCGCGCATTCAGTGGCGCACATGTGAGCGACGGCAGACGTGCACACTGTTATGCGTTTATCTTTTTATTCGGTTGTGTGCGCGGCCTAGATTTGCCGTGCGCAGAAGACGCGTGAGCAGTGTGCAATTGCACAGGCGCGTACCTTAGAGGGAACGTTGGTCCCAGTGCTCCTGTACGGATCTGAAACCTAGACTCTTATCTAGAGAGACTACTCGCTGCTTTGATGCACACAGGATCTTCTTCTGGGACATCCTTTGTTCGTGGTGTTTCCACCATGTCATAAATAATGCAGTTTACGAAAAAGTCGGCTGTCACACTGCTACTTCCACTTAAATAAAGAGAGCAAGGCTGCGATTCCTCGAACATGTTGCAAAAATCCAGTAGAGGGGTTAGTGCGTCTGTGAAGGTCCTGAGTAGTTCTGGGTTCAATCTCGGGCTCGGGATCTTTCTGTGTGGAGTTTGCATGTCCTCCCCGTTAATGCGTGGGTTCCGTCCGGGTACTCTGGCTTCCTCCCACTTCCAAAGACATGCACCTTTGGATAGGTTGATTGGCAACACTAAATGGTCCCTAGTGTGTGAATGTGAGTGTTAATGTTGTCTGTCTATCTGTGTTGGCCCTGCGATGAGGTGGCGACTTGTCCAGGGTGTACACCGCCTTCCGCCCGAATGCAGCTGAGATAGGCACCAGCGCCCCCCGCGACCGCGAGGGAATAAGCGGTAGAAAATGGATGGAGTTCCAGTCAAGTAGGCTTCCATGGTGTGTGCGAGCCCACCACCCAGTGACTGGCGCCGGCTACATGGCCCCCCTCGGCGGACCTGGACATCCCAGATGACATCAACCAGGCCCCTGTTGAACCTTATTGCTCTCGCCCAGGACCCCACTGCCTTTATACCAGGCCTGGGCAATTATTTTGACTCCGGGGCCACATTTAGAAAATAAAATGTGTCTGTGGGTCGGTATATTTATTTTTAGGAACACTAATACAAAACCTCACAATAATGTCTGATTGAATGCTATAAACGTTATGAAAGACCGCCTTAAAAAACATAATGGAGTTTTACATTTTCTATGAACGATAAAACACTGAATATTGACAAAATATGAACGTCACACCCCCTTTCGATCGACATATTTTACAATCAAGGGAAACGCAATAAAAATGCAACAAACAGTGAAATATGAACGTGAAGGGTACAAAATAAACCCACCTACAATCTGATATAGCTGATATATCACTAAACTTTAGAACTTTGTTGTGAAAATCTCCTTCAGCGTCTGTGGAAACGCTTCCCGACCACACTGCTTGGTGCCTTGTCTGAGCTGCTCTGACGTAAATGACAATAGCAACTAATTAGATTACCGTAGTAACTGGTATATCATATATAAGCGCAGATTCCAACCATTGAAATACTTTGTATAGTTGAAGACTTCGGATCATTAGAAAAGATCACTGCACATCATAACGGCAACTACACTTTACATCTTAAAGATCTAAAAAACATATTTGGGAATGTCCGGCGGGCCAAATTGAAAAGCTTAACTGGCTGCATGTGGCCCCCGGGCCTTAATTTGCCCAGGTCTGGTTTAGACGGCTGGTCGCCCCAGTCACTTAGTGACCAAGCGAGGCCTCTTCTTCTTCCTCTTCCTCCTTCTTCTTCTTCTTTTTCTTCCTGTTTATCCTCTTCTTTCCCTTTTTTAACCTACTCAGTGGCCTACTGGTTAGAGTGTCCGCCTTGATATTGGGAGGTTGTGAGTTCAAACCCCGGCCGAGTCATACCAAAGACTATAAAAAAAAATGGGACCCATTATTTCCCTGCTCGGCACTCAGCATCAAGGGTTGGAATTGGGGGTTAAATCACCAAAAATGATTCCTGGGCACGGCCACCACTGCTGCTCACGGCTCCCCTCACCTCACAGGGGGTGATCAAGGGGATGGGTCAAACGCAGAGGACAAATTTCACCACGCTTAGTGTGTGTGTGACAATCATTGGAACTTTAACTTAACTTTTTTTTTTCCTTCTGTACTGGTAAGTAGGAATGGGTATTCAGTGCTGTACGATTATAGCTTTTTTTCACTTGTAGCATCGGTGTTACTAAATGAAAAAAAAAAATTGTAGCGCAGACAATTTTTTGTGGCACAAAAAAAATGTATTAGCAATATGAAATGTCTTAGATATCCTAATTTCATTATTAACACTCAACGTACACATGTGCACTCATACATATTGACGTGATGCCATTACAAGGTCTACTGTAACGCTCAATTAAACACAGAGAATCAGAAATACACAAAACAGGTACCAACAAGTAAGAAAAGTAGTTTTTACATAATAAGATCCGAACTTTAGAGTTGTTTTGAGATGGTAAAAAAAGAAAAAGCCTTGAAAATAATATTTAAACGTCAAATATAATCTCAAGTCTTCTTTTTAAAAAACATTTAGCTATGCTGAATTATTCAGCTAATAAAAATGTAGATGAACACAATATAAGATAAAGTGTCCTGGTTTAAGAGGACATGTTTGAACGTCAGCAGCAAGATGAAAATAATTGACCTTTAACAATGGTGTTTTGAAAGTTAAACATTAATATAGGACAGTGGTTCTCAAATGGAGGTACGCGTACCCCTAGGGGTACTTAAAGGTATGCCAAGGGGAACGTCATATTTTTAAAAAATATTCTAAAAATAGCAACAATTCAAAAAACCTTTATAAATATATTTATTGAATAATACTTCAAAAAAATATGAATGTAAGTTCCTAAACTGTGAAAAGAAATGCAACGATGCAATTTTCAGGGTTGACAGCTAGATTTTTTGTGGACATGTTCCATCAATATTGATATTAAAGATTTCTTTTTTTGTGAAAAAATGTTTAGTATTAAGTTCATGAATCCGAATGGATCTCTATTACAATCCCCAAAGAGGGCACTTTAAGTTGATGATTACTTCTATGTGTAGAAATCTTTATTTATAATTGAATCACTTGTTTATTTTTCAACAAGTTTTTAGTTATTTTTATCTTTTTTTCCAAATAGTTCAAGAAAGACCACTACAAATGAGCAATATTTTTGCACTGTTATACAATTTAATAAATCAGAAACTGATGACACAGTGCTGTATTTTACTTCTTTATCTCTTTTTTTCAACCAAAAATGCTTTGCTCTGATTAGGGGGTACTTGAATTAAAAAAATGTTTACATGGGGTACATCACTGAAAAAAGGTTGAAAAGCACTGTTATAGGACATACACACAGAAATGTTAGCCAGGAACACCAACCTGCTGACTGCTTCATGATGCTGTGTGACACAGCTGTGTTCTGATAATTACTGTTAATAAGTCATTAATTATAGTTATTCATTACTTTACAAAAAAAAAAGGGATTGAATAACTAACATAATTACTATTTTATAAATGCAATTAATTACTAGGCTAAGTAATTAATACGTTACTTGATAAAAATCCTTTATTTTGCATAATAAAGTTGAAATGAGTGCTATTTGAGAAAATTGCGTGTGTGTGCCCTTTAAAGAGTGTTAAAATGTTGCCTCGTGATGTCAGCGAATCCAAGCTCAGTAGCTTGAGATGTTTTTGTTAGCTTAGCAGGCAAGCAGTGGCAGTTTGTCGACTCTGACAGCCATACTTGCCAACCTTGAGACCTCCGAATTCGGGAGATGGGGGTGGGTGGGCTGGGTTGGGGGTGTGGGGGTGCAGGGTTTAGTGGTAGCGGGGTGTATAATGTAGACTCCTGGAAGAATTAGTGCTGCAAGGGGTTCTGGGTATTTTTTCTGTTGTGTTTATGTTGTGTTACGGTGCGGATGTTCTCCCAAAATGTGTTTGTCATTCTTGTTTGGTGTGGGTTCACAGTGGGGCGCATTTGAAACAGTGTTAAAGTTGTTTATACGGCCACCCTCAGTGTGACCTGTATGGCTGTTGACCAAGTATGCGTTGCATTCACTTATGTGTGGGTAAAAGCCACATGTATAATGTGACTGGGCCGGCATGCTGTTTGTATGGAGGAAAAGCGGACGTGACGACAGGCTGTAGAGGACGCTAAAGGCAGGAGAATTTCGGGAAAGTGGTTGCCCTGGGAGATTTTCGGGAGGGTCACTGAAATTCGGGAGTTGGTTGGCCAGTATGATGATAGCTGCTCTTTTGAATCTTTTCCTGGTTTGTGTTACCTCTGCTTAGTAATTAAATTTTATGTGCTTCCATGACTTCAATTGCTTGGGTGGCAAGTTTGTCACTTCATTTATTGATTTGTTGTTTAAGATTCCTTCGACCTTGTAGATACTAGCGCGCAGCGCAGTTTGTGTCAAGTTTAAAGTGGTGAAAAAATGTTTTGTTACCGACCAGTTCCTCCAACTTTTTTCCATGTTAGGTAGGCTGAGTCAGCCTGAGTATGTGAAGTAGAAGGAGCGTAGCTCCTGTCCGTGCATGGCGCAGGAGGAATGGATATGCACACAGCTCTCAGCGCGCACAGAGCGATCTGTACTTCTGCGTTCATCACTTGTCCATTTGGTTATGGGTTTTTTCAGGTTATACAGGTGAGCGAACATTTTACTCTAGTTTGATCAAAGTTGGGATGAATTTATTTTTGGAAAAAAAAGGCGATGAAAGGGTTGAAATCCCTGTTCCCACATGTGTGACAGTTTGTTTGTTTTTGTTTCAAGTCGTACGACCTATTTAAAGTCATATTCGCGAGTAATTTTGTCGCAACGTACAGCACTGGTACCAATTTTGGTACTTTTTTAGGCACCAGATGTATTACATCGGTACAACCGGGTATCGATTTACGTAAAATCAAACCAGCCCATATTTCGATACGTTTGTTGCACGTACGGTTGATAGCTCAGACCCTAAGTGGGAAAACAAGCACTTTAGCGGCACTCAGAGCGGACTCAGTCAATTTTTCATGCCAACAAAGTAGGTATGCCTGACAGAAAACACTCGTACAGTAAGGCTCCACTTTTGAAAATGTGATTGCTCGATGCTAGAGTCGATGGTAGAGCGGCCGTACCAGCAACTTGAGGGTTGCAGGTTCAATCCCCGCTTCCGCCATCCTAGTCACTGCTGTTGTGTCCTTGGGCAAGACACTTTATCCACCTGCTCCCAGTGCCACCCACACTGGTTTAAATGTAAAATTTAGATATTGGGTTTCACTTTGTAAAGCGCTTTGAGTCACTAGAGAAAAAAGCACTATATAAATATAATTCACTTCACTTCACTTCACTAAATTTTTTCCTAAAAATGTGGTAACGACAACTACAAGTAAAATGCATGTTAGAATCAAAGAGCATGTGTGTTACGAATCCAATACTTGCAGTACAATCACTTTTCAGGGTTCAACAAAAGACTAGGCGTTCAGCATGACGGCAAAGACTACTCCCTGACGAGGCAACATACTAACCTATACACTACTGCCATTTAAAGTTTTGGAATTGCAACTGCATGCAAAGTGTGCTGTATAATAGATTCAAATGAGAGTTAGAAGTGTAATAAGAATACAATGTATGGACAGCACCTGTATCATACTACATTTTTTACATTTATTACATATGAACACACACAAAAGTACTGAAAATGATTGATTCTTGTATAGATTAAAATTTAATCATTCTGATAAGTAATTATGCTTATTTTTAAGAAAATTTCCCTTTTTTCGAATGCAAATGTTGACAGTTTATTTAATTTGGTGTAAAAATGTGAAATAAAAATCTGTAAAAGTTAATGTAATTATTGTTATTCATTCCTTTTACAAGCATGTAGACCAATGGGTCCCAAACTTTTTTCACCAAGTACCACCTAAGAAAAACATTGGCTCACCAAGTATCACCATTAAAGTACAGTGGCATAACAGGCCAAAGTGTTCATTAAAAGCAAGGCAGAGGTTTTATATAACAAATATATATTCCATATGTCGACCACTGTAGCATATAGGAAAATAAAACACTGTACTTTAATCAAATGATTCTTGGTCATAACATTAGATGGCGCCAGAGTACAACAGTTTGAGAATCCCTGATGTAGGCAATAATAGCAATGAATATTGCTAACGTAGCAATAATTATTGTGCGGACTGGCGCCCCTTAACAGATGTGACACATCCAAAAAAAGTCGAGCGTACCTTTTCCTCACGCTGATACTCAGCAATGAGGTTGAAGGGGATGGTGTACAGCGTGCTGGACATGACGCCGAAGACGCTGCATAGGATTAGCGTGGTGACGACGTTGGGGAAGAGTCCGATCAGGCTGGTGCCCATGCCGAACACGAAGTAGCCGGCAAAGTAGAGGCCCTTCAGGCCCATGTACGGCAGCAGGTAGCCCTGCATGTCTGAAAAACAATCAGTGCTCGGTTATGTTATCGATTTGTTTGGAAACAGACATAGCTCCAAATTGAACAAACAAGAGGGTGTGGAATGTCCGCCAGAGAGTAAGAATCAATAAGTGGCTACAAGATTGCTAAAAGAAGTAAAAGAATAAAAGAGTTTTCACTTCTGGGTGTCCAAAACAGAAACAATAAGGAACTTAATTCTCACCTCACACATAGTTTTGTGTTTTAGGTGTGATATCCAATCAGAATTGTTTTTCTTTCTGAGAGCTAAAGGATGACAATGGCTTGACCCATGTCTTGGGCACTAATGCACCCCCATTTCATCACGGATGCTGGCTTTTCAACTTTGCGTCCATAACAGTCTGGATGGTTCGCGTCCCCTTGTCGAATATTTCCCCAAAAAATTTGAAGTGTGGACTCGTCAGACCACAGAACACTTTTCCACTTTGCATCAGTCCATCTTAGATGATCTCTGGCCCAGAGAAGCCGGCGGTGTTTCTGGATGTTGTTGATAAATGGCTTTCGCTTTGGATAGTGGAGCTTTAGCACTTACAGATTTAGCGACAAACTATATTTAGTGACAGTGGTTTTCTGAAGTGTTCCTGAGCCCATGTGTAGAGATTGATGTCGGTTTTTGATACAGCGCCGTCTGAGGGATCGAAGGTCACGGTCATTCAATGTTGGTGTCCGTCCATCCCGCTTACGTGGAGTGATTTTCTGAAACTTTTGATGATATTATGGACCGTAGATGTTGAAATCCCTAAATTTCTTGCAATTGCACTTTGAGAAACATTGTTCTTAAGCTGTTTGACTACTGGCTCACGCAGTTGTGGACAAAAGGGTGTACCTCGCCCCATCCTTTCTTGTGAAAGACTGAGCATTTTTTGCGAAGCTGTTTTTATACCCAATCATGGCACCCACCTGTTCCCAATTAGCCTGCACACCTGTGGGATGTTCCAAATAAGTGTTTGATGAGCATTCCTCAACTTTTTCAATATTTATTGCCACCTTTCCCAACTTCTTTGTCACGTGTTGCTGGCATCAATTTCTAAAGTTAATGATTATTTGCAAAACAAAAAATATTTATCAGTTTGAACATCAAATATGTTGTCTTTATAGCATATTCAAGTGAATATAGGTTGAAACACATACACTTACACACGCGCACACACATGCTATGATTGTAGTGCAAATACTAAGAATAGCTACTGAATGAAGTTACCCACCAATGACAACTTACCTACTCAAGTATTTATTTGGATGGCTATGTTTTTCTTTTACTTGAGTCATATTGCCAAGACTGCGTGAAAGGGGTACTGCACTTTTTTGGAAATTGTGTCTTATCGTTCACAATTATTATGAAAGACATGACGAGAGATGGCTTTTTTTTTCTGAATCTTGCAAACAAAAGTAAATAAAAGTCTGCTAAAAGCTCAGCCAATGGGAGCTCCTCTTTTTTCACCCATAAAATCCAATAGATAACCATTCAAAAACTGCCAACAATACTCTATTTGCATTTCGTGGTTTGAATTTTAACCAAGTATTTGTGATATTGTTATTATAAGCGCTAACGCTGACAAACTATTTATAGCGACGTCGTGATCACTACCGCGTGTCCCTATGTTTACATCATTGCTTTCTCGTTTTCTTGCTCCCTGGAAGTTTTTGTGGATCATAAATCATGCCTCTCACCTGGACTGAAGAAGCCTGAGTAGGTATTCCAACAAGTTAGTAAACTTTAACAGCAATTTAGGACTCAGAAATGGCCAAAACGTCAGGAATAGACGATTGTCCCGTTTCTTCATGAGGATTATAAGATGTTCTTAACCTAAATGGGAATATATGTACATCTTAGCAGTCAGTATTTTAATAACAGCAGATATTGTACAGTAAGTGATGTCTTATTATTGTTTTTTGACTCTTATAATGTCTACAGTAAGAAATAATCAGTGATGAAGAGAAAAAATACGTTTTTCTAATATAATACTAAAAATAATCTAAATTTCTAAATATTAAATATTATAAATGTTACTATATTACATATATACTTACATCATGTATATAAAACCTCAATGGAGATGTTTCGATGTTTTTTTTAAGGTTTTTATTGGTGGAATTGCAAGCCTTCCAAAGGCTCTAATGTAAGCAAACTTTTGATCGCATTTATTTAATATTTAGAATGCAAAAAAACATTTAAATACATCCATTGTTATGTTTCTCATAAGGATTGTGAATGATAGGTAAAACAACCAAAAAAGTAAGGGTCCCCTTAAATCTAAGGGTGGCCCAGGTATACAGGTTTTCTTTTTTTTTTAAATCAGTTAAAAGATTATTTGAAAGTATGCAATATGAACTAAGAATTGACAAATTTATATCATTAGTGCACAAATCTACTCTTTACGTTACTTTAAGGTGAGATACCTATAGTTCGCCCAGGTCCAATATATCCTGACGTCAGACCTCACACATTTCTAAGCGCGTGCCCTGCATTTTACACTTTTCAGTTTGACTCGGCATATCTCTTTGCTCTTCAGTGTTGCAGAACTTGTTCAATTGCAGCACAGCTGAATAGAAGCATCACATTGAAATCTTCAATGAGAGCGAGAGAAAAAAGATCGTTTTACTTTCAGACAATCATGTGAAGAGGACCACAACAAAATCAAACTATGTACATGGAAAACCAAGAGGATCCGTCTACTTTTTAAAAAGGGAACCAGCAATAACCACACAGTACATTCAAGTAAGGATGTGCATATGGTTCAGGGAGGATTACATTCTATGTAAAATAACTGCAACGTTGAGAAATTACTACGCAAATCATTGTTTTCTGTTTATATTTACATCGAGCACAATTTCCCAACTCATATGGAAAAAGGGGTTTGTATATTTTGTGGCTTTGGTCCGACCTGAGCTGCTCCACCATTAACGCAGCTCATGTGCTATGAGCAGGGCCCCGTCAATTAGTGAATTTTTACCCCCAAACATGTTCCTATTTGCCTCCAGCTCTGTTACTGATAGGAATATAATAGAAAATTGGCCCCAATATGCATTAGTGGTTCTGGTGATGCACAGCATTAATGTTCATCTTGTAAGGAGGAAGGTGCGGGAGTCAAATTGTCGTTTAAAGTACAAACCCTGTTTCCATATGAGTTGGGAAATTGTGTTAGATGTAAATATAAACAGAATACAATGATTTGCAAATCATTTTTAACCCATATTCAGTTGAATATGCTACCAAGAAAACATATTTGATGTTCAAACTGATAAACTTTTTTTTATTTTTTTTTGTTGCAAATAATCATTAACTTTAGAATTTGATGACAGCAACACTTGAGAAAGAAGATGCGAAAGGTGGCAATAAATACTGATGAAGTTGAGGAATGCTCATCAAACACTTATTTGGAACATCCCACAGCGGTGCAGGCTAACTGGGAACAGGTGGGTGCCATGATTGGGTATAAAAACAGCTTCCGTAAAAAAGGATCAGTCTAACACAAGAAAGGATGGGGCGAGGTACACCCCTTTGTCCACAACTGCATGAGAAAATAGTCAAAAAGTTTAGGAAACAATGTTTCTCAAAGTGCAATTGCAAGAAATTTAGGGATTTCAACATCTACGGTCCATAATATTATCAAAAGGTTCAGAGAATCTGGAGAAATCATTCCACGTAAGCGGCATGGCCGGAAACCAACATTGAATGACCGTGACCTTTGATCCCTCAGACGGCACTGTATCAAAAATCAACATCAATCTCTAAATGATATCACCACATGGGCTCAGGAACACTTCAGAAAACCACTGTCACTAAATACGTTCGTCGCTACATCTGTAAGTGCAAGTTAAAGCTCTACTATGCAAAGTGAAAGCCATTTATCAACAACATCCAGAAACTTCGCCGGCTTCTCTGGGTCCGAGATCATCTCAGATGGAGTGATGCAAAGTGGAAAAGTCTTCTGTGGTCTGACGAGTCCGCATTTCAAATTGTTTTTGGAAATATCCGACACCGTGTCATCCGGACCAAAGGGAAAGCGAACCATCCAGACTGTTATCGACGCAAAGTTCAAAAGCCAGCATTTGTGATGGTATGGGGGTGCATTAGTGCCCAAGGCATGGGTAACTTACAAACCTGTGAAGGCGTCATTAATGCTGAAAGGTACATACAGGTTTTGGAACAACATATGCTGCCATCTAAGCGCCGTCTTTTTCATGGACGCCCCTGCTTATTTCAGCAAAACATTCAGCACGTGTTACAACAGCGTGGCTTTGTAAAAAAAAGAGTGCGGGTACTTTTCTGGCCCGCCTGCAGTCCAGACCTGTCTCACATCGAAAATGTGTGGCGCATTATGAAGCGTAAAATACGACAGTGTAGACCCCTACATAAAACAAGAATAAGAAAGAATTCCACTTTCAAAGCTTCAACAATTAGTTTCTTCAGTTCTCAAACGTTTATTGAGTGTTGTTAAAAGAAAAGGTGATGTAACACAGTGGTGAACATGCCCTTTCCCAACTACTTTGTTACGTGTTGCAGCCATTAAATTCTAAGTTAATTATTATTTGCAAAAAAAAAAAAGTTAATGAGTTTGAACATCAAATATCTTGTCTTTGTAGTGCATTCAATTGAATATGGGTTGAAAAGGATTTGCAAAAATCATTGTATTCCGTTTCTTTTTACATCTAACACAATTTCCCAACTCATATGGAAACGGGGTTTGTACCAGTTGAGTGGAAAAACAAGTTGCCTCTATGTCAAAGCTATTCTTACATATATCTAATTTATCAAACCAAAAGACTTTGAAAGTTTGCAAATAAATCGATATGATCAAAATGTTATCAATCTCACAGAGATTCATTCCCGAGCCATTTTGAGAGATAATGACGAAGCTAGCTATGTGATCGTATGATGTTGTGTGATGAACCTAAGATCCCTTCCCCATCCACAACAATGCTAATCAAGCAGACTTTGTGAGAGTCAACAATGTTTACTTTGGGAAAATTATGATATAATATAATTAGGGCTGGGCAACGATTCAAATTTTTAATCGAAGTTAATCGCACTATTTCTCCGATTAATCACGATTAACTGCATTGTATACGCAAAGCCCAATAATGAATTCAAAAGTAGTGTGTAGTGCACCTTTATTGGAATATTCTCCCACATGAACAAAAGCGCCAAAACATTTGTTGTGCAAACACAATTTAAATCAGTCCTTGTTAAACAGTAGCAGTTAAATAGCATATTTAATGAAAATCAACTCAAAAAATGTAAATACAAACATTTAAGCTTATTGCCACTGCCAGGGTATTTAAGTTATCCTGTTTGTTATGGAAAATAAATATAATCTACATACAAATCTCTGAGCCACAATCATAACATCTGAACAGGCAATTTCTGAGGTAACAGCAGAAACATTTTTTTTTATCAGGGATCTTATGTTTAAAAAACCTATATTATAGGTAGTGGGCTGTTTTAGGGAATTTTTGATCAAATTATCCGTAGTAGCAATATTAATAATTTTGTGTTTATTCTGCGTAGTGCACTTAAAATAATTATGACCATATCTAGGAATTGATATGATGGGAATTTTCCGATTGTTTGCTTGGTGCTTTGATAAACTGAACGCATATACATGGTACTATTTGTGATGTTATGAGCCAGGGAAAAAAAGAACTACCCTACCCAGCATGCAACAGGAGTGACGAGCATGCCCGGTAGCCCGGTATAGGTTGTGTCGCCATGACGGCATCTTGTATGTTGTGATATGCACGCTCTGAAAGCAAACGTTAAGAACTCAGCCAACACTCCTCGTCTGCATTATTGATAAATAGACAGACAACACATACTCCGCTGGTTCACAGGCCGCTGGATGTAGCCGGCAAAGTATTCCCATGCTAGCTAGCCGGTCTAGCAAGCACGCGTCATTCAGTCCAAAACGGCCCGATCTATCCACATTCAGAATTGTCTGGCGGTCGTAAGTGATCCCGGAGTGACCACGCTGTAAGCCAGCCATGAAATTTGCAGAATTGTCCGGTATTTTTGCCAAATGTTCCATCTTTACCAAGAGCCCCTCGACGCCGAAATACATCCGGGAGATGCCATCTTGTTAAGAAAAGGCGTTAACAAAATAAAAGCATGTAAACAACATACGCAAATGTGCGATAAAATAATTGTCGGCGTTAATAGATTGATGAGTTAACGCGTAATTAACGCATTAATTTGCCCACCCCTAAATATAATAGAATGGACTTTATTGTCATTGCGCACATTGTCTGCTACTTCTGGTACAGGCAAAGCTTTTTTATCAGCGACCAAAAGTTGCGAAATTTATCGTCAATGTTCTCTACTAAATCCTTTCATCAAAAATATGGCAATATCGCGAAATGATCAAGTATGACACATAGAATGTACCTGCTATCCCCGTTTAAATAAGAAAATCTCATTTCAGTTGGCGATAAAGTTTGCAACTTTTGGTCGCTAATAAAAAAGCCGTGCCTTTACCGGAAGTAGCAGACGATGTGCGCATGATGTCACCGGTGTGAGGAAAGCCCCCAGAGGTGTGTATTTCGGGCACTTTCGACCGGGAGGCGTCAACGGGGAAGACCCAGAAAACGTTGGGAAGACTATGTCTCCCGGCTGGCCTGGGAACGCCTCGGGATCCTCCGGGAAGAGCTGGACCAAGTGGCTGGGGAGATGGAAGTCTGGGCTTCTTTGCTTAGGCTGCTGCCCCCGTGACCCGACTTCGGATAAGCAGAAGAAGATGTACACTCATTTTGTTCATTGAAAATTTCAAATACATGAAAAAAAGAAATAAATGTTGTCCTTTGTCAATTAACATAATTAAATCAATTTATAAACAATAAAAACTAATTAATAAATAGTTTTAATAATTGAATAGTGAAATATCAAACAACTAGATGAGGCAATTCCTGAAGAAATTGCGTGTGAATGCTCCAATGCTGAAGTTGAACTGAAATGCTGATAGAATGTAGTATGAATGTGAGAATAGTTTGAATCTTAAAGAGTTTGAATTTCCAGGAAAACTGGAATTTGGTTTGGAACTTAGGGAAGTTTTAGTTTGAATGTACAGGTTGAGTGGAATGTGTTGATGTTGGAATGGTTTGAATAGGTTGAAAATGTGGTAATGGCTGAAGTTTGAAGAATGGCAAATTGATTTCGAATGGGGAAAATGTATTCGATAAACTGGGAATTCTAGGAAATCTGTGAATTATTTTTTTTTTTTAGAATTGTTACAAAGGCTGAATATATTGAAGTTGAAACGGTTTGAATTAGGGGAAAAATTTAGGAGTTTTGGAAATTTGAAAAATGTTCCATTCATTTCAATGGGAATTTCTTAAAAATGTGGCAATTCCAGGAAAGTAGGGATTTTTTTTTTTTAAATGGTGAAAAAAAAAACTTTGAATATGTTGGTGATGGAATTTTTCAAAACGGTTGAGAAATGTTGAAGTAACAATTTGAGAATTTGTTTTAAGGATTTCTTGGAATTTTGGGAAAACCGGGAATTTTTCCAGTTCAATAAACGACTTAGTTTTTTGTCTGGATTAAGTGGAATGTTTTGACAGTGGAATGGTTAAAGCGGGTTGAAAAATGTGGAAAGAGTATTCGACAGAAAAAGGGTGAAAATAGGGTTCGGAAAACTGGGACTTCCAGGAATTTTTTGGAAAATTGGAAAAATGATAGTTTGAATATCCAGGATGTGTCAGGCTTGTCCCTGACAGTTTGGCTATGTCTTAGTTTTTCCTCTGCGTTTATCTTTGTTTCCTGTCTTTAGTTCCTGTCAGCACTCTTATTTTGGTTATTTTTTGATTGTCTCCCTGAGTGCTTTTTCCCCTCAGCTGTGGCTGATTGGGACCGGGCCACACCTGGTGTCAATCAACCAGCTCCTATTTAGACCAGCTTTGTCCTCCACTCTGCGCTGGATTATTGTCATTAATACTTGTCGCTCTTACCGGTTGATTGTTGTTACCTTTTGTCGTTGTCAGTGCGGTAAACTGTTCCTGTTAGTTCCTATAGCTATTTACAGTTTACTGTCTCCTAGTTCCTTGTTTTGTCTTTTCCTGTTAGCCGTTAGCTATATCCAGTTTTTCTGTCTCCTAGTTCTTGGTTTGTGTTTTTACATTTATTTTTGAAGATTAAATCATGTATTCCTACTAGGTTCGTCACCTACAACATGTGACAGGATGAGTGGAATATGTTGAAGGTGGAATAGTTTGAATTGTTTGGAAAATGTGTAAATGGTGGAAGTTAAAAAAAAATGGCCAAGTAATTTAAAATGGGGAAAAATGGCCCGGAAAACCTGGAATTCTGGGAATTTTTGGAATTTGTCAAGGGAAAGCCCGACATTCCCGAATAGGCTGAACAGTTTGAAATTGCAACGGTTTGAATCGGATGAAAAATGCGGAAGGTAGAGCCCGCCAAAAAAATAAATAGGTGAATTTTGGTGTAGAAAACTAAGTGTTCACACATATGGATTTGAACCCATTTATTTAATTCAGTAACGTGGTTTTGAGGGAACAAACGACTCCGGACCTAATTGATCAGCAAGGGAAAAGAAAAAGGGTGGTGCAGGAGCATGTGTTAGATAATTATGGATCAACAAGGGACTTGACTGCGTAGCTTTCACATACAAAATCTCCTTTATGTGGATGTGAGAATGGATGTTTTAATGATGTTATGCCTGAAAGAAAGGTGTGGATCATTAGCTTGATCCCAATCCCTTCTGGTAAAAGAACTAAAGATTCTACCCCTACCACTATCTTTAAATATTAGCAGTCCAGCCTCTGTTTGACATCCAAAGGATGTGATAGCTTGCTCGAGGGAGTGCGTTGTCCTCAGTGGGAGCGCCTAATGAACTTGCATTGACATTCCTAAATCAAAAGTGCGGTTTATCCATCTCCCCGCACAGCATGAATGTGCCAATTATGTCAGAGTAAAGCACTTTGTCTCAAATACAGGGGGAGGGGGTGCATGTGAGGAAGTCATATGCACACATATCCCCACCCCAGGCCTTTGCATCTGCTCTGCTCCTTAGGTGCGACGGACGCGCCAGAAGGCAGCACAGCTCCGTCATCCGAGTTGTTTCTATGTCGTAACTAGTGTGTATGTGCTTATCATGTGCTAACAGGTTTTTTTTTTCTGACCCCAGATTTAACCTTCGTCCCCCCACCCCGTGTTTATCGTACAAACCCCACTTCCATATGAGTTGGGAAATAGTGTTATATGTAAATATAAACAGAATACAATGATTTGTGTCACGGCTCGGACACACACAAGTGCGCAATCTGTCGGGAGCCGCGCTGCGCGCGTCATCCGGCGCGCCTCTGACCGCGCACGTCACTCAAGCCGCGGCAGGCAGCTGCGCTCCATCTGTAATCAACGCAGCCGGCACTAATGAAAGAGAGGACTACAAGAACCCCCGCCACCAGTGATCCTTTGCCAGAACGTAGCAACTGTACCCTCCCTGTGTGCGTTCCCGAGCCACGCTGTGTGTCGTGTGCTTTTTGGATTCCCCTTGTCTTCCTCTGGCTTCCTGGTTTTCGATCCCTTGCTCGCACCCGGACAAACGACGACTCTCTCCTGCCTCTCGACCACGCTTCCGCCTTGGACTTCCCTACCTGCCTTGCCCGCGCCTGACAGCTCAGCTCCTCTCAACACGCACCTCCAACACTTGCGGTAAATAACACCTCCCGTTAAATTCCACACATAGTCTTGCACCCATTTCATCTTTGTTACATACACATCAGATTTGACATACACACACATTATATATATATATATATATATATATATATATATATATATATATTTATATAATAATATATAATATAGTTTTGTATAATATATTATATCAAATAATATATTATATAAATTATATTGAAATATTATTGTATAGATATATATTATATTATATATATATATACATACAGCATTAGATATATCCTTGTTAAAATAAAGACGCCCCAGGCTATAAGCTTTTCCCAGTCTCTGTGCCGTCTCCTTCTCCCTGAAACCTTCACAGTACGTTCTGGCCATGTCAGAACCAGACGGCACAGGAAGAGGTCGCCCCACTTCCTCTCCCCAACACACCACTACCCCTGATCTTCCCACCATGCACACTATCCTCCAGCAGCACCACTCTCGTTTTGATGACTTGGAGACCCAGCTTAATGCTGCCTTTGCCACCCTGCTGTCAAGGCTGGACACCATTGAGCCAAGAACCCCCCCTCCACCTGCGCCGGGTACGGGTGCCTCCGCGGCTGTGACAACATGGGACACCTTCCTGACCCGAGAACTCAAGATTGCCATCCCAAAAACATTTTAGGGAGATTTTGAACTCTGCCGGGGATTTTTGGTTCAGTGTGAGCTTATATTTCAGCACCAGCCCTCCCGCTACTCCTCTGATGGGGCCAAGATTGCCTTCCTGTTCTCCCTCCTGTCAGGCAGAGCACTGCGATGGGCCACAGCGGCGATTAACCAAAGCAGCGGACTCGGAACTGACTACTCTGCCTTCCGCTCAGAGTTCCGGGCTGTGTTTAACCACCCAGTGGACGGGGGGGATGCCGCCTCCCGCCTCCACTCCATTCAGCAGGGCTCCCGCTCTGTGGCCGAATACACCCTGGAGTTTCGCACCCTCGCAGCTGACAGCGGGTGGGGGGATAAGGCACTCCAGAGCGCGTTCCGACGCGGGCTCAGTGACGCAGTAAAGGACGGACTTTTAAGGGCCCGCCCGACGTCTTACCGGGCCTTAATTGACCTCGCTCTCCAGATGGACCAGAGACTTATCGAGCGAGCTGCTGAGCGAGCGCACAGCAGCCCAAGTCCAAGTCCCCGAACCAGACCGCACGCTGCCATGTGGCCACCACTACCTGCCCTTGGGGGCACCAGCACGGACGATCCCATGCAACCAGGCAAATCCCGCCTAGCAGCCGAAGAACGGGAGAGGCGCTTCCAGCAACACCTCTGTCTCTACTGCGGGGTGGCAGGTCATGTGATCAGGAACTGCCCGATACGGCCAAAAGACAAGGCTCACTAGTCAGGGGAATCCTAGTGAGCCATACGTCCGTTCCCCGCAAGCGGAGGAATCCTGGCATCCTCTTCCCAGCGACCTTGTCATGGAACTCCAAGAACCTAACTATCGGGGCCTACCTGGATTCTGGAGCGGACGACAGCCTATTGGATCGGGAGTTCGCTCGACAGGCGGGTATACAGCTCTTACCGCTTGAGACCCCCTTACCGGCTCAAGCCCTGGACGGACACCCCCTTGGTCCCATAACCCACAGGACGGAACCCCTCTCACTTACCCTCTCTGGGAACCACACTGAGACCATTAGCCTCTGGGTTTTGGATGCTCCCATTGCCCCCATAGTCCTTGGTCGCTCTTGGCTGTGCCCTACCCGAAAACAAGGCGATGCAGGAATACATTTCTGACTCTCTTGCTTCCGGCATCATCACCCCCTCTAAGTCCCCGGTGGCGGAAGGATTCTTCTTTGTGGGCAAGAAGGATGGATCTCTACGCCCGTGTATTGACTACCGTCAACTAAATAATATCACAATCAAGAACAAATACCCTCTCCACTCCTGAGCTCTTCCTTTGAGCCCCTCGCTCCCGCCACAGTTTTTAGTAAATTGGATCTCCGCAACGCGTACCACCTGGTACGCATCAGGAAGGGGGATGAATGGAAGACAGCTTTCAACACACACCTGGGGCACTTCGAATACAGGGTGATGCCCTTCGGCCTGACGAATGCCCCGGCGGTTTTTCAGGCCCTGGTAAACGATGTACTGCGAGACATGCTCAACCAGTTTGTTGTAGTGTACCTTGATGACATTCTAATTTTTTCAAAATCCCTACAGGAACACAAACACCATGTCCGACTGGTTCTGCAGCGCCTACTAGAGAACCATCTGTTCGTCAAGGCCGAGAAGTGTGAGTTCCACAAATCCTCAGTTAACTTTCTCGGTCATATTGTTCAAGAAGGACACATCAAGGCGGACCCCAAAAAGGTTGAGGCGGTAACACAGTGGCCACAGCCCTCCACAAGGACGGAATTGAGACGTTTTCTGGGCTTCGCAGGATTCTACCGCCGCTTCATAAAGGACTTCAGTAAGGTGGCCGCCCCTCTCCATTCCCTCACTTCCACCCTCATCCCATTTCAATGGACCAAAGAAGCCAATGTGTCTTTCCAAAGGCTGAAGAGGAGCTTCACCTCTGCACCGGTACTCGTCCACTCCGATCCCGATTATCCATTTGTCGTCGAGGTGGACGCATCAGATTCAGGCATCGGGGCGGTACTCTCCCAGCGTGCCCAAGGGAATAATGTCTTACATCCATGTGCATTTTTTTCCAGAAGACTCACACCATCGGCGCGCAACTATGACGCAGGTAATCGGGAACTGCTGGCACTACACGACGCTCTTTCTGAGTGGAGACACTGGCTGGAGGGGGCAAAGCATCCATTCCTGGTACTCACCGATCATCGCAACCTCATCCACATTCGATCTGCCAAGAGACTTAATGACCGTCAGGCACGTTGGACACATTTTTTTAGTAGATTTGACTACACGCTCTCTTATAGACCAGGCTCCCGCAACACAAAGGCTGATGCCCTCTCCAGACAGTTCTCGGAGGAGACCATGAACACACCCTCAGCCGAACCCATTCTCCCCCCTGCCCGGGTGGTGGGGATGATCACCTGGGAGATTGAGGCACTGGTAAGAGCGGCACTTCTCAAAAACCCAGGTCCGGGTGGTTGACCCCCTTACAGACTGTTTGTTCAACCTGACCTTTGTTCCAAAGTACTAGACTGGGGTCACTCCAGTGTCTTTGCTTGCCACCCGGGGGGTCCACCGCTCTCTATCTTTCATCCAACGCTCATTCTGGTGGCCATCTATGGAGACTGACACCAGAAAGTTCATCGCTGATTGTTCCACGTGCGCTCGCAACAAGGCTTCCCAGAGCCCTCCGGCGGGACTCTTACGCCCCCTACCTATTCCTGGTCGACCCTGGTCTCATATTGCTCTGGACTTTGTGACCGGATTCCCCGCTTCTCAAGGTAACACCATTATCGGAACCATAATCGGTAGATTCTCCAAGGCTGCACATTTTGTCCCACTCCCCAAGCTTCCCTCCACAGCTGAGACTGCCGACCTGCTCATCCAACACGTGGTCAAACTCCACGGCATTCCCCAGGACATACTCTCTGACCGTGGCCCCCAGTTCATCTCCCGCGTGTGGCAGTCTTTCTGCAAAGGAATTGGTGCTACAGTCAGCCTCACCTCTGGATATCACCCACAGAGTAACGGACAAGCAGAGAGAGCCAACCAGGGGTTAGAGACAATGCTCCGCTGTTTTTCCGCCCGCCAACCCTCTCAATGGAGCAGATACTTACCCTGGGTGGAGTACGCCTTCAATTCCATGACCAGTTCCGCCACAGGTATGTCCCCTTTCGAGTGCTCTCTAGGCTACCAACCACCAATGTTTTCTCAGCAAGAGGTCGAGGCAGCGGTACCCTCCACTCGGGCCCACACCTTAAACGCTGCCGAAAGGTCTGGAAGACTGCCTGGACTGCCTTAGTGAAGACATCGGACAGGATGCGCCGCACCGCATCCCGGCACCGTCCTATCAGCTCGGGCAGCAGGTGATGTTAAGGGCCAAAGACCTCCACCTCAAGGTACGGTCCTTTAAATTGGCGCCCCGCTACGTGGGACCTTTCCCCATCAATGCCATAGTCAACCCTGCTGCCGTTCGTCTCTCTCTCCCATCTTCCATGAAGATCCACCCAGTTTTTCACGTGTCCCAAATCAAGCCTGTGTCCATCAGCCTTCTCTCACACCCCACCCCTCCCCCCCTCCTCCCAGGGTTCTCAAGAGCGGTGATCAGGTGTGGACAGTGAAGGAGATTCTCAGGGTTCGTCGACAGGGTAGGGGGTTGGTCTACCTGGTCGACTGGGAAGGCTTTGGACCGGAGGACCGATCCTGGGTGCCAGCCTCCTACCTCGCGGACCCCTCTCTCCTTGAGGATTTTTACCGTGCCAATCCGGACGCACCCCGTAGCTCGTCGGGAGTCTCGCATAAGGTGGGGGATCCTGTCACGGCTCGGACACACACAAGAGCGCAATCTGTCGGGAGCCGACAGATTGCAAATCATTTTCAACCATTATTATATTGAATATGCTACAAAAACAAAATAGTTGATGTTCAAACGGATTAACATTTGTTTGTTGTTGCAAATAATCATTAACTTTAGAATTTGATGCCAGCAACATGTGACAAAGAAGTTGGGAAAGGTGGCAATAAATACTGATATAGTTGAGGAATGCTCATCATGTCATCATCATGTAACACAGTGGTGAACATGCCCTTTCCCAACTACTTTGGCACATGTTGCAGCCATGAAATTCTGAGTAAATTATTATTTAAAAAAACAAAACAAAGTTTATGAATTTGAATTTCAAATATCTTGTCTTTGTAGCATATTCCACTAAATATGCGTTGAAAAGCATTATCAAATCATTGTATTCCGTTAACATTTACATCTAACACAATTTCCCAAGGCTTCACGGTGGAAGAGGGGTTAGTGCGTCTGCCTCACAATACGAAGGTCCTGCAGTCCTGGGTTCAATCCCGGGCTCGGGATCTTTCTGTGTGGAGTTTGCATGTTCTCCCCGTGACTGCGTGGGTTCCCTCCGGGTACTCTGGCTTCCTCCCACCTCCAAAGACATGCACCTGGGGATAGGTTGATTGGCAACACTAAATTGGCTTTAGTGTGTGAATGTGAGTGTGAATGTTGTCTGTCTTGGCAACACTAAATTGGCTTTAGTGTGTGAATGTGAGTGTGAATGTTGTCTGTCTATCTGTGTTGGCCCTGCGATGAGGTGGCGACTTGTCCAGGGTGTACCCCGCCTTCCGCCTGATTGTAGCTGAGATAAGTGCCAGCTCCCCCCACGACCCCAAAAGGGAATAAGCGGTAGAAAATGGATGAATGGACAATTTCCCAACTCATATGGAAACCGGGTTTGTATTTTCCAGACTTCTAAAGCGCACTTAAAATCCTTTTTTTTTTTCTGAAAAAGTGCGCCTTATAACCTGGTGCGCCTAATATACAGAATATTTCTGTTTTTGCTTACTGACCTTGAAGCTATTTTATTTGGTACATACTGAAATTATAAGTGTGACCAGAAGATGGCAGTCACACATAAGAGATATGTGTAGACTGCAATATGACCCAAGTAAATGACACCGACATTTTTCATGTGCCATTGAAAATATAGAACATTACACACACGGCACTCAAAAATCTATCAACATGTTTTTAGTAGGACTTTGGTAAGCTATGAAGCCGCACCGCTTGATGGATTGTACTGTGCTTAAACATACTAGTATTATTATGGTGTGTGTATAAGGTAAGGCATTATCTGGCGTTTCATTTCGCAAAATAATGCAAAAGTGACTATTCTTATCTTCTGGTACCTGCTGATCTGTATTTGGGATCTGCATAAGTCCTAAAAAATTGTAATCCGTGGCGACACCATAGTCGATAACCTTCTTCTTTTTCTCTATCTTCTTGCTAAGTGACTTTTTTAATATAAAGTAGTGTAAAGTTCCAACTTATACCTGTCAGTAAACTCGCCATGAAAGCGCTAAAACATGTGTAGTGAGTTTACATTATTCACCCAAGGGACTCTAGTTATTAGAGAGTTCCGGTCGGACGGTTTTTCACGGGACACATTTCCTCTGTTGTTATTGCGCTAGTGAGCCACGGGTGAGGAGATACTGCTCCGTTATTGATTGAAGTAAAGTCCGAATGTCATTAAAGCGGTTAGCTCCATCTTTTGACACTTCTTCCACTTCTGTCCTTGCACGCTACACCGCTACAACAAAGATGATGGGAAGAAGACGCTGCTGAAGGTGAGCAACATTGAAACTTTTATTAGTATATTGCACAGTACACTACATATTCCGTACAATTGACCACTAAATGGTAACACCCGAATAAGTTTTTCAACTTGTTTTTGAGTCGGGTCCACGTTAATCAATTCATGGTAAATAAGACTGCCCACAAAACGGCGCATCTTGAAGCGACTGCCAGAAAGCGGCTTGAAGATGATTTTGACCAAAGAACCACCATTACATGTTATGTAGACTACTGTTTTTCAACCTTTTTTGAGGCAAGGCACATTTTTTTCATTAAGAAATACAGAGGCACACAAACAGCAAAAAACTATTTCAAAATTAAACTCCACTAGGTCGTCGTGCCTTATATTGAGTTTGTTGTTGTTTCCTGTGTGCAGTGCTTTAGTTTTTTTCTTGCGCTGTTATTTTAGTGGCCCTTCCTGTTTTTGTTGGTGTTTTCCTATAGCAGTTTCATGTCTTCTGTTGAGCACTATTCCCCGCACCTGCTGTGTGTTAGCAAACAAGGCTATTTCTGTTGTTCCTATCCTTCTTTATGTGGACATTTTTGATTGTCATATCATGTTCAGATGTACTTTATGGACGCCGTAAGTTTTTGCTGTCGTCCATTATTTTGTTTCTGTTTTCTTTGTAGCCAGTTCAGTTTTACTTTCGCTTTGCATAGCCATTGCCATTTCCTTTCCTATTCCCTTTTGTCCATTTTTGGTTTAAGCATTACATACCTTTTTACCTGCACGCTGCCTCCTGCTGTGGTCTGCACATTGGGATCACAACAAACCATCCTCGTCTCACCCGACACATTCCGACTTTTACAAAGCAATTACCTGCTGCAACCTACTGACATGGGATATTAAGTGGCTACCCTGCCGAGTTCTACACAGCACAGACACTAAGCAACGGGACATTATTTGCAGATTATACTTATTGATTTTCAAAAAATATTCATATGACCAATTAGGTGAAGTTGCATAATTTCCCACGGCACATCAGACAATATCTCAGACTAGTGTGCCGTGGCACAGTGGTTGAAATACACGGATGTAGACCACAAGGAATGTTTTCAATTCCGAAAAAAAAAATAACAATATGACTCCTTTAATCCGCCCTATAATACGGTGCGCCTTATAAATGAAAAAAGACCCTATGGTCCGGAAAATATGGTATTTACAAAACAGAACGATTTGATTCGATTTAGTGTATGAATGATTCAATTCTATAGTTAACGTTTGTTGATGGACACGTTCTTTTTATATCCCAGAAAGGAACAAAAGCAATCCTTCCTGTTTATACGCTCTTTCTCAGGTTAGAGGGTAAACAGTTAGGACCTAGGCACCAAGCGCCCAGACTATCAATCATCCATCCATCCATTTTCCTACCGCTTATTCCCTTTCGGGGTCACGGGGGGCGCTGGCGCCTATCTCAGCTACAATCGGGCGGAAGGCAGGGTACACCCTGGACAAGTCGCCACCTCATCGCAGGGCCAACACAGATAGACAGACAACATTCACACTCACATTCACACACTAGGGCCAATTTAGTGTTGCCAATCAACCTATCCCCAGGTGCATGTCTTTGGAAGTGGGAGGAAGCCGGAGTACCCGGAGGGAACCCACGCATTCACGGGGAGAACATGCAAACTCCAAATCAATGTTTATTTATATAGCCCTAAATCACAAATGTCTCAAAGGGCTGCACAAGCCACAACGGATCAGGGCCCACATCAGGGCAAGGAAAAACTCACAACCCAGTGGGACGTCGATGGACTACAAGTGGGTCTGACCTGATATTGTGAAAGTCCATTCCTTAGTGGCTCTAACATAATAGTGAGAGTCCAGTCCATAGTGGATCTAACATAATAGTGAGAGTCCAGTCCATAGTGGATCTAACATAATAGTGGGAGTCCAGTCCATAGTGGGGCCAGCAGGAGACCATCCCGACTAGAATTGTCCAAGCGAAGTCTATGAACATGAACTAACAATAACTGCTCGGATGAGTCTTCTAAGACAACTGTTCAGTTGAATGCCATGAGAATATTAATAATAACCTGACTTCCAGGAAAAGGATGGTAAATTACGTGTGTCGTGGAGTTTAAAGGTCAGAAAAGAGAGTGGGACACAGAGGTTAAGCTCTTTCTGCGAGAACGTTGTATTTTGTGAAATAAAGAAAGACACACTGGGAAACTGTGTGATCCTCCATTCCTTGGGATCTTAGAGTCCACGGTCTTGACGATACGTAGCTTACGGTTAATTGGCCGGCATGTTACGATGTGGTCGCATGTTTTTGCGTGGGTTGTTTTCCTAAGATGCAGATGGAACTTCGGATGCAGTTATTGGCCATAAATCGTTCAAAATACAAAAATACAGTGTGTCCACAGCACGGGGAGCTAATGGAATAGCTAACAAGGAAACAAATGGCTAAGCGTAGCAAAGCAAACAAGACAGCCAGACAGTGTGTGGCGATAAACAGGAATAAGTAGCTCTCTGATTAGTGCCCAGGAGCAGATGGGTGTTCCTAACACTAATCAGAGGATGGTGGAACTAATCAGCACCAATGGTAACCAAAACACAAACCCAGGGGTGCTGAAAAGAGAACTGAGGTAGTAAAACTAATAGAACAAATCCTGATCCGGGCAACGGATCGTCACACGGCAGCTGTTACTCCTGAATCGTTTTAGACATAAGCTGTCTCCTGATTGCTAGTCTAGCTCGACACCCGGTCCATGTGTCTACTTTATTATCATCCTCAGTTATGTAAGTAAATTAACAAGCATGAGACTCTTCTAATGACAGCCCTGGCTCTTGTGTTGTTTTAAAGACAAAAACCGTCAACTGATTTCTCGTTCAGCGCAAGAACCGGTTTAGGTGTTTACACTCAATTTACCTAAGGATTCACAGCTGAATCTTATCAATTGATAGGCTGTAACCAACGTAGCCGGACCGGCCACTTCTCGAACCAAATATCTGGTCGCATCGATTTATCGTTAACAATACTACTTCCTTCAAGTTGGTCAACACTGCTAATAGTTTAAATAAGGATTTTTTATTTTTTTTTTTCAGGCAAATTGATGAATTTTAAATATTTTCTGTAACAATGTTAATGAAGTTATTCTTTGTTGTAAGTAGTGTTGTCCCGATACCAATATCCGTGAATTATATTTGTATAGCGCTTTTTCCTCAAGTGACTCAAAGCGCTTTACATAGTGAAACTCAATATCTAAGTTACATTTAAAGCAGTGTGGGTGGCACTGGGAGAAGGTGGGTAAAGTGTCTTGCCCAAGGACACAACGGCATTGACTAGGAAAGCGGAACCGGGGATCGAACCTGCAACCCTCAAGTTGCTGGCACGGCCAACCGAGCTATACCGGTATCAAAATTATTTAGATACTTTGATACTTTTCTAAAGAAAGGGGACCACAAAAAAATGGCATTGTTGGCTTTATTTTATCAACAAATCTTAGAGTACATTAAACATTTGTTTCTTATTGCAAGTTTGTCCTTAAATAAAATAGTGAACATTCAAGACAACTTGTCTTTTAGTAAGCAAACAAAGGCTCCTAGTTTAGTCTGCTGACGTATGCAGTAACATATTGTGTCATTTTATATTTTATTATTTTGTCAAAATTATTAAGGACAAGTGGTAGAAATTAGATTATTACTCTACTTGTTTATTTACTGTTAATATCAGCTCACTCTCTCTTTTAACATGTTCTATCACCACGTCTGTTAAAATGTAATAATCACTTATTCTTCTGTTGTTTGATACTTTACATTAGTTTTGGATGATACCACAAATTTGGGTATCAATCCGATACCAAGTAGTTACAGGATCATACATTTGTCATATTCAAAGTCCTCATGTGTCCAGGGACATATTTCCGGAGTTTTTGAACATAATATAAATAAATAAAAAACGAAAGAAGATGTGATGCCAAAACATATCGCCGTAATCGTAGTAGTATTGACTAGATACATTCCTGTACTTGGTATCATTACGGTGGATGTCAAGTGTAGATCCACCAATGGCGTTTGTTTACATTTTGACGCCGGTGAGCTACGGTGTGTAGTGAAGCATGTTTAGCTATTCCTTGTCCTGCAGGGAGGATACTTGTAAGAAACATACTTTATTTGTCGCCATGGAAGCGAGGATTAGTGATTTAGAAGTAGCTAAAGCACTGCCAACCGCGGCTGGACTTTTGCCACGAGCTAGACATGTCTTAAAACACCTCTTCCTGAGGGCGTTTTAGTGTTATAACTTCACCTTTATCGTTAGTTTTTACGCTAAAATGCGTCCTCTCTCCCCTTATTCTGTCTGCACACTATGTCTGCATGTAAGTACTCTGTGATTGTGCGCTGCCGAACATGCTCGTCTGCTCGTAAACCCCCAATGTCATAACGTGACTAGGAAGGGGGTGCAAGTGAACCGGCACTTTTCGGAGGCGGTATAGCACAGAATATGATTCTTTAGTATCGCGATACTATACAAATATCGGTATACCGTACAACCCCTAGTTGTAAGTTAATGTATATTTATTTATTTTTTCTTTTCTTTAATGTAAATAAGGACACAATGTTATGCAGAGGTGTACTATCAACAGTTGTATAGAATGTATAGGTTGCAAAATGTTTTCATCTTCCCGTGGGGGGGGGTGTGGAGAGCGTAACAGAAAGTCATTGAGAAACAAAGGAGTAAAGACATCCACGCTATGAAGTGATTTCCTCCATGAGAACTTACATGAGAAAAACGAGGAGGACACTGCATTGATGCACAAACCCCAGCAGCCCACTTCTACGCCTCGCTCATACGTGGCGTAGGCTGTGGAATTGTGCTCAGCGTAAGGGTTCCCCTTATAGACAATCTAGGAAAAAAGAAGAAGATTATTATGATTCATGGATTAGGGAAGATGACATTGTGGAGGCAAAATGGAGGCAACTGCGAGGCATGCACACATAACGTTTCACAGAAGACGCCTGGTGGGCAAAGTGTCCTCATGGCGCTTGATAGCGCACCGAACATTCAGCATCATAGTCAAAAATAGAGATGTCCGATAATATCGGATTGCTGATATTATTGGCCGATAAATGCTTTAAAATGTAATATCGGAAATCATCCGTATCGGTTTCTAAAAGTAAAATGTATGACTTTTTAAAATGCCGCTGTGTACACGGATGTAGGGAGAAGTACAGAGCGCCAATAAACCTTAAAGGCACTGCCTTTGCCTGCCAGCTCTATCACCTAATATCTACGGTTTTTCACACACACAAGTGAATGCCTAGTATACTTCGTCAATAGCCATACAGGTCACACTGAGTATGGCCGTATAAACAATTAACACTATTAAAAATATGTGCCACACTGTGAACCCACACCAAACAAGAATGACAAACACATTTCGGGAGAACATCCACACCGTAACACAACATAAACACAACAGAACAAATACCCAGAACCCCTTGCAGCACTAACTCTCCCGGGCCGGTATGATATACACTCCCGCAACCCCTTTCCCTCCCAACTCTCTCACCTCAACCTCTCCTCATGCTCTCTCAGGGAGAGCATGTCCCAAATTCCAAGCTGCTGTTTTGAGGCATGTTAAAAAAAAAATAATGCACGTTGTGACCTCAAAAATAAATATGGCAGTGCCGTGTTGGCATTTTTTTCCATATTTTGAGTTGATTTATTTTGGAAAACCTTGTTACATTGTTTAATGCATCCAGTGGGGCATCACAACAAAATTAGGCATACTAATGTGTTAATTCCACGACTGTTTATATCCGTATCGGTTGTTATCGGAATCGGTAATTAAGGGTTGAACAATATTGGAATATCGGATATCGGCAAAAATGTTTATTAATAACAATTCCAACATAACAGTTATTAGAAATCCCTCATTGACATCATCATTACAGCCATTTATACAAAATAGAAAATAATATTTTTGTATTTTTGAATGATTTATGAAAATCAATCAATCTTTATTTATATAGCCCTAAATCACCAGTGTCTCAAAGGGCTCCACAAGCCATAACAACATCCTCGGTTCAGATCCCACATCAGGGCAAGGAAACAATGAGAAACCTTGGAGAGACAGATTACGCATGTATTGAAACTGATGGTTGGAGTATGAAAATATTGAAGAAGAAACAAACTATTGAGCGAATAGCTATTGACGCTATTCATAGCCATAGCATGGCCAATAGCTGCGTTAGCATCGCCGGTAAAATGTGCGGACCAAACGATCAGGACGTTGGCATCTTGTGACACTGGTGCAACTTAAATCCGTCGATTGGTAAGTGTTTTTTTCGCATTAAATGTGGGTGGAAGGAAACGTAATATAGTTGCAAATGCATCTGCAGGTTATCCATACATCTCTGTTCCAGGTCTGCTTTAGCACCGCCGGTAAATAGCATGTTAGCATCGATTAGCTGGCAGTCAACATCAACAAAACTCACCTTTGTGATTTCGTTGACTTTATAGTTGCAAATGCATCTGCAGGTTATCCATACATCTCTGCTTTAACACCCCCAGTAAATGGCATGTTAGCATCGATTAGCGTAGCATGTTAGCATCGATTAGCTGGCAGTCACGCCGCGACCAAATATGTCTGATTAGCACATAAGTCAACAACATCAACAAAACTCACCTTTGTGATTTAGTTGACTTTATCATTGCAAATGCATCTGTAGGTTATCCATACATCTCTGTGCCATGTCTGTCATCGCCGGTACAATGTGGAGACACTGCGGCACATTCAATGGGGGTCTGGCGGCAGACACTTTCGCATCTTTGGGCCAGTGGTGCAACTTGAATCCCTCCCTGTTAGTGTTGTTACACACTCCGACAACACACCGACGAGGCATGATGTCTCCAAGGTTCCAAAAAATAGTCGAAAATAACAGAGCTGAGACCCGGTGTTTGCAATGTGTTGAAAATGAAAATGGCGGCTGTATTACCTCGGTGACGTCACGTTCTGACGTCATCGCAAAAAGACCGATAAACAGAAAGGCGTTTAATTCCCCAAAATTCACCCATTTAGAGTTCGGAAATCGGTTAAAAAAATATATGGTCTTTTTTCTGCAACATCAAGGTATATATTGACGCTTACATAGGTCTGGTGATAATGTTCCCCTTTAAAGAGATTTCAAAGAAAACTGTTAAATAAAGCCTGTGTCAATTGTCCCCCTTCTGCACCTGAGTCCTCATTCTCGCCAAGGTTTAACAAAACCGTTTTTGACAGGCAGCGTGAAAGGGTGAAAAGCCATCACCAGCTGTAATTTCATGCTAATTCCACCCCTGAAAAATGTTTCCCATGGCTCAATCAATATGTCACGTTTCGAATGACCCGACATTCTGCTGTTTTGTTGCATATAGAAAACTAAAACGTTTTTAAACTTGATAAGGCTTGATTGCACCGCAGGGTCTTAGTTGGCCACTGGCAAACGTTTTTTTTGCTGATTACTCCGTCTGTGCCTTTGATCAACATGCAAGTCCTCACCTGTCCCATGAAGTCGGTGAAAAAAAGCATATTGCAGAGAAACGCCGTCCATCCCAGCAGGTGACTGATGCACAGGCAGCGGTAGTGGTTTGGCATGCTGATCACGGTTTTCACCAGGGTTTTAACAGTCATCCTGCCACGTGCCTAATGGTACACACAGAAGAGACACACTGGGTCAGTGTGTCAATCACTCCTAAATATCCACGTGGGGCAATAATTGCTGTGATGGGGGAAAACCCCCCTGCTAGTTGATAATAATAAAAGTGTGTTCACAGTCGGAAAAGTTGTATTGTACAACAGTGGTTCTCAAACAGGGGTACGCGCACCCACCCCTAGGGGTACTTGAAGGTAAGCCAAGGGGTATGTGAGATTTTGTTTTAAATATTCTAAAAATAGCAACAATTCAAAAATCCTTTATAAATATACCGTATTTCCTTGAATTGCCGCAGGGCATATAGTATGCGCCTGCCTTGAATTACTGCTGGGTCAAACTCACTTCCCAAAATAATTAGCGCATGCTTAGTATTACCGCCTGGTCAAACTTGTGACGTCACAAGTGACACTTCCCCTGTCATAATTTTTAAAATGGAGGAGGTTGATTTCAATACCGGTAATTTGAAATCGCATAAAGGGAAGAAGATTAAGAGCTATTCAGTAGGATTTAAGGTCTGAGCTTATATCCCACTCAAAATTTTACTGCATACCTTTGGTAAGTGCCGGAGTGAGAAGAGGTTTTAAAATAATTAGCGCATGCTTATACTCTTACCGCATGCTTTTGGTAAGCGCAGGAGTGAGAAGAGGTTTTAAATTAATTAGCTCCCCGCCGGCAATTCAAGGAAATACTGTATTAATTGAATAATACTTCAACAAAATATGAATATAAGTTCATAACTGTGAAAAGAAATGCAACAATGAAATATTCAGTATAGACAGGTAGATTTTTTGTGGACATGTTCCATAAATATTGATGTAAAATATTACTTTTTTTGTGAAGAAATGTTTAGAATTAAGTTCATGACTCCAGATGGATCTCTATTACAATCCCCAAAGAGGGCACTTTAAGTTGATGATTACTCCTATGTGTAGAAATCTTTATTTATAATTGAATCCCTTATTTATTTTTCAACAAGTTTTTGGTTATTTTTATATCTTTTTTTTTCAAATAGTTCAAGAAAGACCACCACAAATGAGCAATATTTTGCACTGTTATACAATTTAATAAATCAGAAACTGATGACATAGTGCTGTATTTTACTTCTTTATCTCTTTTTTTCAAACAAAAATGCTTTGCTCTGATTAGGGGGTACTTGAGTGAAAAAAATGTACACAGGGGGTACATCACTGAAAAAAGGTTGAGAACCACTGTTGTACAAGAATTTAAAGTATTATAAAGGGATGGTACATGCTGAAAAACACTGCAGATTGCGCAATCAGTGTATGTCATGGATATTGCATATTAATATCCTCACATATTTGTCCTTAATAATGAAAAATGTCAGCTGCTGATGATATACAGTAGATTGATATATCTAACCCAGGCGTGTCAAACTCATTTTTATTGAGGGCCACATCGCACTTGAGGGCCACATGTTTCAGTGAATACGTATGAATATTATGTTTAATCGTCTTATGATGTTAAAATAAAATTGCAGATACTTTTATTTACCTACAAAATAATGGATAACTAGCTTTTAATGATAATTCAGGGTGACGAACAAATAATTAAGTATTTATTTTTGCCGAACAAAAATATGTTTGTAATATGTGTTGTTTGTGTAATGTGTGTTTGTTAATAGTAATCGGATCATATTGAAGTTAAAAGACATGAATGTGCATGCAGTACATTAATGCTTCTGTCAATTCTAAAAGAACGAATACAAAAAAAAATGGGTGAAGTGCTCTGTTGATTGTATTTCTGAGCTTTTTCAGACCACATAAAACGTTTTGGCGGGCCCAGATCTGGCCCCCGGGCCTTGAGTTTCATACCTGTGATCAACACAGTGTACACTGTATGTTTAACTTTTCAAGGAGTTGCAAGAAGACTTTTAAAGCCTGAAATGTACTCAGTACTATATTTACCCGGCCTATAGGCCGATACCATATCCCTAAGCTTTGAACCCTGCGGCTTATAAAACGGTGCGGCTAATTAATGGATTTTTTTTTTCTAACGGCCATAATGTTTTGTATTCAACAAATAGGTTTCAACTCTGACAGAGACGCTGAAAAGGTGTGTTATTGTTTGTGCTATGTCACCATCTTTTGGACGAATTCGCTCATTGCAGGTGCTGCGGGATGCAAATGTACTTCCTGTTTTGTACCTTGAACTGGAAGTATACCCCATTTTGTCTACTGTTCGTTTATAGCGTTTCTACTCAAAAGCATTATTCAGTCATCACTCCAAGCAATGTTTGTAAGTTACATCAACATACATTAAGTTATCTATCAGTTTGTTCGATTAATTAATTAATCGTTAAAAACATACTTTGTAGTCTCAATGTGCATTTTAAGTAAAATACATTGAATAAACCACAGTTTTTCCACTTTTTAAAAAATAATTAAATGCACATTGTTAACATTGAAATGTAACTTTTAACATATGTGCAATAGATAAATAAATAATTGCAGCGTCCGCGCTGAAGCTATATTTGCGTATCCGTGCGTTCTGGATTTCTCACTAAACAATCAATAGAAGCAACAAAATATTAACCAAAGCTTTTTTTTTTCTATTCAAATTAATAGTTGCAGCCTATTATACCTACTATGTCAGTAGCAAGATTGAAAGCAGTAAAAGGCCTTACTGCATGCTTTGAATGGGAAAAGTAGTGCCATCTGGTGGACAAATATAAATAAATATGTGAAAACCAGTTGTCCAATTAGAAATGTTAACATAAATGATGGCATTAATTGATGTTTATGTTTGTGTAGGATCAAAAATAGCTTCACAAAGGGGACATGAGTTGTTTTTGTGTCGCTTTGTCCATTCTGGGTTTATTTAAGGAAAAGAGATGCCAATTTCTGCCATTTAAAAAAATAAACATGCTCTAAATTAACCTACATAGATTTTTGTTTTAACATAAAATATTTACCCATGAGTAGTCCATCCAGCTGTATAATCACTCGCCATACAGCAGGGGTAGGGAACCTATGGCTCTAGAGCCAGATGTGGCTCTTTTGATGAATTCATCTGGCTCTCAGATAAATCTTAGCTGACATTGCTTAACACAGGGATGTCCAAAGTGCGGCCCGAGGGTCATTTTTTAACGGCCCCACGACACATTTTAAGAATACAATTAAAAAAAAATTAAAAACATAAAAAGTGGTATAAAAGAGCAAACAGGGGAAATGTAACAAGAAATTGTTGCAATGCTGCCACGCAGGCTGTTTCTTTCTTTAAAAAATAATAATGAATCAAAATCAATGTCATTTTGAATTATTGACCTGTTCAAAGCTTCGATTACATCACATTAAATAGTCCACTCGGAGATATTTTTTGGGGAAAATGTTGCATATTTTGTGTTTTACCATATAAAAAACTGAACTGTTTTTTTTTTTTGTTTTTTTTAAAGAAGGGCCTAAAACAAACAAACAAAACAAAAACAACAATAAAACTTAAAATTGACGGATATATCTGAAGTTGATCTCGAGATTATTGTGCTAAAAGTAAACGGTAATTAAAATGTATAATTTATTTTTTAACACTTTAATAAGTAGGACACTTCTGGATCCCTAAATATTTTAGTGTGATTTGTTTTTAAGTGTCATTGCTCAAAAAATAATAATAAATCAAAATCCAAAATTAAGGCTCCAATTATTATATAATCTCAAATACCCCACCTAAAAAGGTATTGGGTGAAAATTTTGCATATTTTGTGTTTTTTCCATTTTTTTTTTTTCTAATGTTGATCTAGAGATTTAAAACTTGCATAATAATAAAAATTATAATACTGAATAATGACACATTTTTCATGTTTTTTTTTACCAAAACCCTTTGGGGTCCCCGGAATCATAACTGAGTGGAGGCCTAAATGTATATTTTTTTATACATATATTGTATTGGTTTTTAAAATAAAAATTATGAAACTGGCCCCGCTTGCTCTGATTTTTCAGCGTTCGGCCCTCAGTGGAAAAAGTTTGGACACCCCTGGCTTAACACGATAATTATGAATAATTCCGCTAGTAATCACAGTGCTAAAAATACCGTTCAAAATATAAAACATTCTCATGCATTTTATCTATCCATCCGTTTTCTACCAGACTTGTTCAAGAAGACGCATTAATGGTAAGAAGTATTTGATTTATTATTGGTTAACTTCAGAATAAGAATGTTATTAAAAATAATAGGAAATTTATTATACTCTAAACATGTTGGTCTTACTTAAAAATGCACACATTTAGTGGTATTCAGTGTAAAAAAATATTATATGGCTCTCATGGAAATACATTTTAAAATATTTGGTTTTCATGGCTCTCTCAGGCAAAAAGGTTCCCGACCCCTGCCATACAGCAATAGATGATATCTGCCTATTAACAGACTGCTTCTATGTTACCTACTTCTCTTTGTTTATAATGCATATTTTCTGCTGCATCTACTCTCTATTTATGCTGCCCTTTTTTATCTGCTGCAGCTTTTACATGTACTGTATTATTGTACCTGGTAATTGAGATTTGTTATATACTTTATATATTACCGTATTTTTCGGATTATAAATGACAATTTATACTCTGGAGCGATTTATGTGTGAAATTATCTGATTCTGATTCTGATTAACACATTACTGTAAAATATCAAATCATATTCGAGGAAGAAGATTTCATCGGATTTAGCGTTTAAGAGTGAGGGATTGTCTTACCATAATATGTTACGTTAACATTTTTTTTTGTTTTTCCCAAGATGGCGCTGCTGTAGTGGCTGCTGTAGGCAGGATCTCTGTGCTCTTGTGTCATCCTTTTGTGTTTCCCTCTTGTTTTCATGTGTTGTTATGTTTTTTTGCCTTTTGGTCCGGGACCCTTTGGGACTGTGTGACAAGTGGTGGCACTTTCGTGACCTCTGTGGTGGTTTTTTGTGGACTTCTGGATCTGCCTCCCGGGAGCCTTTTGGCCATGGAGACCAGCTGCTGGGTGTCTGCCACACCGAAGTCGGTTTGGAGGGGCTGGAGGAGATGTGGATGAGGGGACAGGGCTGCAGAGCTAGCACTGAGCGCCGGGACGGAGAGGCTTCGCGGTGTCTTGGCTGGGTGAGCAGGTGTCGGACACTTCAGTCACCTTGGACGTATCCTCGCTCATCCATGCGGACTGGACACTGACCGAGAGTGGAGTCGGCTGTCTTGGTTGCTTTGTTGGGTCTGCTCCTGTCTCTGGCCATGCTCCCTCCACCCTAGCGGACGATGGCGTGGAACACCGCAGAGGCCACCACAGTGGATATGTTTATTTTACTTTTTATTCATAGCTGAATGTAGAAGTGTCTGGTTGTATCTGCTGCTTTAATGTCTTTAATGTCCTCTGTGTTCTTTGTTGTTTGATGTTTCCCTCTTACACACATGTAAGAGGGATGTGTTCTTTGGCTATGAGTTGTTTTTTTTCCCCTTGGCCTCAGTCTGCACCCCCTCTCCAGGGCCCAGGCTTAGACTGATATTTTTATTTTATTTTAATCTTCTATTTTTTTCTCCCTTTCCCCCCCACCTTGTTTACCTGTATCTCACCTTTTTTGTAAGGGGCGCTGGAAGCCGGCAGACCCGTCAGCGATCCTTTTCTGTCTCCCTGTAATGTTTGTCTGATCTTGAATGGGATTGTGCTGAAAATTTTAATTTTCATGAAGGAACTCTCCTGACGGAATAAATAAAGTACTATCTATCTATCTATCTATCCTTCTCAGTTGGTTATTTACGAGTCAGATAACGTACACTTATTCAGCCTATTCTTCACTATTCTTTATTTATTTTAAATTGCCTTTCAAATGTCTATTCTTGGTGTTGGGTTTTATCAAATAAATTTCCCCCCAAAATGCGACTTATATTCCAGTGCGACGTATATACAGAGGTGGGTAGTAACGCGCTACATTTACTCCGTTAGATCTACTTGAGTAACTTTTGGGATAAATTGTACTTCAAAGAGTAGTTTTTATGCAACATACTTTTACTTGAGTATATTTTTAGAGAAGAAACGCTACTTTTACTTCGCTCCATTTATCTACATTCAGCTCGCTACTCGCTACTTTTTTTATCGATCTATTAATGTTTGTTTTGGTTTTTCACAGTAGGATCCACGCATGCCTAGGTTTCACCAATCAAATGCAGTCACTGGTGACGTTGGACCAATCAAACAGAGCCAGGCGGTCACATGACCGTCACACGTAAAACCCGACTTACACAAGTTGAAAAACTTATTGGGGTGTTACCATTTAGTGGTCGATTGTACGAAATATGTACTGTACTGTGCAATGTACTAATAAAAGTTTCAATCAATCAATCACAAGTGTAAAGGAAAAAATACACTTTTTATTTCAACCGTACTTCCCGTCGAAAGCCTAAAGACTGATCGCACAGTTCCTGTCTTCACAATAAAAGTGCCGCTCCATCGCGCCTGCACTAACAAAATAAGAGTCTCGGAAAGTCAGAGCAAAAAAGCTAGCAAGATACGGAGTTTGCCGCAAAATGTATTTCTTGTAAAGTGTATAAAAACGAATATGGAAGCTGGACAAATAAGATGCCAAAAACCAACGACTTTCATGTGGTATTAGACAGAAAAGAAGAACTTTTTTCTCCTCCATTTGAAAACATGGACGTTATCAGCACTATACTGTCTGATTCCAATCAATGCAAGTCATCACAATCAGGTAATACACCAACTTATATTCTTGTCTTCATGAAAGATAGGAATCTCTGTTAAACATAATACAAATAGCTCCTTGATCAGTTTCCCAGGAAGAGGGTCAAGTAAACATGTTGTTTGTTTTATTCCATTTACACGTTGTAACAATTCCTCTAATGTTATTTCCTCAAAACGAGAGAAACTATTTTGGAGGGCAGTATCCGCCGTATATACCATCGTGTCAGTGTTACTATAACCCCGTTGTAGCTGGGACGCATTGTCTTTAATCTCCTTTCTAATGCGCATCCTTTATTCAAATGCAGCCGCATTTAAATAAAGGATGCGAGACTACTGGTCTGGGTAAGGAGTCAGTTAAATTAGAACAAGTTTTTTCTGCTTTGAGTGTTTCAGAGTTGGACATGTGTTTTACTGAGGTGGCTAACTATGATGCGTGCAGTTTATCAAAGCAACAAACAAACAATCGGAAAATCCCCGTTACTGAGGTGGCTATCCATGATGCGTGCAGTTTATCAAAGCAACAATCAAACAATCGGAAAATTCCCGTCGTATCAATTCCTAGATATGGTCGTAATTATACTGAATGCACTGGGCATAATAAACACAACATTATTAATATTGCTACTACGGATAATTTGATCAAAAATTCCCCAAAACAGCCGACTACCTATGATATAGGTTTTTTAAACATAAGATCATTGTCTCCCAAAACGTTGTTAGTTAATGATATTATCAGAGACAACAATCTTAACGTCATCGGTCTCAGCGAAACCTGGCTTAAACCAAACGACTTTTTTGCGCTAAATGAGGCATGTCCTCCTAACTTTACACATGCGCATATTGCCCGTCCGCTTAAAAGGGGGGGGGGGGGGGTCGCACTAATATACAACGAAAACTTTAACCTTAGTCCTAACTTAAATAATAAATATAAACCGTTTGAGGTGCTTACTATGAAGTCTGTCACACCGCTGCCTCTACACCTGGCTGTTATCTACCGCCCCCCAGGGCCCTATTCAGACTTTATCAATGAATTCTCAGAGTTCGTTGCTGATCTAGTGACACACGCCGATAATATAATCATAATGGGGGACTTTAATATCCATATGAATACCCCATCAGACCCACCGTGCGTAGCGGTCCAGACTATAATTGATAGCTGTGGTCTCACACAAATAATAAATGAACCCACGCATCGCAACGGTAATACGATAGACCTAGTGCTTGTCAGGGGTATCACAGTTTCCAAAGTTACGATACTCCCGTACACTAAAGTATTGTCCGATCATTACCTTATAAAATTCGAGGTTCAGACGCATGTTCGTCAAACTAATAATAATAATAACTGCTATAGCAGCCGCAACATTAATACGGCCACAACGACAACTCTTGCTGACCTACTGCCCTCGGTAATGGCACCATTCCCAAAGTATGTGGGCTCTATTGATAACCTCACTAACAACTTTAACGATGCCCTGCGCGAAACCATTGATAACATAGCACCACTAAAGTTAAAAAAGGCTCCAAAAAAGCGCACCCCGTGGTTTACAGAAGAAACTAGAGCTCAGAAATTATTATGCAGAAAGCTGGAACGCAAATGGCGCACGACTAAACTTGAGGTGCACCATCAAGCATGGAGTGATGGTTTAATAACTTATAAACGCATGCTTACCTTAGCTAAAGCTAAATATTACTCAAATCTCATCCACCGTAATAAAAACGATCCTAAATTTTTGTTTAGTACGGTAGCATCGCTAACCCAACAAGGGACTCCTTCCAGTAGCTCCACCCACTCAGCTGATGACTTTATGCAATTCTTTAGTAAGAAAATTGAAGTCATTAGAAAGGAGATTAAAGACAATGCGTCCCAGCTACAACGGGGTTATAGTAACACTGACACGACTGTATATACGGCGGATACTGCCCTCCAAAATAGTTTCTCTCGTTTTGAGGAAATAGCATTAGAGGAATTGTTACAACGTGTAAATGGAATAAAACAAACAACATGTTTACTTGACCCTCTTCCTGGGAAACTGATCAAGGAGCTCTTTGTATTATTAGGTCCATCAGTGCTAAATATTATAAACTTATCACTTTCCTCGGGCACTGTTCCCCTAGCATTCAAAAAAGCGGTTATTCATCCTCTTCTTAAAAGACCTAACCTCGATCCTGACCTCATGGTAAACTACCGACCGGTGTCTCACCTTCCCTTTATTTCAAAAATCCTCGAAAAAATTGTTGCGGAGCAGTTAAATGAACACTTAGCGTCTAACAACCACCGACCGGTGTCTCACTTCCCTTTATTTCAAAAATCCTCGAAAAAATTGTTGCGGAGCAGTTAAATGAACACTTAGCGTCTAACAATCTATGTGAAACCATTCAATCCGGTTTCAGGGCAAATCACTCCACGGAGACAGCCCTCGCAAAAATGACTAATGATCTATTGCTAACGATGGATTCTGATGCGTCATCTATGTTGCTGCTCCTCGATCTTAGCGCTGCTTTCGATACTGTCGATCATAATATTTTATTAGGACGTATCAAAACACGAATTGGTATGTCCGACTTAGCCCTGTCTTGGTTTAACTCTTATCTTACTGATAGGATGCAGTGTGTCTCCCATAACAATGTGACCTCGGACTACGTTAAGGTAACGTGTGGAGTTCCCCAGGGTTCGGTCCTTGGCCCTGCACTCTTCAGCATCTACATGCTGCCGCTAGGTGACATCATACGCAAATACGGTGTTGGCTTTCACTGTTATGCTGATGACACCCAACTCTACATGCCCCTAAAGCTGACCAACATGCCGGATTGTAGTCAGCTGGAGGCGTGTCTTAATGAAATTAAACAATGGATGTCCGCTAACTTTTTGCAACTCAACGCCAAAAAAAACGGAAATGCTGATTATCGGTCCTGCTAGACACCGAACTCTATTTAATATTACAACTCTAACATTTGACAACCAAACAATTAAACAAGGCGACACGGTAAAGAATCTGGGTATTATCTTCGACCAAACTCTCTCCTTTGAGTCACACATTAAAAGCGTTACTAAAACGGCCTTCTTTCATCTCCGTAATATCGCTAAAATTCGCTCCATTCTGTCCACTAAAGACGCTGAGATCATTATCCATGCGTTTGTTACGTCTCGCCTCGACTACTGTAACGTATTATTTTCGGGTCTCCCCATATCTAGCATTAAAAGATTACAGTTGGTACAAAATGCGGCTGCTAGACTTTTGACAAGAACAAGAAAGTTTGATCACATTACGCCTGTACTGGCTCACCTGCACTGGCTTCCTGTGCACTTAAGATGTGACTTTAAGGTTTTACTACTTACGTATAAAATACTACACGGTCTAGCTCCATCCTATCTTGCCGATTGTATTGTACCATATGTCCCGGCAAGAAATCTGCGTTCAAAGGACTCCGGCTTGTTAGTGATTCCCAAAGCCCAAAAAAAGTCTGCGGGCTGTAGAGCTTTTTCATTTCGGGCTCCAGTACTCTGGAATGCCCTCCCGGTAACAGTTCGAGATGCCACCTCAGTAGAAGCATTTAAGTCTCACCTTAAAACTCATTTGTATACTCTAGCCTTTAAATAGACTCCCTTTTTAGACCAGTTGATCTGCCGTTTCTTTTCTTTTTCTTCTATGTCCCACTCTCCTTTGTGGAGGGAGTCCGGTCCGATCCGGTGGCCATGTACTGCTCGCCTGTGTATCGGCTGGGGACATCTCTGCGCTGCTGATCCGCCTCTGCTTGGGATGGTTTCCTGCTGGCTCCGCTGTGAACAGGACTCTCGCTGCTGTGTTGGATCCACTTTGGACTGGACTCTCGCGACTGTGTTGGATCCATTATGGATTGAACTTTCACAGTATCATGTTAGACCCGCTCGACATCCATTGCTTTCCTCCTCTCCAAGGTTCTCATAGTCATTATTGTCACCGATGTCCCACTGGGTGTGAGTTTTCCTTGCCCTTAAGTGGGCCTACCGAGGATGTCGTAGTGGTTTGTGCAGCCCTTTGAGACACTAGTGATTTAGGGCTATATAAGTAAACATTGATTGATTGATGTATATTCATTAAAACACCTTTAACATGTGAACAAAAAAGGCAATATATATATATATATATATATATATATATATATATATATATATATATATATATATATATACTGTATATATATATATATATATATATATATATATATATATATATATAAGGCACATTGAGACACAATAACTTAACAGCACCATTGGCTCAGTAGGCATTCAGTGATTGATTGATTGAAACTTGTATTAGTAGATTTCACAGTTCAGTGCATATTCCGTACAATTGACCACTAAATGGTAACACCCCAATAAGTTTTTCAACGTTAATCAATTACTTAATAAATGACCAAGTTGAGGTGATCTACCTCTTATATACATATACATACACACACATATCATATATACACACACACACATATCATACATATATATATATATATATATATGTATGATATATATATATATATATATATATATATATATATGTATGATATATATATATATATATATATATATATGTATGATACATATCATATATACACACACACACATATCATACATATATATATATATATATATGTATGTATGATATATATATATATATATATATATATATATGTATGATGTATATATATATATATATATATGTATGATATGTGTGTGTGTGTATATATGATATGTGTGTGTATGTATATGTATATAACAGGTAGATCACCTCAACTTGGTCATTTATTAAGTAATTGATTAACGTTGAAAAACTTATTGGGGTGTTACCATTTAGTGGTCAATTGTACGGAATATGCACTGAACTGTGAAATCTACTAATACAAGTTTCAATCAATCAATCACTGAATGCCTACTGAGCCAATGGTGCTGTTAAGTTATTGTGGCTCAATGTGCCTTAGTTTTTTTTTATTTTAATGTACTATTATTTAATATATAATATTGTTTTAGTTGCTTAAGAGATATTCCTGGCTCTGAATTTGCTCGTTGCTATTTTTATGTTTTTGTGCATTATTTGTTGCTGTAATCATCAGTTCCTCAGTACTTGAGTAGTTTTTTCACAACATACTTTTTACTTTTACTCAAGTAAATATTTTGGTGACTACTCCTTAATTTTACTTGAGTAATAAATCTCTAAAGTAACAGTACTCTTACTTGAGTACAATTTCTGGCTACTCTACCCACCTCTCCGTATATATGTTTTTTCGGCCGGTGCGACTCATACTCCGGAGCGACTTATAAACCGAAAATTACGGTATATGTTTTTTTCCTTCTTTATTATGCATTTTCGGCCGGTGCAACTCATAATCCAAAAAATATGGTATATACAAATATATAATATATCAGTATATATTATATGCTGCATATATAATATGTAACTATTACATATGTTATATATTATATTGCTACTTTGGTACTTTTTTTTCTACTTAATACTTGCATTATATTTCCCATCCTTGCCCTTTGCATCTTTCAAAACTGAGCTGCTGTGTGAAATAATTTCCCTTGTGGAACAATAAAGTTTGTCTTAGTTTAAGTGTAAGTTAAGTGTCCACAATATCATTAAACATACTTTAGAGTTACAAACCTTATATTCAAATGAGGGCGCACAGTACAGTGCAGGGGTGGTTTCAGTGCATCAAATGTTAAAGAACAAAATAATAAAGTATAGATTATAAAGCACAGAGCTCTCATATGACATTAATAATACTGTTATAAAATCAAGGCATCCTAACAGCCATTGCATAAAATGTGATATTCTCTACAAAGACCTTTGAAGGCCAGCTGAACAAAGACACTTGGAGTCAAATCAAAAGCTGTAAACTTCGAAGGTGTTGATGCCAAGTTGACATCGGCCAAACTTTAAAGCGCTCATAAAAATTCATCCATGCTCCAACTCTGGGGCGATGAATATTTGTATGACAAAATGGACAAACTGTGGTAGTATTTATTGACTTAGACTTAGACAAACTTTATTGATCCACAAAGGAAATAGTTGCACACATTAACTCAGTTACAACGGATGGAAAGGGTAAAGATGGAAAGGATAATGCAGGTATTGAGTAGACTAAAAATGTACCATAGTAGCAATTTAAAATATAACATATACTTAATATTTATATATATATATATATATATATATATATATATATATATATATATATATATATATATATATATACATACATACAGTATCTAATACAGTGGTTCTCAAATGGGGGTACGTGTACCCCTGGGGGTACTTGAAGGTATGCTAAGGGGTACGTGAGATTTTTTTAAAACATTCTAAAAATAGCAACAATTCAAAAATCCTTTATAAATATATTTATTGAATAATACTTCAACAAAATATGAATGTACGTAAGTTCATAAACTGTAAAAAAAATAAAAATACAACAATATTCAGTGTTGACAGCTAGATTTTTTGTGGACATGTTCCATAAATATTGATTTTAAAGATTTCTTGAAGAAATGTTTAGAATGAAGTTCATGAATCCAGATGGATCTCTATTACAATCCCCAAAGAGGGCACTTTAAGTTGATGATTACTCCTATGTGCAGAAATCTTTATTTATAATTGAATCACTTGTTTATTTTTCAAAAAGTTTTTAGTTATTTTTACATATTTTTTTCCAAATAGTTCAAGAAAGACCACTACAAATGAGCAATATTTTGCACTGTTATACAATTTAATAAATCAGAAACTGATGACATAGTGCTGTATTTTACTTCTTTATCTCGTTTTTTCGACCAAAAATGCTTTGCTCTGATTAGGGGGTACTTGAATTAAAAAAAAATGCACATCACTGACAAAAGGTTGAGAACCACTGATATACTACATACTGATATATTATATCATTATATTATATTTTTGTGTAATATATACAATATACACATAGTTTATTTAGCAACGTTTGCCTTAAAATTTGTGTCAAATATGCTTGAGAAATAAAGAAAAAACAGGAATGTGGCGAGGGAGGACTGTTGCTGCTAGGTGCACAGTCTAACTCCAATCTGGAGAAGACTTGGTTTAACAATCCAACACCAGATCCTGCATACACACAGCCAATTTGATTCAATTTAAAAATGATTTCACAAAGAGATCAGGGTATTTGCACCACTTCTCCAAAAAAGTTCCATTGGTTCTTAAAGTAAGAACACAACTGAATTTTCCCTGATTAATTATTACGGCCTCCAAATAATGGGTGAGTCAAAATTTTAATCCTACTTTGTAGGCTACATGGTAGAAAATGGAAGTGTTAATGTGTATTTTGTTACGTTATGGCTTGGTGTTGTTGGTTGTGAACCCATGATGCAGAGACGGGAGGCGAAGGGCAGGTGAAATGCATTCATTAAGAAAAATAGAGGAATAGTGCTGCAGGGAAAGGTGCAAAGAAAAGCAAATAGCACCGTGACCCAGAAGACAGGGCTTGCATTAAAAGCATCCTGATTGTGCTACCAGGAACAGGTGATGGAGCAAGTGCTCAGGCAACAAACAGAAGATGGAAACAAAAATAAGAGCGCTGGACAGGAAATAAAACCACGTACAAGAATCTAATAATAATTGTAATGAAAGATTGTGACATGTTTGTCGGGACTTGATCAAAAATAGGAGTGGAGAACAATCCGGCAGGCTTTTATTTTGAAAGTTTGCTTTTCACCTCCTGAGTCAGGGCAACACAGCAACGGCTATACCCTGACAACGAGGCGAAGAGGTTTTACGAAAAGTGAACAAACCAAAAATCACTCTGAAAGGAAGAAAATAAAAATATCAGTCTCCAACCATACTTAGCTGTCAGGCTTGCCACTGACGGTTTGTTCGTGTTTTAGTTTCTCCTCTGTGTGTTTAGTATTTCCTGTCCTTAGTTCCTGTCAGCACTCTTATTTTGGTTCAGCTTCCTGTTTGTCTGAGTGCTTTGTTTCCCCTCAGCTGTGGCTGATTGGCACCTGGCCAGACCTGATGTCAATCAGCCAGCTCCTATTTTACCTGCTTTGTTCCTCCAGTCAGTGCTAAATTATTGTATTGCATGTCGCTTCTGTATTGTCGTTCCTGGCGTTTCGTTGCAGCGTAGCGGTAAGCTATATTTGGTCGCGTTGTGTAGCTTACTGTTTTTTGTTCCCTGCTTCCAGTTTTTGTTTGTTCATAGCCTAGTTTGTTATCCGCCCACGTGCGTGCTTTTTGTTTTTACCCTTTGTTTGGTTTTGTACTAGTATTTTGTATTAAAACCATGTTTCCTTATTCGATGCCTGCCTTCTTCTCTGCATCTTGGGGTTTGTCAACAACAAACAGTGACACTTAGCGAGGAATATAACTATGAAATTTAACAATAACAAAAAAGAAAAACAGAAAAAAAATGGGCTATAAAACGTCTATGTTGTTTCTGATACAGAAAAATAGTTAATCAAAATTTGCTCAAAAATGGGGAAAAGAAGGAACTGCAATAACAAACTGAACTCATCAAGTTAAGATTAGAGCTGGCCCTTCGGTATTATACAGCAGCGGTGCCGCTGTAACACCGCATTCACCGCTAATACTCATACTTGCCAACCCTCCCGATTTTCCCGGGAGACACCGGAAGTTCAGTGCCCCTCCCGAAAATCTCCTGGCAACCATTCTCCCGAATTTATCCCGATTTCCACCCAGACAACAACATTGGGGGCGTGCCTTAAAGCCACTGCCTTCAGCGTCCCCAACAAGTTGTCGTCACGGCCGCTTTTCCTCCATACAAACTGCATGCCAGCCCAGTCACACATATAATATAAGCACCTTTTCAAACACATAAGTGAATTACTGAAGACGCCGCACCAATCCGCCTGTCGATCTCACGATCCACTCTTCCCTCACTCGTAAACAAGACTCCTAGGTACTTGAAGTCCTCCACTTGGAGTAGGGTCTCCTGCCCAACCCGAAGATGGCACTCCACGCTTTTCCGGGCGAGAACCATGGACTCGGACTTGGAGATACTGATTCTCAATCCGGTCGCTTCATACTCGACTGCGAACCGATCCAGTGAACCGATCCAAAGTTGTTCTATGTGGCTATAATTACTCAATCTTATATCAATAGTATCAATCAATCATATAGCCCTTAATCACAAGTGTCTCAAAGGACTGCAGAAGCCACAAAAACTAAGTAGATATGTTACCTCCTTGTCTGTCTGCTTGGCAGTAGAAGTCAGCGTGCTGGCCTCCTCAAGGGCAGAGAAGGACCTCTGCCGGATGTCGGGGACCACAGACGAAGGAGCTTCTTTGGACAGCGTTCCGTAGCCGTTGTGTTGGGACCCGAGCTGACGAAGGGCGCTGAAAGCCGAAGGGCCGTGGTCATCGGCGGGAGGCAGCGGTTGCTCGGGAATACTGAAGAGGTGCACGGTGAGGAAGACGGTCCAGGTTAGTGCAGAAAAGAAGAAGATGACCTGGAACTCGCTGCCCAGCATCTGACCCAGTGCGGAATGACCCCAGTCCATCGCTCCCACTAGGTAGCCAAATGCTCCGCCCAGACCTGGAACATAACAGGATGTTTTTTTTTTATATAATCAATACTGACTAGATTGCTGTGCATCTCACACCTGGAATGAAATACCAAATACAATACGTGAACTCCAGAACCCTGACCTCTTTCACCATACATCTCAAACAGCAAACGTATGTATTTGTTGAGTATTAGCCACCTATTGGAAAAATTGTGTGTGAATTATCAAAAAACTTTCAGCTCTCTTTTATTTCATTGAGTAGTTGAGAGCTGTCCTTGTTCGACCAAGCAAGGTCTTGGAAGATTCCGCTGTGTACGTTGGAATGACACAGGAGGGGTTATCCATTGTCCTCAAAGACCTAACAAAGCTGAATCCAGGACGGGCCCACGCCCGAGGCATCATCTTCTTTTGTCTTCAATGTGACCGAAAACAATGACTGTTTTGACATGTGTTGTTGCGTAAACATTGAATATCTAAATAAAAGAGGAGACGTAAACCCTTTTCGTCAGAGCTTGGTGCAGGAACTGTGTGAGGTGTACAGAGGCCATGTCTCTCCTCAGATCTGAGTCCATTTTTAACGCTGTCTCTGTTTGATTCCTTGCCTTATTGTCTTGTTTAATAGATGTCAACACTGTTTGAACCTGACACCACCTGTTGGGGTACCTTTTACTACCTTGACCTTTTCAGACTAATTGTTCAAAACCAGTGGTTCTTAACCTTGTAGGAGGTACCAAACCTAAATGGCAAATGGAAATGGGTTGTACTTGTATAGCGCTTTTCTACCTTCAAGGTACTCAAAGCGCTTTGACATTACTTCCACATTTACCCATTCACACACACATTCACACACTGATGGAGGGAGCTGTCATGCCAGGCGCTAACCAGCACCCATCAGGAGCAAGGGGGAAGTGTCTTGCTCAAGGACACAACGGCTGGACGAGGTTGGTACTAGGTGGGGATTGAACCAGGGACCCTCGGGCCACTCTCCCACTGCGCCATGCCGTCCTCACCAGTTTCATATCACTGAACCCTTCTTCAGTGAAAAATACATTTATTTATTTTTTCAAATTGAAGACAATGTTATATGTTTTTTTTTTACTGGAGCACAAAATGAACCGTGCATGAACATCACCTTGTTCAAAGAACAAAACCAACACAGTGCATGAACTCACAACAAATTACACACCTGCAAACCAGTGTGACTTCTGCTGTTGCCGTATCCATAATACAGAACTTTTTATTTACACACGTGAGCACGTTTTTCTTTGTTAAAGTCTGATTTATTTCCAAATAAATCATTTGTTCTTACCTTCACGGTGTGGCCGAAGCTCGTCTGCAATCCTGGGAGAACGAACTCCGCACCACGATGCGACCCGGTCGTTACATAAACTCTGTACTCTGTATTGGGTGATCAATTAATCAGTCAGGGGTTGGAGCAGTAACTGTCATGATCCGTGGTCCTGATCATGTTTTTGTTATGTTCTGTTAGTTTTGGACTCTTTTAGTTCCTGTTTGACACCTAAATGCTAGTGGTAAATGGGTTGTACTTTTATAGCGCTTTTCTACCTTCAAGGTACTCAAAGCGCTTTGACGCTACTTCTCCCGTCCAAAGGCAAAACCTAGTAACTCACTTCTAGCTGATTTTGAGAAAACAAAGGAAAACCAATCTATCTTGATGCTGTCTTACAAAGATCTACAAAGTCATCAAACGTATAGATGTTTTCTTGAGCTTTCTTTTTCTTGCCGATTGAGCCATGGATTGAATCTGCTCTCATGAACGTGTGCCCTTTCTCCAGATATTTTATCACAATCTCGGATGGGCCCCAATCTGCATTTGCACATTGGGCAAGAGCCGTGTACAGCGTCCAGTTTTTATTTTGACCTCCATAGTTATCTGCCCAAAAGAGTATGCAAGGGGAAGAATCAAGAACAACACATTTAATGAAGGTGCTTGCAACGTCCTGGGCCAATCTTCCAAATATCCCCTCGTGCCATAATATCACATAATCAGGTTAACCGTAGGCCCCCATTTGTGCAAATGTCTCATTAAAGACAATAAGGCGACTGACAAAGAAGCTCAGATTAGTCCCTTGAGATACTAGGTTTTTCTGTTGTATCTACGCGGTTATGTGTTAGTTGCTAGGTCCTGCCATGCGCGTAAAAGCTTACTTACGGAACAAATTACAATATCGCATACACTAATGTAAAGCATATCACCTAGGAACTCCAAAATTATTATCAGCTCAGTTTTGACCAAAATTGAGTTACTGGGTTTTGCCTTTGGACAGGAGACTTCCACATTCACCCATTCAAGCACACATTCACACACTGATGGAGGGAGCTGCCATGCAAGGCGCTAACCAGCACCCATCAGGAGCAAGGGTGAAGTGTCTTGCTCAGGACACAACGGACGTGACGAGGTTGGTACTAGGTGGGGATTGAACCAGGGACCCTCGGTTTGCGCACGGCCACCCTCCCAACTGCGCCACGCCGTCCCACCTGAGTTTGGTTTGGTTGCCACGGCTACTTAGGATTTTCAACTGCCGCTGGTGTTCGGTACGCTCACCTGGCTCTAATCAAGAGACATTATTTAAGCCTGCCTTTGCCAGTCAGTCATCCTGGCGTCATTGTTTGCCTCATGCCTTGCCAAATAAGTCTTGCTAGTTTCATGCCACAGTTCCCTATGTGTTCCAGGCCATAGTTTATGCTAAGTCTTTGCTTCATGCTAAGTGTTTGCTTCATGCTCTCGTCATGTCTCTTGTCTTCTAGTCCATGCTAAGTATTTAGCTTCAAGTGCGATTGGTACCTTGTTCCTTCGCCTTGTTTTCCGTTTTTTGTACCTCTTTGAGTTTTGTTCAAGATTAAATCATGTTCCTACCTGCAAGTCCTGTCCGGAGTGATCTGTTTGTGATTGCGCAGTACAGTACAAATTCCGTACAATTGACCACAAATTGGTAACACCCGAATAAGTTTTTAAACTTGTTTAAGTCGGGGTCCACGTAAATCAATTCATGGTAATGAATTGATTAACGTGGACATGATATCAAACGAGACAGCACAACTCTTTAAGGTTTACATACAGGAAAAATAACATTTATATCATGTGCTGTCATCTGTGTCAGTAAAAAAATTCACATTTAAGCCTACAAAAATTCCCCTTCCAACTAAAAAAAAAAATGTTGCGGTAAGTTGTGTGACGCTTGTGTGGCATTGTAATGCCGGATTGGTTCTTCCGGGGATGCGTCGAAGCGATGAACACAACAAGGTAAGTTATAAATGGATTTATTAAATAATAAAAGGCTAGGAACAAAAACACTGCTGTAAAGAGAAGGCAAACCAAAAACAGAAAAACAATTCCTCAGCATGTGAGCTGGAATAAACAAATGGCTTAGCGTAAAAGCTAGCGAGAATATACATACAAAGATGAAGGTCGAGAGTCGTCACTGTTGCGCGTGGGCAAATTAGGATCCGAGGAAGACTGAACAGAAAAGGCTGGCTTATAAAGGAGGGTGATTAGCTGAAGCAGGTGTGCGGTACGAGTGTAGCAGGTGAACTAATGAGTAACCAGAGTGATGGGCAAAACAGGAAATAAACGGGTCAGACTGAGAATGAAACAAAAATGGAAATAACAAACATGTGAAGATCTGAGCAGCAGATCGCAACAGTATTCCCCCCCAACAAAAGACAGATACCAGATGTCTCAAAAACACAAACAAAAACTTGAACCCCCTCCCCAAAACCAGAAAGTCCACAAACGAAGGGAGGGCGGAGGGAGGCCACGGTGGAGGGTCGCCAGATCGCATGTCCCCGAATCCACCGAGGACACATCATGTGGCGGCGGCGGGTGGAACGCTGCTGCCGAACAAGTTTTGGCGGGCGACCTCGAAAAGGCCACATTAGTGGCCGCCTCGCAGGATGAGGTGCCCGGCGAGGCGGACGACCCGGGCACGGCCACATCCGTGGCCGACATGGAGGAGGGAGTGTCTGGCGAGGAGGATGACCTCGCAGAGGCCACGCCCGTGGTCGACGTGGTGGACGACGCCTCAGCACCGAAATCCCAGCAGGCTTGGAAGCAGCAGACGAGGGTGCGGGGACTGCAGCCAAAGCAGGCCCGAGTGCAGCTGGCGAGGATGATGCGGGTGCTGCAGCCGCAGGAGTCGTCGGAGGCGGCCTGGGAGCCGCAGGAGTCGTCGGAGGCGGCCTGGGAGCCGCAGGAGTCGTCGGAGGCGGCCTGGGAGCCGCAGGAGTCGTCGGAGGCGGCCTGGGAGCCGCAGGAGTCGTCGGAGGCGGCCTGGGAGCCGCAGGAGTCGTCGGAGGCGGCCTGGGAGCCGCAGGAGTCGTGACTGGTGTGAGCTCCAGCCTCATCGTCGGCAGTGCTTGGCGGCGTGGAGCTGGTACCGGCGCTTGTCGAGGAGCTGGCACTGGAGTGGGCTCCAGCCCTGTCGACACAGGTGAAGGTTCCAGCCCCGTCGTCGACGCTGGTGTGGGCTCCAGCCCCGTCGTCGACGCTGGTGTGGGCTCCAGCCCCGTCGTCGGCGGTGCTTGGCGGCGCGGAGCTGGTACCGGCGCTTGGCGGCGTGGAGCTGGTACCGGCGCTTGGCGGCGTGGAGCTGGTACTGGAGTAGGCTCCAGCTCTGGAGCTGGTACTGGAGTGGGCTCCAGGCTAAAGTCTGTAACTGGTATGAGAACCAGTTCTGGGTCGGAGGCTGGTGTGAGAACCAGGTGGGAGTCTAGTGCTGGCTTGAGAACCAGGCTAGAAACATTTTCTGGTGTGAAAACCAGGCGAGAGTCTAATTCTGGCTTGAAAACCAGGCGAGAGTCATGTGCTGGTGTGAGAACCAGACTGGGAGCAGTGCAGAACACCGGTGGTGGAGGACGTGCTGGAGGTAATGACCTCGCGAGTCCGAACACCGGTGGAGGAGGTCTACAAGGCCGTTGAGACTTGGCCGGGGGAAAAACAGGTGGAGGAGGTCTACAAGGCCGTTGAGATTTGGCCGGGGGAAAATCAGGTAGAGGAGGTCTACAAGGCCGTTGAGACTTGGCCGGGGGAAAAACAGGTGGAGGAGGTCTACAAGGCCGTTGAGACTTGGCCAGGGGAAAAACAGGTGGAGGAGGTCTACAAGGCCGTTGAGATTTGGCCGGGGGAAAAACAGGTGGAGGAGGTCTACATGGTGGCTGTGGTTTAGAGGGTAGTATCTGTGCTACCTCCGTAGCACAGCTATAGGTCATAGCCCCTTCCTCCAGACGGGGATCCCAGACCCGTTCCCTATGGTCAGGGACTGACCTTAAGGGAGGGTGGTGGGAGGCTTGGAGGCGGGCCGACTCCTCCCCTTTAATTTGTCCAGAATTTCCTTTAGAAAAGGGAGGAAACACCTTGGACTTGGCCGAAGAATGAGGTTTTAAAGGAGGTGTAGGAGAAAAACTAGGTGACTGAGGTTGACTAGAATAATAAGAAAAAATATCCTGATAATTCTGTATCTTGTCATGAATGTTATTGATATTCAAAAAAGGTTGGGAATGAGAATTACTGTCCACAATATAAAAATCTTCTGAAAAAATGTCATCAACAGAGGCCGGTGTTGCGTCACCGGTGGGCGTTCCCCAATTGACGTCATCGCTTGTGTCAGAAAAAGTGTCATGGCAGCTTAAGGAATGATTTGAAAAAAAACAAGCAGGATTACCGGTAATGACGGGTGAATCCTGGACGGGGTGAAACTTGCTGTGTCCATGGGGAGGAATAAGTGGTGCTGGAACATTACTGCCGTGCGGGGGACCTCTCCACTGGACCCCCCGCCTCTTCGGGGCAGCGCGAACGGCTTCGGAGGGGACTTCAGGCCCACAGTCAAGTCTTTCCTGCTCCCAAGCCACGAGCTCCAACCACAAACCCAAGTCGAAGGGTTCCTCCCGTGGTTTCGACGCGGAAAAACATTTTGATGCTCGGATCCTACTGTGACGCTTGTGTGGCATTGTAATGCCGGATTGGTTCTTCCGGGGATGCGTCGAAGCGATGAACACAACAAGGTAAGTTATAAATGGATTTATTAAATAATAAAAGGCTAGGAACAAAAACACTGCTGTAAAGAGAAGGCAAACCAAAAACAGAAAAACAATTCCTCAGCATGTGAGCTGGAATAAACAAATGGCTTAGCGTAAAAGCTAGCGAGAATATACATACAAAGATGAAGGTCGAGAGTCGTCACTGTTGCGCGTGGGCAAATTAGGATCCGAGGAAGACTGAACAGAAAAGGCTGGCTTATAAAGGAGGGTGATTAGCTGAAGCAGGTGTGCGGTACGAGTGTAGCAGGTGAACTAATGAGTAACCAGAGTGATGGGCAAAACAGGAAATAAACGGGTCAGACTGAGAATGAAACAAAAATGGAAATAACAAACATGTGAAGATCTGAGCAGCAGATCGCAACAAGTTGTAGATGTTTTTTATTTTGACATTACATTACAGTAACTTTATGCTAACATTAGCCCTTTTAGAACATAAGTGACTGTAAAATGTCTGTCTTTTGTGGTACATTCTGTAGTAGAGTCTGTCATGCACACACACCCATACACTTGCACACACATGCTATGATTGTAGTGCAAATACTAAGAATAGCTATTGAATGAAGTTACCCACCAATGAAAACTTACCTACTCAAGTATTTATTTGGATGGCTACGTTTTTCTTTTACTTGAGTCATATTACCAAGACTGCGTTAAAGGGGAACTGCAATTTTTTGGGAGTTTTGTCTTTTCGTTCACAATCATTATTAAAGACATGACTACAGATGGATTTTTTTTATGAATCCTAACTTGTAAACAAAAGTCAATAAAAGTCTGCTTACAGCTGAGCCAATGGGAGCTCCTCTATTTTCACCCTTAGAATCCAATCAATAACCATTCAAAAACTTCCAACAATACTCTATTTACATTTCGGGATTTGAATATTAACCAAGTATTTGTGATATTGTTATTATAAGCGCTAATGCTGACAAACTATTCATAGCGACGTCGTGATCACTACCGCGTGTCCCTATGTTTACATCATTGCTTTCTCGTTTTCTTGCTCCCTGGAAATTTTTGTGGATCATAAATCATGCCTCTCACCTGGACTGAAAAAGCCTTAGAAGGTATTCCAACAAGTTAGTACACTTAGACAGCCATTTAGGACTCAGAAATGGCCAAAACGTCAGGAATAGATGCTTGTTCCGTTTTTTCATGAGGATTATAAGACGTTCTTCACCTAAATGGGAATATATGTACATTTTAGCAGTCAGCGTCTTAATAACAGCAGATATTGTACAGTAAGTGATGTCTTCTTATTGTTAGCTGTCATAAAATCTACAGTGAGTAATAATCACTAATGAAGAAAAAAAAGACGTTCTTCCTAATGCTAAAAATAACCAAAATTTGTAAATATTAAATATTTTAAATGTTACTACATTACATATCTACTTACATCATGTATATAAAACCTCAAAGGAGATGTTTCGAGGGTTTTTTAAGGGTTTTATTGGCGGAATTGCAAGCGTTCTAAAGGCTCCAATGTAAGCAAACTTTTGATTGCATTTATTTAATATTGAGAATGCAAAAAAAAATAAAACATCCATCGTTATGTTTCTCACAAGGATTGTGCATGATAGGTACAATTTCCCAAAGAAGCAAATTCCCCCTAAAATGTAAGGGTGGCCCAGGTATACAGTTGTTGTTTTTTTTAAATCAGTAAAAAGATTATTTAAAAATATGCAATATGAACTAAGAGTTGACAAAATTATATCATTAGTGCACAAATCTACTCTTTACGTTACTTTAAGGTGAGATACCTATAGTTCGCCCAGGCCCAATACATCCTGACGTCAGACCTCACACATTTCTAAGCGTGTGCCCTGCATTTTACACTTTTAAGTTTGACTCGGCATATCTCTTTGCTCTTCAGTGTTGCAGAACTTCTTCAATTGCAGCACAGCTGAATAGAATCATCACATTGAAATCTTCAATGAGAGCGAGAGAAAAAACGATCGGTTTACTGTCGACAGGCTTTCAGGCAATAATGTGAAGAGGACCACAACAAAATCAAACTGTGTCCATGGAAAACAGAGAATCTGTCTACTTTTTAAAAAGGGAACCAGCAACCACACAGTACGTTCAAGTAAGGATGTGCATATGGTTCAGGGAGGATTACATTCTATGTAAAAAAAACTGCAACATTAACCCTTGTGTAATGTTCATATTGTTGTTACCCAGACAGCGTTTGTGGGTCTGATGGACCACAAAATGCAACGGGTCCATCAGACCCACAAACGTTGGCTGAGTAACAATATGAAAATTTCTCTGCCAGTTTCTTCTTTTGTGTTCCTGCACCTGCGGTTCCCACACAAGGTTGCAACATGGTTTGTCAACACTGTCTGCTCACATTTTCTCGCACAATTGACCCTCTGATGTTCTGCGTACCTACAGTCTGTCCTCCTCCAGTCTAGGCCTGCTGTGTGTGTGTGTGTGTGTGTGTGTGTGTGTGTGTGTGTGTGTGTGTGTGTGTGTGTGTGTGTGTGTGTGTGTGTGTGTGTGAACATAAATTTCCACACTTCTAATGGTGCCGGGTCCAGTGGACCCAGACATCTTATATGTAATAGAAATGTATAGGGGGGGGTGTATGGTGTTTGGTCATTAAATAAGTATTCTGATATATGTTCCTCACAGAAAATGAGCCTAAGTCAGTGAGTCTCAGTTTGAAAAATGAATTAATTGTATAACTTTTCTTTTAATAACAAATGAAAACGGGTCCCACAGACCCTAACACCACACAAGGGTTAAGAAATCTGTTTTAGCTTTTCGGCAGCTAAAAAGGGGGCTTTATTTCTCAAAGTACAAGCAGACAAGCAAGATATAATAATATAATTTACACATCTCCCCTTACACTGTAATTTATGCAAAATTACACAGAAGTAAATCCAGCAAATAAACAGTTTTTTTAACTGTATTTTACAGTACACATTAGGGCTGCAAACCTTTGGGTGTCCCACGATTCGATTCAATATCGATTCCTGGGGTCGCGATTTTATTATATATCGATTTTTTCGATTCAACACAATTCTCGATTAAAAACGATATTTTTCCGATTCAAAAGGACTCTGTATTAATCAATACATAGGATTTCAGCAGGATCCACCCCAGTATGCTGACATGCTAGCAGAGTAGTATATTTAAAAAAAAAAAAAGCTTTTATAATTAGAAAGGACAATGTTTTATCAACTGATTGCAACAATGTAAATTTGTTTTAACTATTAAACAAACCAAAAATATGACTTATTGTACACAAGTAAATTTACTGTTGGTCTAGAGCAGGGATATTAAACAAAGTTTGTATGGGTGCCACATTTACAAAAAGTTCAGTACCTATTAAAAATGTTTTTAAATAAATAAATGTAGCACCCCTACTGTAGGATAGCAGGTTAGTACAACAATTAAGATTACTAGGTTCTTTGCCGTATAATTGAGAGACTCGAAATAAGACGTTTTGTACTTAGTGGACCACAGAACTGCTGCTGGCAAATTTATTGCACAATAACAAACAACAACACATGAACAGTGTGCTTTTTGTATTGAAAATACCCCAAAAATAAAATAAAAATAGAGCTCTGTTTCAAAAATCAAAATAGGAAAAAATTGAAGAAATGTCCCTTTTAAATTTGATTTCTACCCGGGTAGTACTGAATTGAACACTCTTTATATCCCTTTGTTGGGAATCCTTAGTTCTTTTGTAATCCGTTATTCCATATCGATTCGGTTCGATACTTGCGACTCTGATGGTAGATCAGTTCAGTAATAGGTCACTGCAGAGTGTGGAGACCGATGTAGCTGGCCACACCACATCCAAACGCTCCCTCTCCGCAGACTCTCACTCACTGGGACTGGCTCGCCATCAAACTCAAGTCCAGCTTGGAACCAGACTTCAGGATCACACAAAAAACCAATCTGTACATAGCAATACAGAATGTAATCAATTAGAATACTCTTTTTACTCTTAGTCCTCTTCCATATGGTACCATATTAACTTCAATTTTAAATCAATAAACACAGTTACTCATACATATGAATACTGGTCGGTTCACACTGTACTCCATATAAGTCTGTAAGACTTTAACAGCAGCATCAAATCATGAAAACTATAGTAGCTTCACTTCTTACTTAAGAATTCAATGAATGAAATGAGTTACATCCATTTAAGGATTTTTACCTTTATATCTTTAAATTACGAACCGTGAAATATAACTTTTTAAACCATCACATAATAAAACAAATGATTATTTAACTGAAATCATATTTTGGTCATCATGTATTATAATGAGTATCATTTTAACTGCATCAATTGAATAAATGAGATGTATCAACAGTTCCCCTTTGAGCAGCATGACAAGGCTGTTTTAGCAGAATTGGAATGAATGCAGCTCCTCTGCTCACTGCATGAGGCTGAACACAGTTACATTAAATAAACCTCTCTTTTACACAAAACAAAAATACAATAAAGTTATTCAACTGCAACATGCTAACATGTCACAAGGCATTATCTCAAGACATCATATTACTCCAATTGGTTTTGTACATCTTAATTATGTGTCTTGTTATCAGATTCCTCTCTTTAGCATTAACAGTGTGGCTAGGCTAACAGGTTTGCTAACAGCAATGTACTGTAGGCCTCACTCACAAATCACCACTTACTGGAGTTCTCAGCAGCACAAAGCACAGCAATCCAACGCCCACTGAAACCCGGCTATCTTATGCTGCTTTTCCAACACTCGGTCACAGAAGTAACAAGTATTTTTAACTTTTAAACTTTGTCTTTGAAATACAATGATGACTCGTGTCTTCACTCGGTGACGTTCAGTGAAGAAGTGATTTTGACACATCATAAATTAACATTTTAAGTGACCAAAGTGACTAAGTGACTTTTGGCACACCATAAATTAGAAATAAATAATAGGAGAATATATTAGTGACACTATATTTCCATATGGGTTACATAAAGAATTGATTAAATTAAATATATTAAAAAAATGTCTAATTCTCTTATTTTGTATATTCCACAGAACCTGCATCCACTACAGTGTACATTTGATTTTGGTCTATTTATTTTGTCAAAGTTACAGAAGCTCTACTGTTTTTAAGAATCTGCGACAAAAATGTGAGTTTCTCACAAGTCTTTTGAACTGAACTTGCAGGCCACCAGCTGAATAGCCCAAATGATGAATAACAGAGAACGTAAAAGGAAACCTTGAGGAAAACAGAGTATTATTAAAGATACACAAATCCAGGGTTTCCCTTAATGTAAAAAAATGTGGCACACCGTCCGGCAAAATCATCGTCGCCACAGCTTGAAAATAAGTTGTTTTTGGTATTTTTACGAGAAACCAAATTAGAGTAATTTAATGCATGCCCAGAAGAAGTCAAACAAAGTTGGACGCTATTTTTACTTTTATTACCAATCTTATAACAACCGGCTCAATTCCAACAGAAAGTTCAGTACCTATTAAAAAAAAAATAGAAATAAATAAATAATTAATTAAATTAAATATATAAAAAAAATGTCTTAGTCTCTTATTTTGTATATTCCACAGAACCTGCATCCACTACAGTGCACATTTGATTTTGGTCTATTTATTTTGTCAGAGTTGAGAAAAACAGAGTATTATTAAAGAAGTTGAACAAATACCTTAGTTACACAAATCCAGGGTTTCCCTTGCAAGCTTGCCCTAGGACACAACGGCAGTGACTAGGATGGCGGAAGCGGGGATCGAACCTGTAACAATAAAATTACTGGCATCGCCACTCTACCAGCCGAGCTATAAAGGTTGATCAAAATCTTTTTTTAAGCTCCTGTGCATGCGTCTTGGTTATTTCACGGATGCGTAACAAATCCTTCTCATTCTACGCCAATCTCCTTCAAGGTACAGATGGCGTGTTTCGAATCATGGGAAAAATGAACATAAAATCAAAACCACACAAATATAAAACGTAACCAGCAGGTTGTAACAGTATGAATAGAATTATATAGCCCATTATTTGAGCATTATTGACTAGTAATGCACTGAAAATTTGGAGTCCATAAAAAGACTTTGATCAACCTGTATAGCTCGGCTGGTAGAGTGTCGATGCCAGCAACTTGAGGGTTCCAGGTTCGATCCCCGCTTCCGCCATCCTAGTCACTGGTGTTGCGTCCTTGGGCAAGACACTTTACCCACCTGCTCCCAGTGCCACCCACACTGGTTTTAAATGTAACTTAGATATTGGATTTCACTATATAAAGCGCTTTGAGTCACTAGAGAAAAAGTGCTACATAAATATAATTCACTAATTCACACACACTAATCGAAAAAAGAGCTGCTGATACCGGATGGTGTGATGAAGTAAACAAGACGCAGGCGATTGTTGGGAGTGCAGTCAGCTTGTCTTCCAAGTGGACACAACTTCAATACATCCCACATACACACGCAGAAAACGATCTGAAAAAAAGTGTAAATATTAATAAGACAGTCTAACTAAATCAGCAGAGCGAAGTAAGTGTGACGTCATGCTCGCTTTTCGTCGGGGACATTGAGGGACAGAAATAAAGTCTCTAAACTGGTGTACAGACTATAAAAAAAAGACAAAAATTACAAAATGCCTCAACAAAGTACATAGTACAATCAGCAGCAACAATTGAAGACATAGCAAAACGATATAATACACAAGTATATGTTAATGCTAGTAATAAAAAATTCACACAGATTTGTTTTTAAATGTATTTAAACCTTCATTATGCCAATTTTACAATGTCATCCTGACCACGCCCCTAACCACACCCTTAAACCATTAGTATATTTAGCCATCAGGAGGAAACCTTGAAATTACATTGCTAAAAAAAAAGCCTGCCAAAAAGTAAAGGACTTAATGGTCTCAAATACCTAGGAGTCTTGTTCACGAGTGAGGGAAGAGTGGATCGTGCTGTATTTTACTTCTTTGTCTCTTTTTTTCAACCAAAAATGCTTTGCTCTGATTAGGGGGTAGTTGAATAACGGTCCATAATAACTACCAGTTAGTTCCAACACTGGTAGTAACATACTACATTTATTTATATTGGTAATTTTTGGATACATTGCACTTGTCAGAGTAGTTTTAATGCTAAATACTTCTTACTTTTACTTAAGTATTTGTGCAGAACAAACGCTGCTTTTACTCTATTACCAACGTGTCCGGGGTTTTCCCCGTGGCCTCCTACCGGTCAGACGTTCTCCTAAACACATCCCTAGGGAGGCGTTCGGGTGGCATCCTGACCAGATGCCCGAACCACCTCATCTGACTCCTGTCCATGTGGAGGAGCAGCGGCTTTACTTTGACTTCCTCCCGGATGACAGAGCTTCTCATCCTATCTCTAAGGGAGAGCCCCGCCACCCGGCGGAGGAAACTCATTTCGGCCGCTTGTACCCGTGATCTTGTCCTTTCGGTCATAACCCAAAACTCATCACCATAGGTGAGGATGGGAACGTAGATCGACCGGTAAATTGAGAGCTTTGCAAATGGCACGGAAAACATGTTCCACGTACCGGGACACAGTGAGTACTAGAGATGCGCGGTTTGCGGTCTCATCCGCGGAGTCCGCGGATAAACCGCGGGTCGGGCAGTTGACATGACGAAAAAATAGATTTTAATTAGATCCGGGCGGATGGCGGTTAAACCATCCAGAAATATTTGATATGCATGGTTCTGTGATCAGTATCCTTTACTATTCAAAGAGCCATTTAAGACCCGTGTCATAAAGCGAAGAAGACAATAAGAGATGCTAATATTCTCTTGAACGACTGCCGGTAGTCACCCAGATAATAAGTATTAGGGCGTGCTATTAAGCCATTGGCTTTGTCGCCTACTACAACATGTACGATCTGCTTGTCAGTCCAGCATCATGTGTGTGGCTTCCGAGGCAACACGCACAGGACTGCAGGGCATACTGGGTGACACAGAGTACACTAATGGCTGTGATATAAACAATTTTAACACTCTTAGTAATATGCGCCACGCTGTGAAGTCACACCAATTAAGAACGAAAAACACATTTCGGGAGAACATCCTCACAGTAACACAACATAAACGCAACACAACAAATACACATAATCCTTTGTATTCATGACACATCCTGACTATTTTATACACCCCGCTAGCAGCAAACCCTGCCAACCCCCTTCCTCACGGATACAAAGGATTATGGGTATTTGTTGTGTTGCGTTTATGTTGTGTTACTGTGAGGATGCTCTCCCGAAATGTGTTTGTCAATCTTGTTGGGTGTGGCTTAACAGTGAGGCGCATATTAGTAAGTGTTAAAGTTGTTTATATCACAACCATCAGTGTACTCTGTATCACCCAGTATGCCTTTCAATCTTGAACGTGTAGTGGCGGAAGCTGCACACCACATGATGCTGGACCAACAATCTGTTCGTACAAGTTGTTGAAGGTGTCTAAGGCAATGGCTTCACACCTCGCCCATATACTTGTAATCAGGATGAACGCTATTGGATAGTCGCGGGAACGTTAGCGGCTCCAATTGTCATCATTACTCAGTGAAACAGGTTTAAATAGCTCTGTGAGTGGTAATGGCGGACAACCTCTGATGTATTTCAGCGGGTGGTTGGCGGGCGGGTACGGTCCTGATAAAATGTTGGTTTGGGTGGACGGCGGGTGGATGACGACTTTGGTAATGCGGATGATATAATTGCCTATCCGCGCATTTCTAGTGAGTACATAAACATGGAAAGCGAGCTAAAGAAAACACTCCAAACTCTGCCTCTGCTCATCATTCAGCAGTGAAGGTACACACACTCTGTCTCTCTTATATACTCTTTCATTCTAGACTTCTAGAATGTTTGATTATCACATCACTCTAAATGTATAGAGTATAAAGTTCACAAACAAAGAGGGATCTTAGTGGCCCAGGACAATCTTTCCTTATCTCTAAACTAAAACTGGGGAAATGTGTAGAGCAGTGGTGTCGAACTCAAACACAGAGTGGGCCAAAATTTTAAACTGAACAAAGACGCGGGCCAAGGTGGAACAAATTAACCTTTTAATAGGGACCCCGACAAGTTTTGCATTGAATATTGAACAAGCAAGGCTTATATAACTTTATAGTGACATGCAAAATCGAGTTTCAAATAATAATAATAAAAACATTTCAATAATTATTGCTCAGTTTGCTACACTGATTTGCTTTACTACTGAATATGGAACAAGCAACGCTTATATAACTTAATAGTGCAAATCAACTTTCAAAAAACAAACGAAAAAACATCAATGGCATATTAAATAAAAAAAAATAAAAAAAGTAATGCCTCTTTTCTATTTGCAGCCTTCTGAGGTAAATATCAACACACATTTTTTCCACAGGCTAATACATTTGGGGTTGTTGGTAGTGGGGGGTTTATATTGTAGCATCCCGGAAGAGTTATTGCAGCAAGGGGTTCTGGGTATTTGTTCTGTTGTGTTTATGTTGTGTTACGGTGCGGATGTTCTCCCAAAATGTGTTTGTCATTCTTGTTTGGTGTGGGTTCACAGAGTGGCGCATATTTTTAACAGTGTTAAAGTTGTTTATACGGCCAGCCTCAGTGCGACAAGTATGGCTGTTGACCAAGTATGCGTTGCGTTCACATACCTCTGTGTAGAAGCCGCATATGTTATGTGACTGGGCCGGCACAGGCTAATAATACATTTGAAAATAAAATAACAAGAGTTAATGAATCAAACATTCAAGCCTTGAAGTTGCAAGAGAAAGTGCATGAATAAAACAATTATTGCTCAGTTTGCTACACTGATTTGTTTTAACACTGAATATGGAACAAGCAATGCTCATATAACTTTGTAGTGCAAAATCAACTTTCACAAAACAAACAAAAAAACATCAATGGTATATTACCGGTAAAAAACATTTAAAATAAAATAATTGAATGCCTCTGTTCTATTTGCAGCCTTCTGAGGTAAATATCAACATAAACTTTTTCCACAAGCTAATAAATTTGAAAATAAAATAACAATGAGGTGGTGTGTGTGTGTGTGGGGGGGGGGGGGGGGGGGGGTCGGTTAGCATCCCGGAAGAGTTAGTGCTGCAAGGGCTTCTGGGCACTTGTTTTTTGTGTTTATGTTGTGCAACGGTGCAGATGTTATCCCGAAATGTGTTTGTCATTCTTGTTTGTTGTGGGTTCACAGTTTGGCGCATATTTGTAACAGTGTTAAAGTTGTTTATACGGCCACCCTCAGTGCGACAAGTATGGCTGTTGACCAAGTATGCGTTGCATTCACATTCCTCTGTTTGGAAGCCGCTTATATTATGTGACTGGGCCGGCAAGCTGTTTGTATGGAGGAAAAGCGGACGTGACGACAGGTTGTAGAGGGCGCTAAATGCAGTGCCTTTAAGGCACGCCCCCAATATTGTTGTCTGGGTGGAAATCGGGAGCGACACTGAAATTCGGGAGTCTCCCGGAAAATGGGAGGGTTGGCACGTATGAGTATTAGCGGTGAGTGCGGTGTTACAGCGACACCGCCCCTGTATAATACCGGCGGGCCAGCTCTAATGTTAATTTGATATTGCCTCAAGGGCCAAATTAAATTACACGGCGGGCCAAATTTGGCCCGCGGGCCAGAGTTTGACACCCGTGGTGTAGAGCAGGGGTCGAGAACCTTTTTGGCTGAGAGAGCCATGAAAGCCAAATATTATCAAATGTATTTCTGTGAGAGCCATATAATATTTTTTAACACTGAATATAACTAAATGCGTGCATTTTTAAGTAAGACCTACATTTTTAGAGTATAATAAGTCTGTTATTCTTTTTAATAACATTGTTATTATGAGGCTAACCAATAATAAATAAAATACTTCTTATTTTGACTTCTTGAACTGTTGGGGTACAAAACAGATCGATGGATTAAAATGCATGAGAATTTTTTATATTTTCAATGTTGTTTTTAACACTTTAACAAGTACCATTAATTGATTTATGTGGACCCCTTATTCGGGTGTTAGCATTTAGTGGTCAATTTTACGGAATATGTACTGTAGTGTGCAATCGACTAATAAAAGTTTGAATCAATCAATCAAAACTGTGATTACCAGCTGAATTATTCATTACTTATCGTGTTAAGCAATCTCAGCTAAGATTTATCTGAGAGGCAGAAGCAGTCATCAAAAGAGCCACATCTGGCTCGAGAGCCATAGGTTCCCTACCCCTGGTGTAGAGTGTTCTGGGCTTCAGTACAGTGTTGATCTCCTGAAGACATGATTTTATTTCCGAATTCCTTGAGAGAAAAAAAATGCCTGATTAGGCTATGTGTGTGTCATGTCTTTATTGGGTGAAGCCAGGTTCACATCTATGTTGTTATTATGCTGTTTGTTACCTATGTACAGTATGCTATGTTGTAGCTATTTAAAATAGTTTTGTCAATTTGTTCTAGCCTGAAATAAATTGGCCCCTTTAAAACATATATTTGTGTTTGTGTGTTGCACGTAGACCACATTGCTTAGCAGAGTTCAGTGATGCAAATGCATGCCAAGTTAATCAACAGATTGTATTATTCTCCAGTGCAATAAGAGTACCAAAATGAAGGCTAAAAGGGAATTAATGGGAGCCTTAAAAGAAAAAGAATTTTTTTTTTTGTAACTGAATAGTTACTTTTTCACAGTAAAACATTACTTTTTGGTGTAAGTAACTTAGTTACTTTTGAAGAAAGTAACTAGTAGCTGTAACTAGTTGCTGGATTTCAGTAACCAACCCAACACTGGTTACTACACCTTTGATGTTTCCCAATGACCAGTACGACGAACATGAATTATAAGACACGTCTACGGCCTTGACTACCTTTAATGCGATACTTTTTCCACATAAAACACTTTTTAACGCTTCTAAGAATATTTATTTTACAACCAAGGGCTCATAACTAGCATATTTTTTCAGGGAAAAAAAAATATTAAAACTTCCCTCCAAGGCAGGCACACGTCAATACCTCGCTCAGTTTGCTGACTCCCGCCTTCGGCCTCACCCCCGCATTCCACGCGAGGAAAGAAGAAAGAGTCATGTGCCCGCCCGGCCTCCGAGGCTCGCTCAGCCCAGACCCATGACTGCAGCACATGACTCGCTCAGGGCGGCTGGATTACTACCGGCCTCTCAGCCGCTTTGTTCACGCCAAGCGACTTCGACCGACAGCTGAGCGAACCCTGTAGAAACCATACCTTTTTTTTTTTATGTTGCATACTCCAGCATTTATATAGCTCGGTTTGTTTTAAAAGTAATTTACACAAGATATTTTGGTTTAATGGGAGCTACAGGATGCTAATCAAGCTTGTTTCCGATGCTGTTTTGTATTAGCGATGTGACTCTTACGATTCTCGCAATTTATTATTTGGTGTAAAGAATGATAATAAACTTTTCAAAACAGGTTGCAGTGTCATGATTTTGGGTTATTTTCCTGTGTTGAGTGTTTCTCCCTGTCTCGTGCGATTGTTTTTGTTCCACCTTCTGTTTTGGTTGTCTTGACATGATTTCCTCTTAGTTTCTAAACGCTGTTCTCCACACCTGTTCTTGATTAGCACACGTCTTTTTACCCATTGAAATCAGAAAGGACGCGCATAGGGACGGTGTGGCGTAGTGGTAGAGTGGCCGTGCGCAACCTGAGGGTCCCTGGTTCAATCCCCACTTAGTACCAACCTCGTCACGTCCGTTGTGTCCTGAGCAAGACACTTCACCCTTGCTCCTGATGGGTGTTGGTTAGCGCCTTGCTTGGCAGCTCCCTCCATCAGTGTGTGAATGTGTGTGTGAATGGGTGAATGTGGAAGTAGTGTCAAAGCGCTTTGAGTACCTGAAAGGTAGAAAAGCGCCATACAAGTACAACCCATTTATTTATCATTTATCTTAGTTTCTGAGCACTGTTCTCCACACCTGCTCTTGATTAGCACTTTTTGTGTCTTATTACGCATTGAAATCAGAATGAACGCACATTTCCGGAAGTACGCTGATTTAAAAAAATAAAAAATAACGCCCCTGCCTTCTGCGGGTCAAAACTCGGACTTGCTTGTTTTTATGGTAACACTTTAGTATGGGGAACACATATGCACCATTAATTAATTAGTTGCTTATTAACATGCAAATTAGTAACAAATTGGCTCTTAAAGGCCTACTGAAATGAAATTTTCTTATTTAAACGGGGATAGCAGGTCCATTCTATGTGTCATACTTGATCATTTTGCGATATTGCCATATATTTGCTAAAAGGATTTAGTAGAGAACATCGACAATAAAGTTTGCAACTTTTGGTGCTAACAGAAAAGCCCTGCCTTTACCGGAAGTCACAGACGATGACGTCACATGTTGATGGCTCCTCACATATTCACATTGTTTTTAATGGGAGTCTCCAACAAAAAGAGCTAATCGGACCGGGAAAACGCCAATTTCCTCATTAATTTGAGCGAGGATGAAAGATTTGCGTTTGAAGATATTGATAGCGACGGACTAGGAAAAAAAACAAGTTAAAAAAGAAAAAAACGCGATTGCATTGGGACGAATTCCGATGTTTTTAGACACATTTACTAGGATAATTCTGGTAAATCCCTTATCTTTCTTTTGTGTTGCTAGTGTTTTAGTGAGTTTAACAGTACTTGATATTTGTAGGTGTGTGTCCGCGGGTGTCTTGACGCCAGTGTCTCAGGGAAGTCGACGGCAGCTTTGTGGACGGCGCAAGCTCAGCTGATCTCTGGTAAGAAGCGACTTTTTACCACAATTTTTCTCACCGAAAACTGCTGGTTGACATTCGGTCGGGATCCATGTTCGCTTGACCGCTGTTATCCATAGTAAAGTTTCACCTCCGGGAATTTTAAACAAGGAATCACCGTGTGTTTGTGTGGCTAAAGGCTAAAGCTTCCCAACTCCATCTTTCTACTGTGACTTCTCCATTATTAATTGAACAAATTGCAAAAGATTCAGCAACACAGACCTCCAAAATACTGTGTAATTATGCCGTTAAAGCAGATGACTTTTAGCTGTGTGTGTGCGTAGCGCTAATATTTCCTAACAGTCCGTGACGTCACGCGTACACGTCATCATTACGCGACGTTTTCAAGAAAAAACTCCCGGGAAATTTAAAATTGCAATTTAGTAAACTAAAAAGGCCGTATTGGCATGTGTTGCAATGTTAATATTTCATCATTGATATATAAACTATCAGACTGCGTGGTCGGTAGTAGTGGGTTTCAGTAGACCTTTAATTAGTCATTAAGTACTTATCAATCGATCAATCAATGTTTATTTATATATCCCTAAATCACAAGTGTCTCAAAGGGCGGCACAAGCCACAACGACATCCGCGGATCAGCGCCTACATAAGGGCAAGGATAAACTCACAACCCAGTAGGATGTCGATGAGAATGACAATGAGAAACATTGGAGAGGATCGCCCACCCCACCTCTAGGGGAGACCAGTGCAATGGACGTCGACATAATATTGTCAGTAATTAGCCGCATAACATTGTCAATAATAAGCCGCTGCTCTTCCACTTCGAGAGAAGCCAGATGAGGTGGTTTGGGCATCAACTCAGGATACCACCCTAACGCCTCCCTCGGGAGGTGTTTGGGGCACGTCTGACCAACTGGATGAAGTGGCTGGGGAGAGGGAAGTCTGGACTTCACTGCTTAGGCTGCTGCCCCCGTGACCCCAAAAGGGAATACACAGTAGAAAATGGATGGATGGATGGAATTTACACAAGATATTTTAGTTTAATGGGAGCTACAGGATGCTAATCAGTCTTGGTTCTGATGTGTTTTGTATTAGCGATGTGAATCTTACGATTCTCGCAATTTATTATTTGGTATAAAGAATGATAATAAACTTTTCAAAACAGGTTGCAGTGTCATGGTTTTGAGTTATTTTCCTGTGTTGAGTGTTTCTCCCTGTCTATTGCGCATGTTTTTGTTCCACCTTCTGTTTTGGTTGTGTCTTGAAGTGATTTCTTCTTAGTTTCTGAGCGCTGTTCTCCACACCTGTTCTTGATTAGCACCCGTCTTTTTACCCATTGAAATCAGAAAGGATGCTCATTTCCGAAAGGCCGCTGATTTTTATGATTTTTTTTTTTACCGACCCTGCCTTCTCCGGCCGTCAAAACTCCGGTTTGTTTGTTTTTATGGTAACACTTTAGTATGGGGAACACCTTTTCACCATTAATTAATAAGTTGATTATTAACATGCAAATTAGTAACATATTAGCTCATAATTAGTCATTAGATACTAATAAATTCCTTATTTGGCATGGGCTTATTATACAACCAGTAAGCCATTAACTAAGAGTCTTCCCTCAATAACCTCAGAATTATTGCTTATTAGTGTACTGACCACATGTCCTCTTTTCCCCGGACATATCCTCTTTTGTGGGATTGTCTGGTGTGTCCGAGCGGGGTTTCTTAAATGCCTTAAATGTCCGGCGTTTTGTGTCAAGGTTGCGTGTATTTTTTCTGTCCGTACAGGGTTAAGAGAGATTAAAAACAAAACAAATCGTGAAGGTGTGCCCATTCAGCAACATTCGTGAAGGATGGGCAGAGATAGAGAGAGCGAGGTAGTGGATTGATTGTCGATCAAGGCATACTTGATTAACCGCCATACAGGTCACACTAAGGGTGGCCGTACAAACAACTTTAACACTGTTCTAAATATGCGCCACACTGTGAACCCACACCAAACAAGAATGACAAACACATTTCGGGAGAACATCTGCACTGTAACACAACAGAAAAAATACCTAGAATCCCTTGCAGCACTAACTCTTCCGGGACACTACAATATCGACCCCCCCCCCCCCCCCCCCCCTCCTTTATTATGTCCGGAAAATGACTGTTTGCCTTTCCTGTGGTATCGTGAGATTCTGTGAGTTTTATAGGAAGGAGCGTTGTTAGATTTTTGTTTGGAAGATGCACACACTTGTAACTGTTATTTCTTCCTGCACATCACAAATATTCATAACGTGTTTGTAAGCTCTGCCATCCGGGAAGAGCTCAAAGTAAAGCCGCTGCTCCTCCACATGGAGAGGAGTCAGATAAGGTGGTTCGGGCATCTGGTCAGGAGGCCACCTGAGTGCTTCCCTACGGAGGTGTTTAGGGCACGTCCGACCGGTAGGAGGCCAAGGGTAAGACGCAGGACACGTTGGGAAGACCATGTCTCCCGGCTGGCCAGGGAACGCCTCGGGATCCCCCGGGAAGAGCTGAACAAAGTGGCTGGGGGATGGAAGGTCTGGGCTTCCCTGCTTAGGCTGCTGCCCCCGCGACCCGACTTTGGATAAGCGGAAGAAAATGGATGGATGGATAGTTGGATTATGTTTTTAATGAATTAAATAACGTTTATGACAACCTTTTTCCAAGACAATATAGAATGTGAGACATAACAGGATAATGCATACATTTATCATTTGTTTTCAAAACGGTTACAAAAAACTGTGACCCTAAAAATTTACTATTCTCATTTTTATGACTTGATGGGGTCCCTGGGACCCCATTTTGAAAATTCCTAGCGCCAACACTAATTAGTGATCAGGGGACTTACTGGCCTCTGATCGCTAATCTGGAGGTTTGATCTGTCGGGGTATATATATATATATATATATATATATATATATATACATATATATATATACTGTACATATATATATATACACACATATACATATACACATACAAATACATACTGTACATACAGTACATATACATATATATTGTACATGTACATATATATATATATTTATATACACATACATACATAGACATACATATATACATACATATATACATGCATATACATATACACTATATATATATAGATAGATATATATATATATATACACACATATACACTATATACATATATACTATATACATATACGCTATATATATATATAAATATATACATGTAAACACACACTATACATACATACATACATACATTTAATAAATGAAATACATTCTCGAAAATTATAAATCGATTTAGAATCTGAATAACTACGAATGGCAATTCCAATGTAATTAGATTTTTTTTTGCTTCATTCTAAGCAAGATCCAATTATCGTGGTTGTCACTTGCGTCATCAGTGTTTTATAGACAGTAACAGCTGTGTTTTGAGTCTTTTTTTAATAAATACTAAATATGTACTGCTTTGCAAGTTGTACACTGACTTCTCTACAGTATATCCAACTTTCATTTGTTTAGTGCTGTTCCTTGAGAAGATTCAAGTATTGTTTCTGGGAGGAATTTTGGCACTGGTATTGGCTCATATATGTGGGATCATATGTAAACAATTTGAACTCTGCCTAGCAACAAACAGCAATACCGTATGTTACATGTGAGATTGCTAAATGGAAATATATATTGTTAAGCAACGGGAAGGGGAGCAGGGCCTGAAATTGAATCCTATAAGATGTCAGAAGCCCCCTGGCGGGATTTGCTAAAAAAAAAAAAATGTATTTGCCCAGATGAGGGGAGCTTAATGCATGAATGAGCATATTTACTGGAGAAAATTGCTGATGTTTATTGGAGATATAAAATGACCCAGCAAGGTTGCCATATTGGGAATAAGATGGCAGGGATCTAATCTGTTGTTGAGGTTGAGTAATAAGTACATTAAGAGGGGCTCCCGGGGAGACCATAGCGCCTGTGACCAGCACGTGATAAGTAGTGCACGCTCGCTGTGGGCAAAAGGGGCGGGGTGGAGTTTCCAAGCGTTTTGTTGATATTTTCTCCCATTTCCTACGGTGATCTTCCATTGTGCAAATCCTATCAGTACATTTTGGCCACACTTCACTGGGACTTTTCCAAGCTGTTTTGCTGTTGAAATATGCGTTTAAAATATATATGCCAACAAGTCACTCTGACTTCATTTCTCTTCAAGGCATACTTGCCAACCCTCCCGGGTTTTACGGGAGACTCCTGAAATTCAGCGCCACTGCCGAAAACCTCCCGGGACAAGTTTTCTCCTGAAAATCTCCCGAAATTCAGGCAAAGCTGGAAGCCACGCCTTTTCCAGCTCAATGCGGATCTAAAGACATGTACAAAGAGCGTGTCTGTGACGTTATAACTGTAGAATGATCGAGCGCGAGTTCTTGGTTTCTTATGTGGGTTTATTGTTAGGCAGTTTCATTATCGTCCTCCCAGCGCGGTAAAACAACAGACAACAGCAGTCCGAATTCGTCTACCTAAAGCAGTTCGTTTGCCAAACAGCAATGTTGTGACACTCTTAAACAGGACAATACTGCTATCTAGTGTACATGCATATGGTTAGAAAAACAAGGATGGAATATTCAGCCCTTAACTCAACAATGAGTAGATGAGTGTTATGTGTGTGTAAATGTGTAAATAAATGAACACTGAAATTCAAGTATTTTATATATATATATATATATATATATATATATATATATATAGCTAGAATTAATTGAAAATCAAGTATTTCTTATATATATATAAACACCATCAAAGCCCTCTCAGGAGCAGCAGAGACAACCAGTCGGTGGCTGTAGGTGAAGAGGAGAGACACCATCTGGGGATCTAGTAGGACCTACATCACATAATCGTTAAAAGCAGAGGGGGCTTACCTGGGACACCAGGTGTTGCTGACGAGCCCTCTGGAGGTGTTGTGGGCCTATCATTGAAATGCCGGTGAAGGAGGGTGCCCACCTGATGACCCCAATGAAGCTGACAACCATTCCCCTTCCTCCTCTCTGCCCCCCATCTTGCAATCCCACCCAACCAGTTCCAACACCACAACCGTTCTGAAGCAGCTCTGAAGGAGGTAGCCTATCATTTCCACTCTACTCAGGTTATTTTGTATCATGGGATTGTTGTATCCAGTTCTAAAATTGAACTGATCATCTGGATCTTCCCAGTGACTGCTGTGAAAGAGCAGCTGGCAACCAGGGAAAGACCTGGTGACCGCCTGGAAAGACAGCTGACAGGAGGGAAAGACCCCATCGGGCCTGACACAGGCTAGTCCCCTGTGGAAGGAGGGACTTGGCACTAGTAGTGTACAAGCCCTGCCCTTTTCTGGCTACGAAACGCTCAAAAGAGAAAATACCCCTAGAGTCAGCGAGAGCGGAGAAGGATGATGACTCACCGGCAGGCTACACGGCAACTGAACCCGAAACGGCAAAGACGATGAGAACGATGATTAACAAGATACCTGTGCCCATAACACCTACTCCAGGATTTGAGCTCCGGAATTGCAGGTGTGGCTGGACCAAGGTAACATCCTATGCAGGCCTAAGAAGACACCAAGGCCTGAAAAAGTGTTTGATGCCAGAGCAAAAGGAACCTTGCATTGACCGCTACTTCTTACAAAGCAAGTCAAGTAAGTCGAATGAAGCCCAGCAGCAGAACCAAAACCAAAGTCTGCAGGACATCAATCTCCTTGCTTAGGCTGGGGATGAGGAACAAAGCATAGTGGTGCCCGACCTGTCACAGCCTGCAACGGAGACTAAGATGCAAGGACGAAAGCCAAAAATCATGTGGCCAAAATCCTGTGAGAAAAGAGAGTGTGAGACAATTGACACAGACATCAGCAAACTCCTCGGACAACTAAAGGGAACTGCAATCAGAAAGCTGGAGAGAATGTGAGACCTAATTTACAGCTATGGTGTGAAGCGGTATGGAACAGCAGAGAGAACGAAAAGGACAGTTACACCAACAAAGTCCAGGAGACAGCAGGAGATTGAACGGTTAGTCAGGGAAAGAAGACAGCTGATAAAACAATGGAAAAGATCCCCAGAAGAGGAAAAAGAGGGAATTAACCTTCTACAGGCAGAAATTAATAACAGACTGTCAACCTCGAGAAGAGCTGAGAACCTGAGAAGGAGGCGTAAAATGAAGGAGAGAACTAGATCAAACTTCTTCAAAGACCCCTTCAAGTTTGCAAAAAGCCTTTTTACAAAGGACAAATGTGGCAAACTCACAACATCAAAGAAAGACCTTGAAGCTTACCTCAAACAGAACCACACTGATACCCAGCGGAGCGGACCAAAAACTCTCCCACCTGAACACCAACTGGACACTAACCCTCCCAAGTGGAGTGAGGTGGAGAGAATTGTACGACGAGCTAGAGTGGCATCCTCTCCTTGGCCGAATGGAATTCCATACCGATTTTATAGGAAAACTCCGGAGGTTTTACACTTTCTATGGATACTGATGAAGGTGTTGTGGCAGAAAAAAGTAATTCCAACTGCATGGCGGAGGGCCAGGAGGCATCCTGATCCCCAAGGAAAAGGACTCTGTGGACATCAGCGAGTTTCGCCGAATCAGCCTTCTCAATGTTGAAGGAAAAATCTTCTTCAGTGTAGTGGCTCACAGGCTGTCCAGCTACCTGGAAAAGAACCAATACATTGATACTTTGGTGCAAAAAGCAGGGATTCCAGGCTTATCGGGGTGCCTGGAGCACACGAACATGGTATGGAGTAAAATTCAAGCTGCCAAGAAGGTTGGAAGAGACTTCCATGTTGTGTTCTTGGACCTAGCAAATGCCTTTGAGTCAGTTCCTCATGATCTCCTCTGGGTGGCATTCAACTATTTCAGTCTCCCGGATTCCATAACTGGTCTTGTCAAAGCCTATTTCCAGGAGCTACAGCTATGCCTGACAACTGGTGAGTCTACCACAGCATGGCAGCGACTCGAAATAGGAAAATGGCAGGGTGTACCATCTCACCTCTTGCTTTTACAATGGCTATGGAGGTCATCATCTAAGCCTCTAGGTGGGTGGTAGGAGGTCAAAAGATTAAATCAGGTCTTCATCTTCCCCCCATCAGAGCCTAAATGGATGATATGACCATCCTCACCACAACCAAGGCGAGTGCTAGGCGGCTGCTGAACAAGCTGCAAGAAAACATCCGGTGGGCCCGGATGGAAATAAAACCAAGCAAGTCCAGAAGAATCTCGGTGGTGAGGGGGAAGCTGATGGATCATCGATTCTGTGTGGGTGGGGAGGCTATACCAATAGTGTCTGAGAAGCCTGCCAAGAGTCTTGGACGTTGGTATCATGCCACCCTCAAAGACAAGGGGCAGGTGGACCAGCTCAAGCAGGATACTATAACTGGCTTTGAAAACATCGATAAGACCATGCTCCCTGGTCGGTTGAAGCTGTGGTGCCTCCAATTTTGGTTACTACCCAGGCTTGTGTGGCCTCTGACCATCTATGACATACCAACCACAAAGGTAGAAAAGTTGGAGAGGATGGTTAGCGCATTTGCTAGGAAGTGTCTGGGTCTTCCCAAATGCTTCAGTAACATCGGACTGTATGGAAGAGGTGTTCTGGAGCTTCCTGTTTCCAGCCTAGTAGAGGAGTTTAAGTGTGCAAAGGTAAGGCTGGAAATGACGCTAACAGAGTCTCGTGATCCATGCGTTGCCCAAACAGCTCCTACCTTGGTGACCGGAAGGAAATGGACTACAGCGGCAGCTACTCTGCAAGCAAAGGAGGATCTTAGGCACAGAGACATCATTGGCCTCGTGCAGCAGGGGAAAGGAGGCCTTGGCCTTGGTGAGAGCAGACCGTTGTGGCATACGGCTGCTCCAGCTCAGCGACGACGGCTGGTTGTTGAGGAGATAGGTCGGCATGAGCAGGCAGCAAGATGTGCAAAGGCTATCTCACAAGTCAAGCAAGGACAGTGGATGAGCTGGGAAGGAGTCGAGAGGAGAAAGCTCTCATGGAGGGAGCTGTTCGGCATGGAGGCAGTTCACATCAGCTTCATCTTACGCTCCACTTATGATGTCCTTCCCTGCCCCTCCAACCTCAAACAGTGGTACGGAGAGGACACCACATGCCCCCTCTGTCCATCTCCAGCTAACCTCAAACACATTCTCGTTGGCTGCAAGACAAGTCTGTCACAAGGGCGCTACACCTGGCGGTACGGCCAGGTTCTGAAGTGTCTAGCAGCCACGTTAGAGGCCATAAGAGCGAAGATCAATGCCCTGCCCCCGCCAAAGGTACATCCTACAGCCACAAGAGAGTTCATCCGATAAGGTGCAGAGTCCACCAAAGGCCATATACCAGACATAGGCCAGCTTGGAAGGGCTCGTGACTGGAAAATGGCGGTGGATCTTGATCAAAAGCTCTGCTTTCCTTCAGAGATAGCCAGATCAAACTTCAGACCAGACTTTGTGCTCTGGTCATCCTCACTGCATATTGCGTATAACAGAACTCACGGTTCCTTGGGAGGCTGCTGTGGAGGAGGCATTCGAATGCAAAAGCCTCAAGTACACCGAACTGGCAGCTGACGCTGAACAGAATGGATGGAAAGCCAAGGTCTGCCCAGTGGAAGTTAACTGCAGAGGTTTTGTGGGTCGGACAACAATCAGGCTGCTTAAGGACATCTTAGTTCGAGGCCAAACCCTGCGAAACACCATCAAAGCCCTCTCAGGAGCAACAGAGACAGCCAGTCGGTGGCTGTGGGTGAAGAGGAGAGACACCATCTGGGGATCTAGTAAGACCTACATCACATGGTTAAAAGCAGAGGGGGCTCACCTGGGACGCCAGGTGTTGCTGATGAGCCCTCTGGAGGTGTTGTGGGCCTATCATTGAAACGCCGGTGAAGGAGGGTGCCCACCTGATGACCCCAATGAAGCTGACAACCATTACCCTTCCTCCTCTCTGTCCCCCATCTTGCAGTTCCACCCAACCAGTTCCAACACCACAACCGTTCTGAAGCAGCTCTGAAGGAGGTAGCCTATTATTTCCACTCTACTCAGGTTATTTTGTATCATGGGATTGTTCTATCTAGTCTTAAAATTGAACTTAAATATATATATATATATATATATATATATATATATATATATATATATATATATATGTCTTGATTGGATTATCCAGAGAATAGTGCTCGATACCGTAGTAGAGCGCAATATGTAGGTTGTACAACTTCACCCTCACCTATGAACCCACTCCAGGAAACCAACCAAAAAAGAGCAGAAAACGAAACAACATCATCTGGTACAATCCGCCATTCAGCAAAGACGTCTCAACCAACATCGGCCGCAAGTTCCTCACTCTGATCGACAAACACTTCCCCAAAGGCAACACCCTAAGAAAAATATTGAACAAGAACAACATTAAATTGAGCTACAGCTGTATGAATAACATGCAACAAATCATTTCAAACCACAACAAAGCAATTGCAAAAGGACTGCCTACCCCCAGACTAAACGACTCTGAAACCAATAATGAATGTAACTGTCGCAAGAAACCTGATTGCCCTCTCAACGGAAGGTGCTTACAGACATCAGTCGTTTACCAAACAAAGGTAATACGCAAGGACATTAACACATCCGACACGTACGTAGGATTAACCGAAGGAGCGTTCAAAACAAGATGGAATAATCACAACGCCTCCTTTAGAAACCAGACTTTGCAGAATTCTACAGAACTCAGCAAACACATTTGGAACCTCAAAGACAATAATGTTGAATATTCAATAACATGGCAAATTCTTGCATCCAGCTCACCTTACAACAGTGGTAATAAAAGATGCAACCTATGCTTAAAAGAGAAACTGTTTATTATATATCATCCAGATTTATCATCCCTCAACAAGCGCAGTGAAATCATTTCAACATGCCGCCACAAACGGAAACACCTCCTAGGTAACACATGAGCCAATCACCACACCCTACGCCTGCTTGTACCCACTCACTCTGTGCTCTATATAAACCATTGTATGTGAATGCTTCCATTAAAATCTCCTGTTGATTGAGGGAACCCCTCATGAAACAGATCTGTAGAGATGTAGTCTTGTGATTTTTTTCCCACACCTACATATATATATATATATATATATATATATATATATATATATATATATATATATACATATATACATGAAATACTTGACTTAGTGAATCTATGAATCTAGCGGTAAATATACTCCTCAACTCTTAACCACGCCCCACCCCGTCCCGAACCACGCCCCCTGCCCCAACCTTGACCACGCCCCTCACCTCCCGAAATCGGAGGTCTCAAGGTTGGCAAGTATGCTTCAAGGTGCTTCCGGTGGGATAATTAATGTAAACAAGCCGCAGGTGAGGAGGGCAGCGCTCAGAAAGATAGTAAAGCTGCTGAAGACAGAACAAACAACACACGAGGTGAAACCTAAAACAAAAGGAAAAAAAAAAAAAAAAAAATTAAAGAATGGCCTGACCTGAAGGTCATAACAGCACCCACACTTGAGGGACGGATTCGAGACGTCCTAGAAACCCCCCAAAACAAGTCCAAAGTCTTGAGAGGGTGGAGTTGGCGGCGGGTCGGATGTCCGCTGATGAGCAGGTAAACGTGAGCAACAGCCGTGTTCCAACAGCTGTAAAGGTCCATACTCCAGTCCTGGGTATTGCTGCTAATGGCACAGAGAGCGTTTATGGAACGGCCAGAATCTTGGCCGGTAAGGTGGCGGACTGCAGGCGCCATACAGGCACCTTTGCCGCAAGCGAGGAGAGCAAGTGCCAGACGGACGCTTGTGCGGCAAGCAAGCTGGAAGTTGCAAAGTCCGCGACGCTGAAGACATCTGGAGACCCACTGGAGCAGCAGGTGGCTGGGCTGGAGGTCGAGCTGACGGAAGTCATCAGAAGACCGACTGGAGAGGATGTTGGTGGCGTGTCAGGAGACCCACTGGAGAGGATTTTTGCATCGGCTGGACCAAGCTCGGCTTTTCTTTTTTTATTTCCCCCCACTTGTTTACCTGTAGCTCACCTTTTTTGTAAGGGGCGCCGGAAGTTGGCAGACCCGTCAGCAATCCTGTTCTATCTCCGGGTAATGTTTGTCTGATCTTGAAAGGGATTGTGCTGAAAATTTTAATATCCCCTCGGGGATTAATAAAGTATGTCTCATTCTGATTCTGATTCTGATTTGCTACTAGGACGAGCTCGGCTAGAAACTGATGAAGATGGTAGCTTCGGCTAACCCACTACCAGAAATGATAGTTCCTCCATCAGCACCACTCGTCCATCCATGCAGGGCTTTACGGTGCCCCGTCGATTGTGGCACTGGAGCAGGAAGAGGAGCTAGAGCCTCAGTCGATAGCACCCCCACTGGTGGAGACACAGGTGGCGATCTTAGTAGGAAGAACTGTGCTTCCCCAGGTGCAAGGCTAACAGTATAAGCCCCTCCGTCCCCTTAAGAAAGTGGATTCAAGGCGTTTGTAGTAGAGGGAGAAGTGTTTGACCCGCGATCTCAGCGTGAGCAGAAGCAAAAGGCGGGTGGGCTTTAGCAAGTTGGGCTGCTGAAACGGGAAGTACCAGAGCTTGAGGATAGGTGAGGTGGGAGGAGCTTGAACCTTGGGGTGGGTCTTGAGCCCTGGGGGCGGGGCTCGACTGTATCCTTTTATGATGTTGTTCCTGTTGTTTAAAATTGAATTGTTTTATTTTACCTATGTTTTGTACGGGATCTTTCTGTGTAGAGTTTGCATGTTCTCCCCGTGACTGCGTGGGTTCCCTCCGGGTATTCCGGTTTCCTCCCACTTCCAAAAACATGCACCTGGGGATAGGTTGATTGGCAACACTAAATGGTCCCTAGTGTGTGAATGTGAGTGTGGATGTTGTCTGTCTATCTGTGTTTGCCCTGCGACGAGGTGGCGACTTGTCCAGGGTGTATCCTGCCTTCCACCCGAATGCAGCTGAGATAGGCTCCAGCACCCCCCGCGACCCCGAAAGGGATAAGCGGTAGAAAAATGGATGGATGGATGTTTTATACAGCGCTTTGTGATTTTATCTTTGAAAAGCGCTTTATAAATAAAATGTACTTACTTACTTACTCAACAGGCAGAAGACAGGCAGCCGCAGGCAACTTGCAGGTTGTTAGAATAATTATGTATATATTATCAATCCAATCCACTTTATTTACATAGCACATTTAAACAACAATAACGTTTCCAAAGTGCTGCACAGCCATGTTAAAAACAATATTAAAAAACAATATTATGCTCCACCAATGACTGAATAAAAACAATAAATAAATAAATATAAAACCAATATAAAAACAATATAAAAATAAATATGATTATCACACAACTCTTATGCTTAAGGGCTGTTGCTATAGTTATTATCAATTGTGCTGAAATTGTACTTTTTCTATCTGAGCATAGCCAGTCTCGTATCAGTGTTTTTACCAAAAGATGTCATTAGTGTTTGAACATGACACAGATTAAAGAGTGTTTAGCATCCAAATATCCAAGAATGCAACAGGCATACACACAAAACAAGCACTGGGAAACTGCATGAAAAAAAATTGCAAACAACCGTGAAATGCAAAACCAGAAGTCATAAATGCTACTAACCATGAAAGTTTCTCCAACAAACAAGAGACCAAACCTTTGCAAAAATCCCAAAACCAACAAAGAAGGGAGACAGGTTTAAATAGCCTTTTAACACCAGGTGAGACCATCAATGCAGAGAAAAAGAGTAAATCGACTGAACACTGAACACAAACAAAAGAGGAAGTGGAAACAAAAAAAGAGCAGAAGATAGAAAGTGAAGTAAAAAAAAAAAGGAAAAACACCCAAAAGCTAAACAACGAATGGACTGACCTACAGGCTGTAACAATATGTGTGCTTAAAATGGCAAAGCGTCAAATTATAAGGTGAATGCATTTTGGCAAAAGTGTGCGTGCAATTTTAGATGTTTTTTTTGGGGGGGGGTTGTGACGTCACATTGAGCTGGATGTCCTTATTTGGACAATAAGCACTCCTCTCCCACTGCTTCAGGCTATGAGGAAACATGAAGAACGGTGGGAAAGGTCAAATAAAGTGTATTTATCATATCCTCTTGCACAAGCATAATAACAGCGGTGTGCACAATACAGTGAGGTAAATTCTGCTAAAAGCAGCTTTTTTATGCAATAAGTCTGATCTATTGGCGAGTGTGCAGGTGTGCCTAATGATATGACCGGCGAATCAATGTAAAGCTTTTGAAGTTTATTTTCCACTATGTCTGGAAAAAAACAAACTTTGTTGCCTTTAGATGTATATTTAAAATGTGTTTTTTTTTTAAAAAACAACAACATTTGACGACTCCACAAACAGGCAATTAACAGACAAACTCACAAAACAAGTTAAAAAGCGACTTTGGAGCAAAATGTACGCAACATCGAAAAAATGTTGAAACATCCATCCATCCATCCATTTTCTACCGCTTATTCCCTTTTGGGGTCGCGGGGGGCGCTGGCGCCTATCTTAGCTACAATCGGGCGGAAGGCGGGGTACACCCTGGACAAGTCGCCACCTCATCGCAGGGCAATGTTGAAACAAGCTTCTCCAAAGCTTGTTTCATGCACCACAGGCTGGGTTTTAAATGTAAAAAAAAATATATTAATTCAACATAATGATACATTTTATTATTTATTCATCTAACTATATTTTCAATATTTAATTAATTATTGATTTTTCTTCATAATTTAATTAATTATCCATCCATCCTTTTTGTACCGCTATGTCATAATGTGTTTATTATCTATTATCATTTTTTTAATATTCCATATTTGTCTAATTATTTCTTCTTCTTTTTTTTCATTCATGGATTGGGGTTTGCACCTAATGAATTTATTTTATTTGTCAAAGTGTGCTGTCAAAGTTAGTGAGAGGATCCTGATTGGTTACTTGGCAATACTTGAGGGTTGGAATTGGGGGTTAAATCACTAAAATTATTCCGGGCGCAGCTATCGCTGCTCCTCACTGCTCCCCTCACCTCACAGGGGGGGATCAAGGGGCTGGGTCAAATGCAGAGGACAATCATTGATACTTTAACTTAAAGAGCTACTGAAACCCACTACTACCGACCACGCAGTCTGATAGTTTACATATCAATAATGAAATATTAACATTGCAACACATGCCAATGCGGCCAGGTTAGTTTACTAAATTGCAATTTTAAATTTCGCGCAAAGTATCCTGTTGAAAACGTCGCGGTATAATGACGCGTATGATGACGCGTGCGTTTGATGTCTCGGGTTGTAGCAGACATTTTGATCCAGCACCGATCACAGCTATAAGTGGTCTGCTTTAATCGCATAATTACACAGTATTCTGGACATCTGTGTTGCTGAATCTTTTGCAATTTGTTCAATTAATAATGGAGACTTCAAAGAAGAAATATGTACGTGGGAAGCGATGAATTGCGGCCGCCTTTAGCAACACAAACACAGCCGGTGTTTCCTTGTTTACATTCGGCTCTTAGCGTAGACATGAGTGGAGAGTTTGCATCGTTCCTCCTGCAGTTGTGGACTCTCTTGCCTCCTCCAATCGGCCGCCACCGACCGTCGGATGCTTACTCCGTGGAGGGGAAAAAAAGGAAAAATCTCAGCCTGGCTGCCTTGCCTCGTCGAGAAACGTGGCTTCCCTTGGAGACACTGGCGGTCACCACACCCGTGGCCACACCCCTCCGACTTTCAGGTATGACTATATAATTTCACTAAAACACTAGTAACACAATAAGAAGATAAGGGATTTTCCAGAATTATCCTAGTAAATGTGTCTAATAACATCTGAATCGCTCCCACTGTTGTGATCCGGCTTCCGGATCACACATCTCTAGTATGTTTAGTCCCTTTTTGTATTTTTCTATTATGTTTTGATCATGTTATGGACTCTGCCGATCCCTTTGCTAGCGCACTTCCTTGTTTACTTTCATCATCATGGCTACCTAATTACGCCTCCCGCACGCACTCCGGTCACACACCTGTTTGTAATTATGTTCTTTGTATTTAAGCCCATCTACTACCTTAGTTCTGCCTGGCTGTTTCGTTTGCTCACGCAACAAGTTATGATTGTTATTCCTCATTGTTTTCACTATGCTAAGTTTTAGCTTAGCTTTCCGCGCGCTCGGCTCGCGCTGCTTACTGAATTTTGAACACTACCCTTGCTACAAGTAGCATTTAGCTTTCCGTGCGGTGGCACACCTTTTCTTTTCCTTTGTCAAGTGTTTTGTTGTGTTTAATTATTAAATCTAGTTCCTCTAGTTCCTACCTTCACTCCTGCTTGCTCCCGTCTTTGGCATCTTGGAGCCGACACCTCCGCGCAACGCAATGCGCCCACCAAAACGTAACATCCACTGCCCTCGTTTTTTTTTTTTTTTTCTAGTCCTTCACTCTCACTTTCCTCATCCACAAATCTTTCATCCTCGCTCAAATTAATGGGGAAATCGTCGCTTTCTCGGTCTGAATCGCTCTTGCTGCTGGTGGCCATGATTGTAAACAATGTGAGGATGTGAGGAGCTCCACAAGCCGTGACGTCACGCGCTAACGTCTGCTACTTCCGGTAGAGGCAAGGCTTTTTTCATTAGCTACCAAAAGTTGCGAGCTTTATCGTCGATGTTCTCTACTAAATCCTTTCAGCAAAAATATGGCAATATCGCGAAATGATCAAGTATGACACATAGAATGGACCTGCTATCCCGGTCTGAGTAAGAAAATCAAATTTCAGTAGGCCTTTAAATTTGATGAAATGCCGGTCGCTACATTGGTCTGAAAGTCCGGAAATAACTCCGACAACTTCAACAAATTAATTTAGTTTAACCGCTACACGCTTTGAGTTAGCACATCTTGCTTACACATAGGTCTAAAATATTGACCACCAACTCCAGAAAAAGTATATCCTCTTTAGCCGCCATGTATTGAAAGACTTCCAAAGTTCCAGGCTTCAGACTAAAGCAATCATTGAACTACATTCCTGTTAGCCCCGCCCACTGACTTTAACGGCGGAGCTTCCATCCATTCCTACCACTAATCCCTTTCGGAGGGTTGCAGAGCCTATCTCAGCTACAATCGGGCGGAAGGCGCTGTACACCCTGGACAAGTCGTCATCTCATCACAGGGCCAACACAGATAGACAGACAAAATTCACACTCACATTCACACACTAGGGACCATTTAGTGTTACCAATCAACCTATCACCAGGTGCATGTCTTTGGAAGTGGGAGGAAGCCGGAGTACCCGGAGGGAACCCACGCATTCACGGGGAGAACATGCAAACTCCACACAGAAAGATCCAGAGCGCAGGATCGAACCCAGGACCTTCGTATTGTGATGCAGACGCACTAACCCCTCTTTCACCGTCCTGAGTTAATGAATTTATTTTATTTGTCAAAGTGTGCTGTCAAAGTACAAGCGGAGCTTGACGGATAAAATACATTAATGAGGGGCTGACACTCAGGTCCATGATACATCAAATAAATCATTAAATCATTATTTGAATCATGAATTAATTAATTAAATAATTAAATCATAAAATCAACAATTATTAAATAATACAATATTTAAAAAGTAATTAAATATTGAAATAATGAAACCCAATAATTTTATTTTTACAGCAACTGTACTATTACATTAAATAAATCTGTGACATATTTAGTAACACGTGTGTATTTGATTACAATTACAATTATTTAATAAACAATTAAGTAATTATTTAAATAATTATTTATTTTTTTAGTTTTGTCCCAGTTGAACCTCCAAAGACCTTACCTTTGGTTTCCAGAAGGGTGCACACAAATTAAATGTAGCATTATAAAAGGTCCTTGTCCTTTTCTCGGAAAGAAAATGAAGCTTGAAATTATTTGTTGGAAAAAGGAGAAGCCAAATAGTCTCATTTCGTTTCCTGGAAAGCAGGGGTGCCAAGTGTCCTCAGTTAATGGCGAGAAACCTATTTTGTTACAATGAACACCTCGGCAGTGTTCATGGTGCCTCTGCAGTTTGATCTTTAGCTGTTTTACAACATTGGCTCTGATGCTGTTGTGTTGTGCAATATACTTGATAAAAAGGTGTTTTTTCATTGTAAAGGGGAGGAAAAGAAAAACTTACAATCAGGCCTTTTCAGCATGCTTTATTGGGGCTACGGGGCCCAGTACTACAGTATAGTTTGCTGATGTACAGTTGTCAAATATGGTCAATGAAGTATCATCATTTGGAAAATGGAAAATGTTCCTGTATTGATCCAATTATTTGACTGCATTTTTCACCTTGAAAAAGGATTGTGTCATATTCAGGGTTTAAGCAAGTCAGAGCTTTTCTTCCAGTCACTCACACCCATTAACAACCTAGAGATAAGCAGTTGTGACACAAACAGTTGCTGGGGGAGGGAAAGTGTTTGTTAGGGAACAACAACAACAGTCATACTATTTTGAAGATAATGCCATCCATCCATCCATCCATCCATCTTCTTCCGCTTATCCGAGGTCGGGCCGCGGGGGCAGCAGCCTAAGCAGGGAAGCCCCAGGCCAGCCGGGAGACATAGTCTTCCCAACGTGTCCTGGGTCTTCCCCGTAGCCTCCAACCAGTTGGACGTGCCCTAAACACCTCCCTAGGGAAGCGTTTGGGTGGCATCCTGACCAGATGCCCGAACCACCTCATCTGACTCGTCTTGATGTGGAGGAGCAGCGGCTTTACTTTGAGCTCCTCCCGGATGACAGAGCTTCTCATCCTATCTCTAAGGGAGAGCCCCGCCACACGGCGGAGGAAACTCATTTCGGCCGCTTGTACCCGTGATCTTATCCTTTCGGTCATAACCCAAAGCTCATGACCATAGGTGAGGATGGGAACGTAGATCGACCGGTAAATTGAGAGCTTTGCCTTCCGGCTCAGCCCCTTCGTCACCACAACGGATCGGTGCAATGTCCGCATTACTGAAGACGCCGCACTGGTGAAGAAGACTCCTAGGTACTTGAACTACTCCACTTGGGGCAGGGTCTCCTCCCCAACCCGAAGATGGCATTCCACCCTTTTCCGGGCGAACGATAATAGTGACTAACAAATTAGAGTAATAAACAAAGGGCAATATGTTTTTTCATGCAACAGGAATTTATTATTTTAGTAGATGTATTTGTATGAAGAATGTCATGACCTGGGGGGGTCGCAGCTTACTGCGAAGATTGTTCTCCCGGGATGCAAACGGATTTCTCCGGACAAGGTCAGGAGGTAGGAACATATTTATTAATCGAAATACAAAAAGGTACAAAAACGGGAACCAACCCGAAAGCAAGATTGCCTGTCGCACGCGGAAGCTAAGGCAAAAAACTTAGGACATGAAACCATAGACATGAACCTCATGAAACTGTGGCATGAAATAACTTAGACTTACTTGGCAAGGCATGAATCGAACAAACAGCATGAACTATGGCAGTGGTTCTCAAATGGGGGTACGCGTACCCCTGGGGGTACTTAGGTATGCCAAGGGGTACGTGAGATTTTTTTAGAATATTCTAAAAATAGCAACAATTCAAAAATACTTCATAAATTTATTTATTGAATAATACTTCAACAAAATATGAACGTAAGTTCATAAACTGTGAAAAAAAATACAACAATGCAGTATTCATTGTTGACAGCTGGATTTTTTTGTGGACATAAATATTGATGTTAAAGATTTCTTTTTTTGTGGAGAAATGTTTAGAATTAAGTTCATGAATCCAGATGGATCTCTATTACAATCCCCAAAGAGGGAACTTTAAGTTGATGATTACTTCTATGTGTAGAAATCTTTATTTATAATTGAATCACTTGTTTATTTTTCAACAAGTTTTTAGTTATTTGTATATCTTTTTTTCCAAATAGTTCAAGAAAGACCACTACAAATGAGCAATATTTTGCACTGTTATACAATTTAATAAATCAGAAACTGATGACATAGTGCTGTATTTTACTTCTTTATCTCTTTTTTTCAACCAAAAATGCTTTGCTCTGATTAGGGGGTACTTGAATTAAAAACATGTTCACAGGGGGTACATCGCTGAAAAAATGTTGAGAACCACTGAACTATGGTATTGCATGAAATTACTAGTAATGACGCCAGGCCGACTGACTGGGAAAGGCGGTTTAAATAGTCTCTTGATTAGAAACAGGTGTGCGGTCCAAACATCAGAGGCAGGTGAAAATAATAAGTCGCCATGGAGACCAAAACAAACAGGGGTGCACAAAAACAAGAACTAATGGAGTCTTAAAACTAACAGAAAATAACAAAAACATAATCCAGACCACAGATCATGACAAAGAACGCACAAGTTTGCAGTGACCTCTTTGTTAAAGGTTTGTTTGATATAGTTTTAATATAGTTTACATATTTGGTATTTCCCATTGAAGTACTATCTTGATATTATTATCTTTTTTTTTTTTTAATTTAAACAAACCGAAACATGAAAATCAGGGTCAATGATACTTTGTCAGGAAAGGTACTTCTACCTGTCCACTCTTGTTTATTTTGTACACTAATGTGTCGGAGCACCGTATTTTTCTGAGTATAAATTGCTCCGGAGTATAAGTCGCACCTGCCGAAATGCATAATAAAGAAGGAAAAAAACATATATAAGTTGCACTGGAGTATAAGTCGCAATTTTTGGTGAAATTTATTTGATAAAACCCAATACCAAGAATAGACATTTGAAAGGCAATTTAAAATAAATAAAGAATAGTGAACAACAGGCTGAATTAATGTACCGTATATGAGGCATCAATAACCAACTGAGAAGGTGCCTGGTATGTTAACCTAACATATTATGGTAAGAGTCATTCAAATAACTATGACATACAGAACATGCTATACGTTTACCAAACAATCTGTCACTCCTAATTGCAAAATCCCATGAAATCTTATACGTCTAGTCTCTTACGTGAATGAGCTAAATAATATGATTTGATATTTTACGGTAATGTGTTAATAATTTCACACATAAGTCGCTCCTGAGTATAAGTCCCACCCCCGGCCAAACTATGAAAAAACCTGCGACTTATAGTCAGAAAAATACGGTACATATGACAACAAGACAAACATCAAATATGGTGATGATTCAGTAATTGTTAGTTTGTTAAATGGATATGCACTTACGGGTGTCAGTTGTCAGGTGCAAGTAGTCGTTTGTTTACATCAGGGCTCTCAGACACGTTGTCAGCGGGCCAATTCCGGCCCATGAGACGTTATTTTGTGGCCCTCACCTTAATTTGAAAGTTTAATGTTAGTGCGGCCCGCGGTCAGCGGGCCAATTCCGGCCCATGAGACGTTATTTTGCGGCCCTCACTTTAATTTGAAAGTTTAATGTTAGTGCGCCCCGCGAGTTTTATATGAATGGCGCTTGCCAGCGTTGTGTTATTTGGGTCCAAAATGGCTCTTTTAACGTTCTGAGTTGCCTACCCCTGCATTAGTGGAAAAGTGGCAAATGAGTGAAAGCGACAGAGATGTTGCCATAAAGATGAGGGTTTTCTTACATGCCTGGCTGCAGTCACACCGCGACATCTGTCCGTCCGTAATAACTGTCCCCGATAACCTGGACCAATTTAAACCGTTATTTGTTTTTTTTATTGTTTAATTTGCATTGCCTCACACAATGAACACTACATATATTTCTATATGACGCCGGATAACACTCCGGGAGCCGTCACTTTTTAGCGCTCGCTATCCCGGTACTTTCTGGCTATTATCCACCGACCGCCGTGTTGCTGTAGGGAGGAAAAGCGTAACGACACACATTGCAGAAATAACATTATTGTCCGTGCGTGGGCTGAATACAAATATATTCCACAACCCCAAACATGTCTTTCTCAAAGCCTGCAGTAAAGAGAAAGGTTAGTGATGAGCAAAGACAATTCCATGAAAAGTGGGAGATGCAATATTTCTTTGTTGAGCACAGGCACCCCGATGTGTCTTATTTGCACAGAGAAAGTTGCGGTACACAAGGAATACAATTTGAAACGTCATCATACAACTAGACATGCTGAGGAGTATGCAACTTTTGTTTCAAGAAATCTTTTCTTGCAGCCCAGCCTCAACCAGACTGCGTCCGGTGGCCCCCAGGTAATGTGAGTTTGAGACCTCTGGTTTACATGGAGGCGACCTCGCAAGACACAAAGATGAATCTTGAAATATGACCTTACCGAAGAAAACACAATGCATATTTATCTGGAAAAATTTCCTCGACCCAGTGACGTACAAATAAGTTGTAGTCCTCCATGCTTTTCCGAGTTTTCATCTGTATTGTCATGTGGAACGACGTCTGGAGCACAATATAGTTCGATATGTCTGGGAACTCCACCAACGGACAATCCTTGAGATAACTCAACAGGGGTATTTGATAAGTATGGGGATAGAGTCCATTGCAGAGCTGGATTTTTTTGCACATATTCATTTTTTGTAGGAAGATCGAGGCCCCCTTGCGTACTCAAGGCCTTGCGCGCTGATTACCAGATCATAAACCAATAAAATTGGCCATGATTGGATTGATACTTTTTACGGAGCATTTTGAGTGGGCGAAAAGTACAGCAAGGCGGCAAAATTCATGGCACAGTTATCAAAACGCCCCAAAGGATAGGTGTGAGCTTGACGCCCTCTTTAATTGTCACCATCCATCCATTTTCTACCGCTTGTCCCTTTTTATGGGTTGCGGGGGGCGCTGGAGCCTATCTCAGCTACAATCGGGCGGAAGGCGGTGTACACCCAGGACAAGTCACTACCTCATCGCAGGGCCAACACAGATTGACAGACAACATTCACACTCACATTCACACACTAGGGACCATTTAGTGTTGCCAATCAACCTATCCCCAGGTGCAAGTCTTTGGAAGTGGGAGGAAGCCGGAGTACTTGCAGGTAAACAATGCATTATCATACCTGTCAAGGCCCCACCACTCATTAACTGCCGAAACAGAGCGAAAGCACGCTTGAAGAAAAATAAAGATCCTTGCACACAATCATTATCGCGCCTTGTTTGACCCACCAAACAGCTAAACACAGTGGAGGTTGAAAATTGCCTTCCACTCCCACTCATTATGCAATGTGAAAAAGAATGTGTGTGCGTGTCTGTGTGTGTGTGTGTGTGTGTGTTTGCAGAAAGCCTACCATTAAAAAAGTTGGACGAGCGAAGCCTCATCAAAGAACAAAAAAAGTAATGACTGTATAAATAGATAAAACAGGAAGAATGACCTGTGAGCAGAGCGTGGTAGTACAGCCCTCGTTCCTTGTCTTGGTAGGAGCACACGTCGAACAGGTAGGCCTTAATGGGTCCCTCGATGAAGTCGGCGGAAAAGTCGAACAGAACCACGCCGGCCATCACCACCACAATGGCCCACGTGGACCTCAGCGACCTGTTGCTGACCAGCGCTGTAAAACATACAGGCAGACAAAAATCATTATATGCCCGGGTCAAATAGACTCCAACATTGATAAGCCGCAGAACCATTGATTATAAATCCAACACAGTGGTATGTCAACTTAAGATGACCTCCAATTAAGAGTGTTTTGAGATAAGCACAGTCTCTTGGCTGATTGTTGAGCTTTAAGTTGCAAGCAAAAATTGGCAAAAAATCTGCAAAGCAGTAATCAGAGCAAAGGGTGGCTTTTTTGCAGAAACTAGAATGTAAAACATGTTTTTCAGTTATTTCACCTTTTTTTTTTTATTAAGTACATAACTCCACATGTGTTCATGTGTTCATTCATAGTTTAGATGCCTTCAGTGACAATCTACAATGTAAATAGTCATGAAAATAAAGAAAAACACATTGAATGAGAAGGTGTGTCCAAACTTATAATTTCCCATAAGAAACAATATGTATGTTTATATATATATATATATATATATATGTATGTATGTATGTATGTGTGGGAAAAATCACAAGACTACTTCATCTCTACAGAACTGTTTCATGAGGGGTTCCCTCAATTGTCAGGATATTTTGGTTGAAAAAAATAATAATAAAATAAAAAATTCCTGACGATTGAGGGAACCCCTCTTGAAACAGTTCTGTAGAGATGAAGTAGTCTTGTGATTTTTCCCACACATACATATAAGACATAAATATATATCTATATATATATATATATATATAACAACATTCCTATAAGAAACAATATACATTTTATTGCATTTGGATCATTCCAGACACATGATGGTCCCTGCAGAGCACACCGTCAATGTGCTGAAAATAGTTTCTGTGTTACATATTATAGTTCAACAAAATGAATGTGGGGAGCACATAATGCCAGTAGTACATGCAAAAACCTCATTTAAATGAAGCGGCCTGCACCACTTTTCAATTGCACACACAAGCTGTGTCCCATTCAAGGTCTGCATCCTTTGCAGTGCACATTTGTGAAATGCTGACATCATCGCGGTGTGTGAACGCTGTCCCTATTCAAAAAAGTTCTAAGTGTCTTTCAAATCAAATGTGTCCTTTTCTCCCGTTAGTAGAAAAGTCTCATCCGATACACTTCGCAGCCTTTCCTCTGCCGAGATCCTTTGTGTAGCCGCATTTTTCGGAGTATAAGTCGCTGCGGAGTATAAGTCGCACCTGCCGAAAATGCATAATAAAGAAGGAAAAAAAACATATATACGTCGCACTGGAGTATAAGTCGCATTTTTGGGAGAAATTTATTTGATAAAACCCAACACCAAGAATAGACATTTGAAAGCCGATTTAAAATAAAGAATAGTGAACAACAGGCTGAATAAGTGTACGTTATATGAGGCATAAATAACCAACTGAGAGGGTGCCAGGTATGTTAACCTAACATATTATGGTAAGAGTCATTCAAATAACTATAACATATAGAACATGCTATACGTTTACCAAACAATCTGTCACCTTGGAAGAATGTAGCCCCCGAATAGAGACATAGCTACAGTCTTAGGAGATCACACACAACTCGTCCACTAATAGTACAAGCATTTTAATAGTTGGTACATGTGGTCTAGTGTATGGTATTTGTATCTTAGTACAAAACCCAAAACAAGTGGAGTTGGCACCTTGTGTAATTTGTAAATGAAAACAGAATACAATGATTTGCAAATTGTTTTCAACTTATATTCAATTGAATAGACTGCAAAGACAAGATACTTAACATTCGAACTGAGAAACGGAATTTGATGCCTTCAACATGTTTCAAAAAAGCTGGCACAAGTGGCAAAAAAAATGAGAAAGTTGAGGAATGCTCATCAAACACTTATTTGGAACATCCAACAGGTGAACAGGCTAATTGGGAACAGGCGGGTGCCATGATTGGGTATAACATTACCTTCCATGAAATGCTCAGTCATTCACCAACAAAGATGGGGTGAGGGTCACCACGTCGTGAAAAAATGCGTGAGCAAATTGTCCAACAGTTTAAGAACAACATTTCTCAACCAGATATTGCAAGGAATTTAAGGATTTCACCATCTATGGTCCGTAATATCATCAACAGGTTCAGAGAATCTGGAGAAATCACTCCACGTAAGCGTAATAAACCTTGAATGCTCGAGAACTTTGATCCCTCAGCCGGTAATGCAGCAAAAACCGAAATCAGTGTGTAAAGGATATCACCACAAGGAATGCTTCAGAAAACTACTATCGCTATATCTGTAAGTGCAAGTTAAAACTCTACTATGCAAAGCCAAAGCCATTTATCAACAACATCCAGAAACACTGCCGGCTTCGCTGGGCCCAAGCTCATCTACAAACCCTGTTTCCATGTGAGTTGGGAAATGTTGTTAGATGTAAATATTAACGGAATACAATGATTTGCAAAACATTTTCAACCCATATTCAGTTGAATATGCTACAAAGACAACATATTTGATGTTCAAACTGATCAACTTTTTTTTTTTTGCAAATAATCATTAACTTTAGAATTTGATGGCAGCAACACGTGACAAAGAAGTTGGGAAAGGTGGTAATAAATACTGATAAAGTTGAGTAAAGCTTATCAAACACTTATTTGGAACATCCCACAGGTGTGCAGGATAATTGGGAACAGGTGGGTGCCATGATTGGGTATAAAAACAGCTTCCCAAAAAATGCTCAGTCTTTCACAAGAAAGGATGGGGCGAGGTACACTCCTTTGTCCACAACTGCGTGAGCAAATAGTCAAACAGTTTAAGAACAATGTTTCTCAAAGGACTATTGCAAGAAATTTAGGGATTTCAACATCTACGGTCCATAATATCATCAAAAGGTTCAGAGAATCTGGAGAAGTCACTCCACGTAAGGAACACTTAAAAAAACCACTGTCACTAAATACAGTTTGTCGCTACAACTGTAAGTGCAAGTTAAAGCTCTACTATGCAAAGCAAAAGCCATTTATCAACAACATCCAGAAATGCCGCCGGCTTCTCTGGGCCCATCTAAGATAGAGTGATGCAAAGTGGAAAAGTGTTCTGTGGTCTGACGAGTCCACATTTTTAAAAAAATTTCGAGACTGTGGACATCCAAGCAACATCTTTTTCATGGATGCCCTTGCTTATTTCAGCAAGACAATGCCAAGCCACGTGTTACAACAGCGTGGCTTGTTAGTAAAAGATTGCGGGTATTAGACTGGCCTGCCTGTAGTCCAGAAAGTTTCCCATTGAACATTTCCAAAAGTTCCAACATTAAATATCTTGTCTTTTCAGTTTATTCAATTGAATATAAGTTAAAAATTATGTGCAAATCATTGTGTTTGTTTTTTATTTACCATTCACACAACATGCCAACTTCACTGGTTTTGGGTTTTGTAGATCAAGCCCTAAAACAGGGGTGTGAAACGTACGGCCCGCGGGCCAGATCAGGCCCGCAAACAGGTTTTATCCGGCCCCCGGCATGAGTTTGCTAAGTATACAAATTAACCTGAAATTTTTGAATGAAAGAAACAGCTCTTCTACATGTGTCTACTGAATGTTGCAATAGCAATTCTTTGTATCTCTGTAGATCAGGTGTCGGCAACCTGTGGCTCCGGAACCGCATGTGGCCCTTGATCAGTCTGACGTGGCTCAGCTGCATACTTGCCGACCACCCCCCATTTTTCGGGGAAGTTTTCCAGATTTCAGTGACTCTTCTAGAAATCTCCCCAGGATAACATTCTCAGATTTTCACCCGGACAACAATATTGAGGGCGTGCCGTGTTGGCAATGCCTTAAACGTCCTCTCAACCATGTCGTCGCGTCCGCTTTAATACTATGCTATCTGAGTGCCGGCCCGCCACATCTAGTGGCGTGCAAACGATTGCAAGGCATACTTGTTCAACAGCCATACAGGTTACACTGAGGGTTGTGATATAAACAAATTTAACACTCTCACTAATGTGCGCCACACTGTGAACCCACACCAGACAAGAATGACAAACACATTTCGGGGGAACATCCGCACTGTAACACAACATAAACACAACAGAAGAAATACCCAGAATCCCATGCATCCCTAACTCTTCCTCCTTGCTTCGGTTGAGGTGGGTGGGATTTGGTGGTGCTATTTGTCATGCCTGAGAATCTGGTTTCATGTTTGATCATGTTTTGTTTTGTTTTCTGGACTCTTGTTCCATTTTGCACTTTCTGGTTTGTTTGTTTCCATGCCAACCCATTAGTTTCCACTTGGTCCCCCTAGTCACGCCCCGATCCTCAGCCCCTGACACCCGTTACTAATTACCACAGCCAGTATTTAAGGATTTTCTTTCTGTCCATCAGTCTGGGAACTTTGCATTTGTTTGCCTTCATGCCTTCATGCCTTCACGCACACCCGCTACCCTTGCTGCATCTCCTCCATGCCCTCGTCCATAGATCCATGTCATGTAAGTTGTTGTATATAGTTCATAGTTTAATGCTTTTGAGCTAAGTCTTTTTGTTTATGTCCATAGTTCATTCATGCCATCGTGTAAGTGTTTTTGTGTTCCTGTTTGTATTTTTGTAGCCAAGTTTTGTACCTCCTTGAGAGCGCCCTTAGTTTGATTATTTTTTATTATAGTGTTTAAATAAACAAATATGTACTTACACTCTCGTCTGGCTCGTGCCAATCATCCTTTGCGTGGAAGAAGCAAAACAAATCCAAGTCCATGTGTGACACTGTTAACCGCAACATGTAAGTGTGAAAAAACAACAACACTATGATTTGTACATTTTCAGAATGTGCTTCTTCTATTTTTAAACACAGAAAACAATTTGAAGGTGTCTTTATTTTTAAGTTATCGTGCAGGGATTTTACCAGTCCGGCCCACTTGGGAGTAGATTTTTCTCCATGTGGCCCCCGATCTAAAATGAGTTTGACACCCCTGCTCTAAAACAATTGAGAAACATTTATTGGCTTGCAGGTGAGACCAACTGTCAATTATCATTTTATCTGAGGAAATGTTGACTTTGCCTCATTGTGAAAACCCCAAATCTAAACAAGCCACGAAACCAAAACTACAAGAGGACCGAACATTCAGCCAACGCTTGCAGGCAAATTGGAGCTTTGAGGCATAGATTAGCATACAAACGTGCAACACATCCACAAACCCTCACACAGGATGATTACGGCAACTAAGAGTCTGCAGTGATCATTAAACCAAATTAGCCTTGCATAAATAACAGGGTGCCTCCGCTGCCACCTTCCAATGTGGTTATGCGTGTGAGTGTCAGTGTTTGTTGTTGACGAACCCCAAGGTGCAGAGAAGGAGGCAGGCATTTTTTTAAGTAAACATGATTTAATTAAAATACTAAGACAAAACCAAACAAAGGGTACAAATAAAAAGCACGCACGTGGGCAGATAACAAACTAAGAGAGCTAGCATGGGAGCTAGAAAACAAAAAGGAACTTAGCATGGAAGCTAGCGGGTAGCAAACAGAAAAACTGGAAACAGCTAATGGCTAACAAGAACAGCTTACCGCTACGACGACAAGGACAAAATGTAGCACGACAGGTAGTAGCTGTAACGATGCCAGACACGACAGGTAGCAACGACCCAAGAGCGAAATGTGGCATGACAATATAATAATCCAGCACTGACTGGAGGACAAAAACAGACTCAAATGGAAGCGGGCTGATTGACAACGGGTGTGGCCAGGTGCCAATCAGCCACAGCTGAGGGAAAAAAGCGCACAGGGAGAAACACAGTAAACCGACAAAATAAGAGCGCTGACAGGAACTAAAAACAGGAAATACTAAACACAGAGGAAACAAAGACAAATGCAGAGGGAAAAAACTAAAACACAAACAAACTGTCAGGGGAAAGCCTGACAGTAAGGCCTGGTTGAATGGCGTCTTAAATAGGCTTCCAGGGAAAATACCTTTACATGGAGGATTTGCTTTGAATATGATTAGAAAATCAAAATGTGTCGATAATTGATGATTACAAACGGGTGCCAATGTCCTGCAGCGCGCTCCAACCCTGCACAAAACAAGGACAGCAAGAATGACTCATTATCACTACGACACCCCATCAGGGTCTTACAAACCTGCAGCCAGAAATAGCCATGAATCACTTTCATACGGCGACATTGTTTTTTGTATAACGCGTTCGTGGCGTTTCCTGCCAAAACACGAGGACCCAGCTGTGCCGCTTTGTTGTGTAGCACGCTTTCAACCACTCCCCCGTCCTCTACAGCAGGGGTGTCAAACTCAAATACAGAGTGGGCCAAAATTTTAAACGGAACAATGCCGCGGGCCAAGGTTGAACAAATTAACCTTTTAATAGGGACCCAAACAAGTTTTGCATTAAATAATTAACAAGCAAGGCTTATATAACTTTAGTGACATGCAAAATCCAGTTTCAAATAATAATAATAATAATAATTAAAAAAAATATCAATGGCAAATTAAATACAATTTTAATAAAAAATGTATTGCCTTTTTTTCTATTTGCAATCTTCTGGGGTAAATATAAAAAAAATTCCACAGGTTAATAATACATTTGAAAATAAGATAACAATAATGAATGAACCAAACATTCAAGCCTTGAAGTAGCATGAGAAAATGCATGAATAAAACGTTAATTATTGGTCAGTTTGCTGGAAGTTTCCCGGAAGAGTTAGTGCTGCAAGGGATCCTGGGTATTTGTTTTATTGTGTTACGTTGCGGATGTTCACCCGTAATGTGTTTGTTATTTTTGTTTGGTGTGGGTTCACAGTGCTAAAGTTGTTTATACGGCCACCCTCAGTGTGACCTGTATGGCTGTTGACCAAGTATGCCTTGCATTCACTTGTGTGTGTTTGTGTGTGTGTAAAAGCCACACATATTATGTGACACGCTGTTAGTGTGGAGGAAAAGCGGACGTGATGACAGGTTGTAGAGAACGCTAAAGGCAGTGCCGTAAATGCACGCCCCCAATATAGTTGTCCAGGTGGAAATCGGTAGAAATTCGGGAGAATGGTTGCCCCGAGAGATTTTCGGGAGGGGCACTGAAATTCGGGAGTCTACCGGGAAAATTAGGAGGGTTGGCAAGTATGATTATTAGCGGTAAATGCGGTGTTACAGCAGCACCGACACTGTATAACACCGGTGGGTCAGCTCTAATGCTAAATTAATATTGCCTCAAGGGCAAAATTAAATTACACGGCGGGCCACATTTGGCCCGCGGGCCATAGTTTGACACCCATGCTCTACAGCACATGAGTATATTTACGTACACCCTCACCTCGTCACACAACTTTGCGGCTTCTTGTCGTATTTGTCAATAAAGGCGTACCAGGAGGTGCGTTGGATGCCGCAGGTGTACCTAATGCAGTGTCCTAAGCGCTGTGACTGCAATAACAGGCGAGGATCCCGCTCATGTGGTTTGTTGTTAGTCTTGAATCAACTCATTATTCCCTGATGCCAGTCAACGATACTGTTCGCGGTGGTTCACGAGATGTGGCCCCGAGTCTGGCAAAGCTTTTTTCTTGTTTTGTGTGATGTGGTAAAGTTAAGATTCAGCTACAAATACAACTGTGTGTGAGGAAAAGGCACTCAGAGTGCGCTACATTTATCCCGTTACGTTTACTCAAGTAACTTTTTAGATAAATTATACTTGTCTGAGGAGTTTTTATTGCAACGTACGTTTTATTTTTGTGAAGAAGAAACGCTGCTTTTACTCGGTTGCGTTGAGTTTCATTCCGATCATTACAATTAGTTTTAATCTATTGATTAAGGCTTGCAAATTGACATTGGACTCCATTTCATCAATCAATCAGAGCCTGGCAGTCACATGACTGTGTTTGGTCAATCCAATGAAAGCACTAGTCTAGCCAATTGTCAGAATGTTCTCAAAGAAGACACTTTAAAGTACCATCCATCCATTTTCCTCCGCTTATCTGAGGTCGGGTCACGGGGGCAGCAACCTAAGCAAAAAAGCCCAGACTTCCTTCTCCCCAGTCACTTCGTCCAGCTCCTCCAGGAGGATCCCGAGGAGTTCCCAGGCCAGCCGGGAGACATAGTCTTCCCAACGTGTCCTGGGTCTTCCCAATGGCCTCCTACCGGTCGGACGTGCCCGAAACACCTCCCTAGGGAAGCGTTCGGGTGGCATCCTAACCAGATGCCCGAACCACCTCATCTGGCTCCTCTCCATGTGGAGGAGCAGCGGCTTTACTTTGAGCTCCTCCCAGATGGCAGAGCTTCTCACCCTATCTCTAAGGGAGAGCCCCGCCACACGGCGGAGGAAACTCATTTTGGCCGCTTGTACCCGTAATCTTGTCTTTTCGGTCATGACCCAAAGCTCATGACCATAGGTGAGGATGGGAACGTGGATCGACCGGTATTGAGAGCGTTGCCTTCCGGCTCAGCTCCTTCTTCACCACAACAGTTCGATACAGCGTCCGCATTACTGAAGACGCCGCACTGATCCGCCTGTCGATCTCACAATCCACTCTTCCACCACTCATAAATAAGACTGCAAGGTACTTGAACTCCTCCACTTGGGGCAGGGTCTCCTTCCCAACCCGGAGATGGTACTCCACCCTTTTCCGGGAGAGAACCATGGACTCGGACTTGGAGGTGCTGATTCTCATCCCAGTCACTTCACAGTCGGTTGTGAACCAATCCATTGAGAGCTGAAGATCCTGGCCAGATGAAGCCATCAGGACCACATCATCTGCAAAAAGCAGAGACCTAATGCCGCGGCCAACAAACCGGATCTCCTCAACGCCCTGACTGCGCCTCGAAATTCAGTCCATAAAAAGTATGAACAGAATCGGTGACAAAGGGCAGCCTTGGCAGAGTCCAACCCTCACTGGAAACGTACGGACCAAGCACTGACGAGTTGAGTTTATACCAAAAAGTTCTATTTTGGTTTCATCTGACTATATGACATTCTCCCAATCCTCTGCTGTATCATCCATGTATCCATTTTGGTATAAACTCAACTCGTCGTGTCTGGAGGAAGAAGAATACTGAGTTGCATCCCAAGAACACCAGACCTACTGTGAAGCATGGGGGTGGAAAGATCATGCTTTGGGGCTGTTTTTCTGCTAAGGGGACAGGACGATTGATCCGTGTTGAGGAAAGAATGAATGGGGCCAAGTATCGTGAGATTTTGAGCCAAAACCTCCTTCCATCAGTGAGAGATTTGAATGGTTGAACAAATACCTATTTTCCACCATATTTTACAAATAAATTATTAAAAATTCGTACAATGTGAATTCCTGGATTTTTTTTTCACATTCTGTCTCTCACAGTTGAAGTGTACCTATGATGAAAATTACAGACCTCTGTCATCATTTTAAGTGGGAGAACTAAATACTTTTTTGCCCCACTGTAACTCACACAGTGTGTTGTACAAGTAAGTACATATTATCAAGTTCTCAATAGTAATTAAGTTCAAGGGGGTCAGGTTGGAATAATAATTGAGAAGCTGTGGTCTAACCTGAGATGGCAAGATCTCCGTTAAGGAACAGGGTGAACCCAACCAGCATAAGTATGCCCAGAGTCAGGATGTAAGGCCTCCGCCGCCCCCACGGCGAGCGGCAGTAGTCGCTGGCCGATCCGATGATAGGCTGGAGCAGGAAGCCCAGGATGGGACTTATCAGCCACACAAGGCTGTACAAGCTGCTGGGCAGGCCGACACTCAGCAGCACGGGCGTAGCGAAGGCGGCCTCCACGGCGTAGCAGAATTCCCTTCCGAACATGATCGAGCTGTGGAGGACGAGGCGTCCCCGCGAGCGCCTGGGGGGCTCCACGGCCCCGAAGACGGCGTTCTCGACGCTATCCATTAAGTCATCCTTGGAACTAGTGTAGTCTGTTGAATCCGAGTGCAAAGTTGTGCCGCTGTGCTTGGTGGGCTCCGGGATTCGGCAAGGCTGGGGCCTCGCGGACTGGTCCTCGGACAATAGAGTCATGTTTGGAAGGAAAAGGGGGCTACAACGCGGTAGACAGGAAGAATTTTTCTTAGGGCGGCCAGGGGATGGACGGAATTTCTATGCAGCCGGTTCTTGCATTGGTCCTCGGCCCTCACCTCACTGCATAGCCGCAGCTTTAGCGCTCATGTGAGTCCTCGCCGGCTGGTCTGGGAAGAGCTGCGTCCGGCTCAAAGAAGGGAAAGAGAGGACGAAGGAGGGAGGGGTTGTATTTATAAGATTAACAAATGCCTTTTTTCTCCCCCTTAGTGGTCCAAGTGAGACCTGAGGGCTGCTCATGGGAATGTTCCTGGCTGTACAGGCACGTGTGTGTGTGTGTGTGTGTGTGTGTGTGTGTGTGTGTGTGTGTGTGTGTGTGTGTGTGTGTGTGTGTGTGTGTGTGCGTGCGTGCGTGCGTGCGTGCGTGTGTGTGTGCATAAATAATACTCGCTGGTACTTTTGAATATCTCCCTAATTCAGAGGTCTCAAGGTTGACAAGTATGATTGCAATCCAACTGTATTTGTTAAGCATTGAAAAATTAACCAGTGGAACAAATTGCTGTACAGCATGACAGGCACAGAACTGAATAAAATCTATAAGATACATCTAAGAACATAATTCAAATAAAATTGAGACATTAAATGTGGATAAAAAGAATATTATTATTTAAAGCTAAAACTTGAATCTAAATATAAATGTATCATCTGTGTACATTTTTGGAAATCTAAATCTAATGTTAAAATCTAAATTTTAAGTGAAAATTGTCAGAGGTATTTGTTGACGAACCCCATGATGCAGAGAAGGAGGCAGGCATTGAATGGGAAAACATGATTTAATTTAAATAGAACAAGAACAAACAAAAAGCGCGCACATGGGCGGAATAACAAACTAAGGGTCTTTAGCATAGAAGCTAGCAAGAAACAAAAAAAGGACCTAGCGTGGAAGCTAGCGGGTAGCAAACAGGAAAAACTGGAAATGGCTAATGCTAACAGAAACAGCTTACCGCTACGACAACCAGGACAAAATGTAGCACGACAGGTAGTAGCTGTAACAAAACGACACGACAGGTAGCACGACAAGAGTGACACGTGGCAACGACAATACAATGATCCGGCAAATGACACAAGACAAAGCAGGGACAAATAGGAGCGGGCTGATTGGCAACAGGTGTGGCCAGGTGCCAAACAGCCGCAGCTGAGGAGGAACACAGCACTCAGGGAACAAGACAGGAAGCTGACAAAATAAGAGCACTAGACAGGAACTAAAGACAAGAGATACTAAACACAGAGGAAACAGACAAATAAAGAGGATAAAACTAAAACATAGACAAACTGTTAGGGGAAAGCCTGACAAAAATGTTGAATCTAAATCTAAATGTTGAATCAAAACATTAAATGTTAAATTGAAATGTTAGCTACAAATCTAAATGTTGAATCTGAATCTAAATATCAAATGTTGAATCTAAGTATAAATGTTAAAGGCCTACTGAAATGAGATGTTCTTATTCAAACGGGGATAGCAGGTCCATTCAATGTGTCATACTTAATCATTTCGCGATATCGCCATATTTTTGCTGAAAGGATTTAGTAGAGAACATCCACGATAAAGTTTGCAACTTTCGGTGCTAAGAGAAAAGCCCTGCCTTTACCGGAAGTTGCAGACGACGACGTCACATGTTGATGGCTCCTCACATATTCACATTGTTTTTAATGGGGCCTCCAACAAAAAGTGCTATTCGGACCGAGAAAACGACAATTTCCCCATTAATTTGAGCAAGGATGAAAGATTTGTGTTTAAGGCTATTGATAGCGACGGACGAGAAAAAAAAAAAAAGTTAAAAAACCAACAAACGCGATTGCATTGGGACGGATTCCGATGTTTTTAGACACGTTTACTAGGATAATTCTGGGAAATCCCTTATCTTTCTATTGTGTTGCTAGTGTTTTAGTGAGTTAAATAGTACCTGATAGTCGGAAGGGTGTGTCCACGGGTGTCTTGATGCCAATGTCTCAGGGGAGTCGACGGCAGCTATGGACGGCACAAGCTCAGCTTTTCTCCGGTAAGAACTGACTTTTTAACCACAATTTTCTCACTTTCTCTTGGCTTGATCCATAGGAAAGTTTCACCTCCAGGAATTTTAAACAAGGAATCACCATCTGTTTGTGTGGCTAAAGGCTAAAGCTTCCCAACTCCATCTTTCTACTGTGACTTCTCCATTATTAATTGAACAAATTGCAAAAGATTCAGCAACACAAATGTCCCAAAAAACTGTGTAATCATGCCGTTAAAGCAGACGACTTTTAGCTGTGTGTGTGCGTAGCGCTCATACTTCCTAAAAACCCGTGACGTCTTGTGTACACGTCATCATTACACGACGTTTCGAAGACGAAACTCCCGGGAAATTTAAAATTGCAATTTAGTAAACTAAAAAGGCCATATTGGCATGTGTTGTAATGTTAATACTTCATCATATAAACTATAAGACTGCGTGGTGGGTAGTAGTGGGTTTCAGTATGCCTTAAATCCAAATATTAAATTTAAAAAAATTACCACAATATACATGTAAAATGTTAATTATGAATGGTAAACCTAAATCTAATAATAGGTGATAATTCTAAATGTTACGTCTCAATGTTAAATGTCATCATTATCATCATAATCATTATGGTAAATCAAAATGATGAATCTAAATTTTAAATCAAAATGTCCCACCAAAATTTCACATTTATATTTAAAATTATTATTTATCTATGATTACATTGTTTGTTTGTGTTATATTGTATACCGGTAATATATTTCATATTATTATGTATACTAAATGTATTACATTTAACTATTACCAATGATAATAACATGTCTACAAGGCTCCACCTTTGGCTACTGACACATGCAGTATTGCGTCATTCCCGGTTTTAGATTTCGGTTTGATTTTGAAGTGTATTTCTGGTCTTGTCATCCTCGCCCCGACAGAAGGATCAAAACAGATGTCGGAGACGCTTTACTGAACCAAAAGTTTCTTAATTACAAGCGAGCGTCATTATTCAGGGCTGCAGCGCCTGGAGGAGAAAGTCAAAAAGATATGCAGAAGCCTAAACATCAGTTTTATATTATTCCTTCCTGTGTGTGTGTGTGTGTGTGTGTGTGTGTGTGTGTGTGCGAAGTCAGGAGAGCACATCCTGACCATAAAAAAAGAGATATTCGTGTGTAAGTGTCTGGAAAACAACTGCTTTGTTTTCCAGCTCAGTGGCCTTGTGGTTACAGTGTCCGCCCTGAGACTGGGAGGTTGTGAGTTCAAACCCTGGCCGAGTCATACCAAAGACAACAAAAACATGGGACCCATTACCTCCCTGTTTGGCACTCAGCATCAAGGGTTGGAATTGGGGGTTGAATCACCAAATGATTCCCGAGCATGGCGCACGCTGCTGCTCACTGCTCCCCTCACCTCCCAGGGGGTGAACATGTCAAATACAGAGGACACATTTCACCAAACCCAGTGTGCGTGTGTGACAATCGTTGAAACGTTAACTTTGTCATAACTTATATGTTGGCGTTGAGCTAGACAGGCAGTCTCGACACAAGGATACGGCTTTCACGTTTGCATTCCGAAGTCCCAATTAGAGCCTTTTTTCCTACGAGAATTGATCCAATCCACCTGCGAATATAAAACTAAGGGGCCTTATCTTATTATGTGCTCAAATTGAAATACCACTATTTAATTAAACTTGGTGGTTTGCCTTCTCCGAGCTGGATGTAAATCTTCACCATAAGTAAAACATGATATGAGTTAATTAATTTACTTAAATTGAATTTTTGTGCCTTCTAAACACACGGAATGTTCATTCACTTTGCCTCGAGGCGCCATAAAACTGCAGCTGTGGTCTATCTACTCATTATTATCGATGGCTGAACGCGTTGCCAGCCATCGGCCAAACTACTTATTATTGTCTTCCCTGACTTATTTCTTACTTGCTAATTTCCTCTTCTTAGCGGGTTACTTTCTGCTGTAAAACAGTTTCTGATAGCATTCTGTTGAGGTGTACAAAGCCTAGTGGGTAGCGGGGGGTGCATATTGTAGCGTCCAGAAGAGTTAATGCTGCAAGGGCTTCAGGGTATTTGTTCTGTTGTGTTTATGTTGTGTTACGGTACGGATGTTCTCCCGAAATGTGTATGTCATTCTTGTTTAGTGTGGGTTCAAAGTGTGGCGCATATTTATAACAGTGTTAAAGTTGTTTACACGGCCACCCTCAGTGTGACCTGTATGGCTGTTGACCAAGTATGCCTTGCATTCACTTGTGTTAGAAAAGCTGTAAATATTATGTGACTCATCCGGCACGCAAAGGAAGTGCCTTTAAGGTTTATTGCTGCTCTGTACTTCTCCCTACGTCCATGTACACAGCGGCGTTTTAAAAAGTCATACATTTTACTTTTTGATACCGATCATGTTGAAACCGATACTGATAATTTCCGATATTACATTTTAAAGCATTTATCGGCCGATAATATCGGCAGTCCGATACTATCGGACATCCCTAGTCAAGATTTACATCCAACTTGGAGAAGGCGAACCATCAATTTTAATTAGATAGTGGTATATCAGTTTAAGCACATAATAATATAGGGCCCCTTAGTTGAATATTTGCATGTGTATTGGATCACTTCTTGTAGGAAAAGGGTCTCTAATTGGGACTTCGGAATGCAAAAGTGATAGCCGTATCCTTGTGAAGAGTGTTGCTTCAGACCAGTCTTCCTCTCAGGGAATCAAAGTCGCTGGTCAATTCCAAATTCTTTCGGATGACATATATGTTGAGTAAGAAGGACCATCAAAACAGAACAGGAATAAAATCAAGTTTTAATAAAGACCAGTCTTACAGCGACATCTAGAAGCGGTCTGAAAATCAAACGGAAAGATACAGCTGATTTGGTATGAAAACAACACCCACCCACCTACAAAGGAATACAGCTTTATTGTTTTAAACAGATAAGGTAAAAAACAGAGTACATCATACTCCCAATACACATTCCAACGCCTGCAAGGTAAAGCACAAATGTTAAAGACTAGCACAAAGGCTATAAACTATAAACATGAAAGAAAACACTTGCACTGTGACATGAATAACAAAAACTTACTCTGACTGAGACAAGGGAATGAAAAAACAGTATGGCTTGGCATGAAGGCAGTTGAGTAATATGAAGTTGCCAGGCTGACTACCTGGTAACTGTGGCTTAAATAATAGCTATGATAATTGTTAACAGGTGTGAGAACTGAGGACAGGGGCGTGACTTGAAGACAAGGTGGAAACTAGTAAGTGCAGGAACAAGAACTGAATGTCCAAAAAACCAACCGAACATGACCAAAACAAAACATGAACTCATGGGCGTGACACAAACACAGCAATCTGTTGCATCCACTGCAGTTCGCTACCATACCTCACTTTTTGTCAAATAAGTTTTTTGTAGGCAGGGTTGCATGAGGTACCTACACATAACGTTACATTAGTCAATCTATCACACACACACAGTAACGTAACGGTCAGCAGCACCGCATATTTTAGCCACCTACAAAAAGACAAACTTAGTCATATAAATGTCATTTAAAATGTATACTATATTAATGTGTACATAATGCATAAGGCCCTGACATTAAAGGAGTATAACTCTGTTCATTGTTATGTTCATGTAGTTATTCATGTGTACACACACAAACACACGTACAGTCTGAGATGAGATCAATGAGATAAGGTAAGAACAGGATAGAAACTGCTGTGGAACTAGTTACAATGCAATACGCCATGGAAATACAATGTTGTGTACACTTGTGTACAAATAAGTACAGTTGCACTTGTTTTTTCAAACGTGTTTATTCTGTAAAGGAATGAGTTACATGTTTAAAATGACTGGTGAATAGTGCTATTATGAAGTGCAATGTCAGCACTATTTTTTTCCTGTAATTTCAAATGCACTTGGTTTAATAAATAAATACATTGTTTTCAAAGGCATACACAATCCGTGGAAATATATTAGTATGTGGTTAATAGACAAAGACTTGAGACTTACTTGTGACTTGCAAAACAATGACTTGGCCCCACCTCTGGACTGCACAGTCATCCTGCCTCATCGCCATCACAGCAAACCATCATGTGTTTGTCGTCGTCCCTTCAGTGAAACCCAGTGAGACTCTTGAGGCCATTAGCAGCCTCTTGTGATTATCATCATTCGTTGCAGAGGAAGATAAAAGCCATTGTTCTTATCTTTCATCCTAATAAAAAGGCCTTTTTTTCCATTTGAATAAAAGGCGATTTGTTCCAAAGGAATAAAAAGCTGGTTTTACTTTGAAACCATTGTGATAAAACACAAAAATATAAGGTAAAGTAGACGCACCATGCATCATCTGAGCTATTTTCTCAGGGCAAATGACATCACTCATAACTGCAATCAAGTCCTTAGATCTTTATTATTTATTTGACTTCTGCCAACTGGGATCTCCTGAGATCAATGCATCGTGCTGACATAAGTGTTTAACAATTCATAGGATAGGATAGGATACTTTTTTTACTCCCACAATGGGGAAATCATGTGGTTACTGTGCAGATGCAACATTTTCACAATGAAAAAAAAAAACACACGGAAACAAGTGGGAAGCATCAAAGAACACAAAAAACATAACATACCTTAAAATAGCACAGAGGTGATGCAACCAGCTGACATTTCTACATACATTGCACAAAAGTGGCACAAAAGTCACCAAACAGCCAAATCTTGTTGCGCAGTCCCAAAGGGGCCCCAACCGAAAAGGCAAAAAACACATGAAAACACGTGGGGAAAATCAACAAGAAAAAAGGAGACATAAGAGCTCAGAGCACTGCATCCAACACCCCACACAGTGGCGCTATTTTGGGGGGAAAAATGGTCAAAATAAGGTACACATATTGCATTTACCATATTTTTCGGACTATATGTCGCAGTTTTTTTCATAGTTTGACGCGACATATACTCCGGAGCCACTTATGTGTGAAATTATTAACACATTACCGTAAGATATCAAATAATATTATTTAGCTAATTTGCGGAAGAGACGAAGTAAATGTCAGCAATCGTCACACGCACGTCAACCAATAAGAATTTGGCGGGGGAGGGTCATGGCAGAAGTGCATTGTGGGTCATGGAATGTTAACTGCTGTATGCTTTATGCTACTGCAGTATCTATTAAAATGGATCATTTATTATAAAAACTGAGAAGGGCTGACCAAAAATGGTACCGAAAAGGAAATCATGTACTGCAGATTACAAGCTGGACGTAGTGAAATATGCAGCAGAAAACGACAAGAGGAAGCGGCACATACCTTTGGAGTTGGCAGAGTTGTTTAGAAGCGACATTGAGGAAGAAGATTTCATGGGATTTAATGATTAGAAGTGACAGATTGTTTGGTAAACGTATAGCATGTTCTATATGTTATAGTTATTTGAATGACTCTTACCATATTTTACGTTAAGATACCAGGCACCTTCTCAGTTGGTTATTTATGTGTCATATAACGTACACTTATTCAGCCTGTTGTTCACTTTTCTTTATTTTAAATTGCCTTTCAAATGTCTGTTATTGGTGTTAGATTGTATCACATAAATTTCCCCCAAAAATGCGACTTATACTCTAGTGCGACTTACATATTTTCTTTTTACTTCTTTGTTATGCATTTTTGGCCGGTGCAACGTATACTCCAGAGCGACTTATAATCGGAAATATACGATAAGTGAGATACAGGATAACTTCAGAATCAGAAATACTTTAATAATCCCCCGATTATCAAAATAAGATTTTCAGCACAATTCCATTCAAGATCAGACAAACATTACAGGGAGACAGAACAGGATCGCTGACGGCTCTGCCAACTTCCAGCGCCCCTTACGAAAAAGGTAAGAAACAAGTAAACGCTAGGGAGGGGTGGAGGGTGTGAAAAATGTATTCAGTCCAACTCTGGGCCCCTTGAGAGGGATAGCCATAGCACACAAGAAGGAAACATCAAAGAACACAAAGGACATTAAAAGAGCAGAGCTGATGCAACCAGCCACTTCTACACACAGTCACATAAGTAAAACATCCATCCATCCATCCATTTCCTACCGCTTATTCCAGCAGCTGTTCTCCTTGGCCTGGGAGGCAGACCCAAAAATTCACAAAAAAACACAGCAGAAGTCCCCGAAAGTGCCATCCCTCGTTGCAGAGTCCCAAAGGGTCCCGAACCAAAAGGAAAAAAAAAAAAAAACACATGAAATCTACATCGGGAACACAAAAGGATGACATAAGAGCACAGAGCTCCTGCCAACAGCCGTATTTAATTTTTAAAGCTGATTAAAGAAATGGGGAACATTATCACAATTTCAGAAAACCAATAAAAAAATCAGTTCCCAGTGGCTTATTTTATTTTTCGAATTTTTTTTCTAAATTTTACCCATCATGGAATATCCCGAAAAAAGGCTTTAAAGTGCCTGATTTTCGCTATCTGTAAATCCACCCGTCCATTTTCCTGTGACGTCACATAGTGATGTCAATACAAACAAACATGGCGGATAGCACAGCGAGATATAGCGACATTAGCTCGGATTCAGACTCTGATTTCAGCGGCTTAAGCAATTTAACAGATTACGCATGTATTGAAACGGATGGTTGGAGTGTGGAGGCAGATAGTGAAAACGAAATTGAAGAAGAAACTGAAGCTATTGAGCAAATAGCTATTGAAGCTATTCGGCGATTCGCCTTCTAACCAACGATTGCATCTTTTTACCACTGGAGCAACTTAAATCAGTCGATTGGTAAGTGTTTGTTTGGCATTAAATGTGGGTGGAGGGAAAGGCTGGATCCAAATATAGCTACAAATGTACATACAGCTAGCCTAAATAGCATGTTAGCATCTATTAGCTGGCAGTCATGCTGTGACCAAATATGTCTGATTAGCACATAAGTCAATAACATCAACAAAACTCACCTTAGTAATTTTGTTGACTTTATCGTTGGAAATGCATCTGCTTTGAGTGTTGCAGGATAGCCACACATTCTTACCATTTCTGCCATGTTAGCATCGATTAGCATGCCGTGCTAATCGATGCACACTCCACGTAAGACAACTTGAATCTGTCCCTGATCGTGTTGTTACACCCTCCGACAACACACCGACGAGGCATGATGTCTCCAAAGTACGGAAAACAGTCGAAAAAACGGAAAATAACAGAGCTGATTTGACTTGTGTGTGTGTAATGTGTTTGAGAAAATGGTGGATTGCTTCCCATTGTAACGTCACGGGTGAAAGGTCATCGCTCCGACAGCGAACAATTGAAAGGCGTTTAAATCGCCAAATTCACCCTTTTAGAGTTCGGAAATCGGTTAAAAAACATATGGTCTTTTTTCTGCAACATATTGACGCTTACATAGGTCTGGTGATAATGTTCCCCTTTAATGTTTTGTGTTTTGTTCCCCAACTGAATCCAGACCGTGACCTTAAAACTGAGTCGTGTACAGCGGAACTTTGATTTACGAGCGCTTTTATTTGCGACCCTTTCCATCTGCACATCTTTACATCGAGCCATATGTGCCTTTGCGTGCGAACAATGTCTCGGAGTACTAAAGCTTCATCAATTCATTCGTTTTTTGTGCCTCTGTGTGCAAGCAATGTCTCGGAGTACGAACGCTTCATTCATGTTGCGTGCCGCTGGAAGCCCTATGGCAGGGGGTTCAAACTCAATTCACCTGGGGGCCACTGGATGCAGACTCTGGGTGAGGCTGGGCTGCAAGAAAATATTTTAAAAAATGGCTTTTTTTTTTTTTTCAACACAAAATAAAATCAAAATATAAATGAACAAAATGAGAATTAAGTAAAAAAATCAGTCATGGGTAGTAATAATAATAATTAGATTTCTCCAGTCAGCAACAATTTATACACATACTTACTGTGATGTTACGAGCTTGGGAATATAAGAACTCCACTACCCAGCTTGCAACAGTAGTGACGAGCAAGCGCGGTAGCCCCGGTGAAGGTTGAATGTCACCATGTCGGCAGCCAGAATGTGGTTATGAGCACGCTAAGGAGTTTACAGTTACTGTAGCACAATTAGCCCCGAACAGGCTAACATCACGACTAACGTGTTACACGTCCGATTCGCCCAGTGACTCTCTGTCGGAGTATCAGCGCTGGGGTCCAGTGCACCATAGTTTAGTATTGTCGCGCGGACCTTCGGCTGAGTGCTTCGGAAGCTACTGGGACACTCGTCTTCCCGGCCCAGACTGTTACAGCGGCGCCGGGGGTGGGAGCAAGAGAGAGACACACACACAGTGACAGAGAGAGAGCAGGCGGGCGAGGGAGGGAGAGAGCGTGACTGCATGGGTTCCCCCCGGGTACTCCGGCTTTCTCCCACCTCCAAAGACATGCACCTGGGGATAGGTTGATTGGCAACACTAAACAGTCCCTAGTGCAGGGGTAGGGAACATATGGCTCGCGAGCCAGATGTGGCTCTTTTGCTGAATGCTTCTGGCTCGCGGATAAATCTGAGCTGACATTGCTTGACACGATAAGTAATGAATTATTCCACTTGTAATTACAGTGTTGAAAATAACGTTCCAAATATAAAACATTCTCATGTTTATGTTCAAGAAGTTGCATTAATAGTAAGAAGTAATTTATTTATTATTGGTTAGTGTGGGTGTTCTTCAGACCACCAAGCACCGACATGAGAGCCTGTTTTAGGGTTGTAATATTGTTTTATTTTTCAATAAGTCTCTCAGTTGCTTTCCAGCAATTGTCTTTTTCTCTTTCGTTCTCGCTCACGCTCTGGCTCCAGTTCCACCCCCGTCTCTCTTCCTGGCTGCTGCTTATAACAGAGCGCCACGTGGTTAGATAACAAGGCCCAGATGGGCCATCTAAGCACCTGTCGCTGATTTCGAGGCCGGTCCTGGCACACCCTGCTTCTCTGCAGGCCCGCAGGCCACGCCCCCTCCACAGTTGGCTTTGAATAACAATGTTATCCCAAAGAATAAGAAACCTATTATATTCTAGAAATGTTGGTCTTACTTAAAAATGCACGCGTTTAGTTGTGTTCAGTGTTAAAAAAAATATTGTATTGCTCTTACAGAAATACATTTTAAAATATTTTGCTTTCTTGGCTCTCTCAGCCAATAAGGTTCCCGACCCCCGCCCTAGTGTGTGAATGTGAGTGTGAATGTTGTCTGTCTATCTGTCTTGGCCCTGAGATGAGGTGGCGACTTGTCCAGAGTGTCCCCCGCCTTCCGCCTGATTGTAGCTGAGATAGGCTCCAGCACCCCCCATGACCCCGAAAGGGACAAGCGGTAGAAAATGGATGGATGGGCGTTTGAGATGAAGCGGAAGCAGCCGTCGGCTCAGTACGTCAACATAAACCACGGCTATCAATGCGCCGCTAACATAGTCTGTCTGCGTTAGCACTTATAATAACAATAACACTCATATTTGGTTAAGTTTCAGGTCACGACTTGTCAATGGAGTATTGTTGGCGCTTTGTGGATGTTTTTAGAGAAAGTATAATGGGCACAATAGCTGACCCTCGATCTGTTGACCCAATTGTTGGCTATTTATTTACGATTTCCAATGCATAAAAAAAAATCTAGGCATATGCGTTCTTGTCTCACATAAGGATTGTGAATGATAAACGGCACATCGCTTGCCAATGTTCGCCTATTTCCAGTGTGGTTGATCTGATGACATGGTCAGAGTGCAGAAATGTTCCTCCAGTGACGTCCCTCTCCGAAAATATTCGAACAAACGCCTGCAGTGTCTGCCTCGAAAAAATGCCATTATAATCTAGCACACATATTTAAGGCTGAGCCCACAAGGCTTGCTTGTGCTTCAAATCAGAAGGTCTTCGCCCAAATCTTTTGGCTTTGATTACTTACAAAAACTGTAAAAATGATTTGCTAATGGTTCACCTGCAAAGTGTTTCATGGCCAATTGGGAGTGTAATAGTTGCACCCTGCTATGTTCAAAGTTCCTTTTTTCCCCGTTCAGGCATTTCTGAGGCCGCATGCAATAATTAGTGCGTAGGAGTAGCAGGCAGGTGCACACTAACTCACTCTTGATTGGTCTGGTTAAGTTGAAAACACTTTGCTTGTACATTTCTGACAGAGTACCAGAAATTTAAACAGGCTTCTTTAACCGCAGGGCTCGACTCTTAAGGGTTGGAAAAGTGCGATAAAAAAAAGGAGCATGTGCAGATTAAATAGTAACGACGTTTGAAATATTGGACCTTTAAAATTAAAAACATTTCTGAAAAAAGTAGGAGTCATAAGTTTTTGCTTGCAAATTTGGGGGGAAATACAGGCAAAGGTTGTTTTTTTTTGAGAATTTTTGCAAATTCATTAAAAACAAATAAAATAAAAAAATCACAATGACATAAGTTTTTACAGCCTTTGCTCAATACTTTGTTGATGCACCTTTGACAGCAAACACAGCCTCTAGACCATGGGTGTCAAACTCTGGCCTGTGGGCCAAATTTGGCCCGCCATGTAATTTAATTTGGCCTTTGAGGTAATATCAAATTAAGATTAGAGCTGGACCGCCGGCATTATACAGAGGCGATGCCTCTGTAACACTGCATTCACCGCTGATAATCGTACTTGCCAACCCTCACGATTTTCCCGGGAGACTCCCAAAGTTCAGTGCGCCTCCCGAATATCTCCCGGGGCAACCATTTTTCCGAATTTCTCCCGATTTCCACCCGGACAACAATATTGGGGGTGTGCCTTGAAGACACTGCTTTTAGCGTCCTCTACAGCCTGTCGTCACGTCCGCTTTTCCGCCATTCAAACAACGTGCCGGGCCAGTCACATAATATACAGTATGCGGCTATAACACACTCAAGTGAATACAAGGCATACTTGATCTACAGCCATAAGAGCACACTGAGGGTGGCTGTGTAAACAACTTTTAACACTTTTACAAATATGCGCCACACTGCGAAGCCACACCAAACAAGAATGACAAACACATTTCGGAAGAACATCCGCACTGTAGCACAACATAAACACAACAGAAGAAATACCCGGAACCCCTTGCAGCACTAACTCTTCCGGGACGCTACAATATACATCCCGCTACCCCCAAATCCCCCTCCCCCAATTTTTATTTAAATTTTATTTGATATGCCATTGATAGTTTTTACTCATTATTATAATTTGAAACTCAATTTTGTATGTGACTATAACGTTATATAAGCCTTGCTTGTTTTATATTCAATGCAAAACTTGTTTGGGTCCCTATTAAAAGGTTAATTTCTTCAACGTTGCCCCGCGGCTTTATTCAGTTTTAAATTTTGGCCCACTCTGTATTTGAGTTTGACACCCCTGCTCTAGACTTTTTTTGAATATACGACCACTGCTCAGTGGCCAAAATTGGGCCACTGAGGTTGGACACTGTTAAAGTGTCCAACCTCAGATAGGTAGGTCGTGAGTTCAAACCCCGGCCGAGTCATACCAAAGACTATAAAAATGGGACCCATTACCTCCCTGCTTGACACTCAGAATCAAGGGTTGGAATTGGGGGTTAAATCACCAAAATGATTCCCGGGCGCGGCCACCGCTACTGCTCACTGCTCCCCTGACCTCCCGGGGGGTGATCAAGGGTGATGGGTCAAATGCAGAGAATAATTTCACCACACCTAGTGTGTGTGTGTGTGTGACTATCATTGGTACTTTTTTTAACAAGCTTGGAACACCTGTCTTTGAGCAGTTTTACCCATTCTTCTTTATTTCTAAATTATTTGCAAGATAAAAAAAAATTATATCATTATAGGGTAAGGTGTGTAGAATTTGCAGAACCAAAATGATTTTGTTTCATTTTGCAAAAATGCTCTAACTGTCACGTCTGGGTCCCATGTTTATGCATGGGTCGTTCTCCCAGGATGCAGACGGAAACTCCGGAGGCAAGGTCCAGGTAAGACAGTGATTTATTATCATAAATCAGGCAGGAACAAACAAACAAAGCAAGCGTGCCGAAAAAAAAATTGGCACAGGAATCAAGAATCAAAAGCGTGAATCACAAATGTAAATGTTGCATGAAGCAAATAAGAAAATCAGACTGAGTGTGGCGAAAAACGGGAATAAGTAGTTCTCTGATTAGTGCCTGGCAGCAGGTGAGCGTGCCGAACACTAATCAGAGGCAGGTGAAACCAGTCTGCACCCATCGCAACCAAAACACAAACCCAGGGGCGCTCAAAACCGGAACTGAGGGAGTCAAATAAATTCTTTAAAATTCCTACAATGTGAATTCCTGGATTATATTTTCACAGTCTTGTCTCTCACAGTTGAAGTGTACCTATGATGAAAACTACAGACCTATGTCATCATTTTAAGTGGGAGAACTTGCACAATCGGTGGCAGACTAATTACTTTTTTGCCCCACTGTACATACATACAGGCATGTACGTAAGTCCCGTAACTATGTAGTGTGCACTGTACTATTCTGTATGCACTGGCTCACACAGTTTATGAAATATTAGGTCACCTTGCAGACCAAAGTGACAGCCATGTGACTAATCAGGTCATTCCTGGTAAGATTTTCTACCGAGATTTTGCACTGAGCTTATTATTTTACTACAAAGCATATTATTCAGGCCGGAGCCATTTCTGTATTCTAATAGATTCGTAGCCAGGTATACTACAGCTAAATATATCCATGCAGCCCTTTAACTCAAGTGTGAATGTTTATCAAATGCATGCTTGTCAGAAAACAATTATGTGTTGCAAACGCTACCTCACACAGATACACACCAACAAGAGGAATTATGTGTTCATATAGTCTGTTTATGAGCACCGAACGTTAATCGCATGTTTTTAATTATAGTTATTATGGCGTGAACTTTGACAGCCTTAAATATTTTATACAAAACCAGTGAAGTTGGCACATTTTGTAATTTGTAAATAAAAAACAGAATACAATGATTTGCAAATCCTTTTCAACGTATATATAGATTGCAAAGAAAATATATTTAATGTTTGAACTGTGAAACTTCATTTTTTTTTTGCAAATAATCATCAACTTAAAATTTAATGCAAAAAAAGTTTGCACAGAGGCATTTTTACCAATGTGTTACATGGCCTTTCTTTTAAAAACACTCAGTAAACTTTTGGGAACTGAGGAGACCATTTTGTGAAGCTTTTCAGGTTCTTGCTTGATGTACAGCTTAAGTTGTTCAATACCGGGGTCTCCGTAGTGGTATTTCAGGCTTCATATTGCGCCACACTTTTTCAACGGAAGACAGGTCTGGACTACAGGCAGGCCAGTCTAGTACCCGCACTCTTTTACTATGAAGCCATGCTGTTGTAACACATGGCTTGGCATTGTCTTGCTGAAATAAGCAGGGGCGTCCATGATAACGTTGCTTGGATGGCAACATTTGTTGTTCCAAAATCTGTATGTACCTTTCAGCATTAATGGTTCCGTCACAGATGTGTAAATTACCCATGCCTTGTGCACTAAAACACCCCCATACCATCACAGATGCTGGCTTTTGAACTTTGCCCTTATAACAATCCGGATGGTCCTTTTTCTCTTTGGTCTGGAGGACACAACGTCCACAGTTTCCAAAAACATTTTGAAATGTGGACTCGTCAGACCACAGAACACTTTTACACTTTATACCAGCCCATCTTAGATGAGCTTGGGCCCAGCGAAGCCGGCAGCATTTCTGGGTGTTGTTGATCAATAGCTTTCACTTTGCATAGTAGCGTTCTAACTTGCACTTACAGATGTAGCGACAAACTGTAGTTACAGACAGTGGTTTTCTGAAGTATGCCTGAGCCCATCTGGGGATATCATTTACACACTGATGTCGCTTGTTGATACAGTACTGCTGGAGGGATCGAAGGGCCGTAGTATATCATGTATAATATTGTGGTCCACGTATTTTAGACAAACGCTTCAATAACCCTGTTTAAAAGCACATGAACTGAAAAAAAACTTATCCTACACTCATTATAACATTACATTTTTATTTTAATTTCTTATTCATAATAGCATACATAAACAGTTGTGAGCACAATAACATGCGTAGAATAATATTGGCCGTGTATGTAAATATTATACAGTAAGATACTTGTTTCACGATGACAGACATAATTATTTCCTTTATACATGACACTGTACATAAATTCAGCAGATATAGGCTCCAAAAACCCCCGCGACCCTGAAAGGGACTAGCGGTAGAAAATGGATGGACGTTACATAATTGATTAGAAAAAAAATATAGCGCTGATTTTTTTTTTTGCCCATTTCTACTAATTTAATCACTTGATTTTGTGAAGCTATACAATAATATTTGTCAAGACTGCGGGAATGCAGCTTAAGCGGTGTGACCCCAAGATGCAGGGGAGACAGGAAGTGTGTACAATAATATAAAACAAACCAAATAAACACACTGACAAGGGAGTGATAACACTAAGCAAAAGAAAGCACGTGTTAACCTAAGTGCAAAGGGCACAGAACTTCTTTTGAAGACAATTAAAGGCCTACTTAAAACCACTACTACCAACCCCGCAGTCTGATAGATTATATATCAATGATGAAATATTAACATTGCAACACATGCCAATACGGCCTGTTTAGTTTACTAAATTGCAATTTTAAATTTCCCGCGGAGATTGCTGTTGAAAACGTCGGGGAATGATGACGCGTGTTTGTGACGTTATTGGTTGGAGGGGACATACTACCCCAGCACTAAAAGTCGTCTCTTTTCATCGCGCAATTACACAGTATTTTGGACATCTGTGTTGCTGAATCTTTTGCAATTTGTTCAATTAATAATGGAGAAGTCAAAGTAGAAAGATGGAGGTGGGACACTTTAGCCTTTAGCCACACAAACACAGCCAGATGTGAAGCTTTACTATGGATCAAAGCGGTTAAGCGAACATGGTTCCCGACCACTTGTCAACCGGCAGGTTTCGGTGAGGAAATTGTGGTAAAAAGTCGCCTCTTACCGCAGATCAGCGGAGCTTCTGTCCTGTTGCAGCTTCGTGACTTCTCTCAGAGACTGGCGTCAACACACCCGTGGACACACCCCTCCGAATATCAGGTACTATTTAACTCACTAAAACACTAGCAACACAATAGAAAGATAAGGGATTTGCCAGAATTATCATAGTAAATGTGTCTAAAAACATCTGAATTGCCTTTTTTTTTAACTTTATTTTTATTATTTGTTTTTTTTTGTAGTCCTTCGCTCTAAATTTCCTCATCCACGAATCTTTCATTCTCGCTCAAATTAATGGGGAAATTGTTGCTTTCTTGGTCAGAATAGCTCTTGCTGCTGGAGGCTCACATTATAAACAATGTGAGGATGTGAGGAGCCCCCACACCGCTGACGTCATCGTCTGCTACTTCCGGTAAAGGCAAGGCTTTTTTATTAGTGACCAAAAGTTGCGAACTTCATCGTTGATGTTCTCTACTAAATCCTTTCATCAAAAATATGGCAATATCGCGAAATGATCAAGTATGACACATAGAATGGACCTGCTATCCCCGTTTAAATAAGAAAATCTCATTTCAGTAGGCCTTTAAAACATAGCTCTAGGCAAACACAATGAACCCACATTAAATGGTAGCCTGATTGGCAACCAGGGCACACCTGGTAGCAGGTGTGGTCATTGAAAGAAGAAGTGAATACATCAAAATAAGAGCACAGGGCAGGAACTAAAAACAAACAGAGAAAAAGGCAACATACAATATGTCCAAAACAGTCACAAGGGCATGACAATGTTGTTGATGTTATAACTTACAGTACTGTGATCGATGGCTCTGTTTTATACAATATGATTCGTAAATGACTTGTTATTATCTGAAGCAGAGAGAAAGCAAAAAGTTCAACATCCAATACTGTTTGGAAAAATAGTGTTTTTTGATGTGTTAAAGGCCTGGTGAAACCCACTACTACCGACCACGCAGTCTGATAGTTTATATATCAATGATGAAATATTAACATTGCAACACATGCCAATACGGCCTTTTTAGTTTACTAAATTGCAATTTTAAATTTCCTGGGAGTTTCTTGCTGAAAACGTCGCGGAATGATGTGTACGCGTGACATCACAGACTGTTAGGAAATATTAGCGCTGCGCACAAACACAGCTAAAAGTCGTCTGCTTTAACCGCATAATTACACAGTATTTTGGACATCTGTGTTGCTGAATCTTTTGCAATTTGTTGAATTAATAATGGAGAAGTCAAAGTAGAAAGTTGTAGTTGGGAAGCTTTAGCCTTTAGCCACACAAACACACGGTTTGTTTAAAATTCCTGGAGGTGAAGCTTTCCTATGGATCAGAGCAGTCAAGCGAACATGGATCCCGACCAATTGTCAACCAGCAGTTTTCGGTGAGAAAATTGTGGTAAAAAGTCAGCCACTTACCGGAGATCAGCTGAGCTTGTGCCGTCCATACAGCTGCTGTAGACTTCCATCAGACACACACCTCTGACTATCAGGTACTATTAAACTCACTAAAACACTAGCAACACAATAGAAAGATAAGGGATTTCCTAGAATTATCCTAGTAAATGTATCTAAAAACATCAGGATCCGTCCCAATGCAATCACCTTTTTTTTTTTTTTAAACCAGATTTTTTTTTTTTAGCCCTTCGCTATCAATATCCTCAGACACGAATCTTTCATCCTCGCTCAAATTAATGGGGAAATTGTTGTTTTCTCGGTCCGAATAGCACTTTTTGTTGGAGGCTCCGATTAAAAACAATATGAGGATGTGAGGATGTGAGGAGCCCTCACATGGACGGCTGACGTCATCGTCTGCGACTTCCGGTACAGGCAAGGCTTTTCTATTAGCGACCAAAAGTTGCGAACTTTATCATGGATGTTCTCTACTAAATCCTTTCAGCAAAAATATGGCAATATCGCGAAATGATCAAGTATGACACATAGAATGGACCTGCTATCCCCGTTTGAAAAAAGAAAATCTAATTTCAGTAGTCCTTTAAAAGAAAATAATTTAAAACGCTCTGAGAAATGACAACATTTGCTGTTACGAGTTGAATTCCCCTTTAAAAGCACACATTTATACATATATTATACATAAGTGCGGCTGTTGATGTCAGTAATAACATTTCATCGTATATGTCACCAAACCAGGACATATTACATTTCCATATTCATGCGTATTGCTTCAGGTTGCATACATCGATCTCCATGGCAACCACTTCACGAATGTCAGCTTTGACATCATGCTCGTGTCAAGATATTGATTTGGTTTTCTTTTTGGAAAATGCCTGTTAAAGCTGTTTAATGTCCCACGTCAATTTATAATTGGACATCTACTCATCATCACCATCGGTTAGCATATGTTACCTTTATTTGTTAAAAAGAACAGACTGTAAAAAAAGAAAAAGTATATTTTACACAATTAGAAAATAAATTGCATTAAAAAAAAAATGTAAAATTGTCTGGTACACACCTGCACTGCTGTTCACACACAAAAGCAGTCAACAATTTGTAGTCATGTTATAATATCCATCATAATCAATCAATCAATCAAAATGGTGTAGGTCAGGTTTTTGTGCATGAGCAACCTTAAAATAACAGTTTAACTGATATATCCACAAACATTTTTTTTGTTGGGTTTTTTAAAGACTTTTATTTTTAAAATTCATTTTACAAAACCAATACTTTCAATTTCAGTGTCAATACAACTTTTTCAAGTCTTTTTAGCTTGTACAACATTAAAAAAATTAGACAATATCCATCCATCCATTTTCTACTGCTTATTCCCTTTCGGGGTCGCGGGGGCTCTGGCGCCTATCTCAGCTACAATTGGGCGGAAAATTAGACAATATTAATATTTAAATTAATTGTTTTGTTGGTATCACTTTAATATGGGGGAACATATTCACCATGAATTAGTTGCTTATTAACAATCAAATTAGGAACATATTGGCTCTTAATTACAGTTGTGATCAAAATTATTCAACCCCCACACAATTTTGGTGTTTTAGCAAGTTGGACATTTATTCCGTATTTTGTTTATAGTCATATCAAATAAAGATGTGTCAAATAGACGAATGCAACTTAAATTGTAACACTGTGTGGCGCAGTGGATGAGTGGCCGTGCGCAACCCGAGGGTCCCTGGTTCAATCCCCACCTAGTACCAACCTCGTCACGTCCGTTGTGTACTGAGCTAGACACTTCACCCTTGCTCCTGATGGGTGCTGGTTAGCGCCTTGCATGGCAGCTCCCGCCATCAGTGTGTGAATGTGTGTGTGAATCGGTAAATGTGGAAGTAGTGTCAAAGAGCTTTGAGTACCTTGAAGGTAAAAAAGTGCTATACAAGTACAACCCATTTATTTATTTATTTAAAATACCAAAAAAGGACACTTTTCTTAATATCTCATTGACAAAATGATTCAACCCCCTAGTTACATGCATCTTTAGTGTTTAGTAGAACACCCTTTGGCAGTAATGACATCCTTCAAACGTGATACATAACCGGACACAAGCTTCTTGCAACCATCTACAGGTATTTTAGCCCATTCCTCTTGGGCAAAGGCCTCCAGTTCATTCATATTCTTGGGCTTGCGTGCTGCAACTGCCTTCTTCAAGTCCCACCACAGGTTTTCTATAGGATTTAGGTCTGGCGACTGTGAAGGCCACTCCAGAGTCTTCCAGCCCTTCTTCTGCAACCACTCTGATGTTGATTTGGAGGTATGCCTGGGATCGTTGTCCTGTTGGAAGGTCCAACATCTCCCAAGCCTCAGCTTCGTCACTGACTTCATGACATTTGCAGCTAATATGTCCTGGTAGTAAATAGAATTCATAATGCCTTGAACCCGCTGGAGATTCCAGGTACCTGAGGCAGAGAAACAGCCCCAGAGCATGATTGACCCCCCCACCATGCTTAACAGTAGGAAAGGTGTTCTTCTCTTTGTAAGCTTCATTTTTTCTCCTCCAGACATAACGTTGATTCATAGGCCCAAAGAGTTCCAGTTTTGTCTCATCACTCCATAGAACAGTTTCCCAAAACCTTTGGGGTTTGTCCAGATGATTTTTGGCATACTGGGAGTTCTGGCATGGAGGCCTTCATCTCGTAGTGCGCGCCTTATTGCCTGGAACAAAACCTGCGTTCCCCCCTCTGCAATGTCCTTTTGTAGTTCCTCAGCTGTTACCCAGGGGTTTTTCACCACTGTACGTTTCAAATACCGGACAGCAGTTGCACACAGCATCCTCTTTCTACCACGCCCAGGTAGTGTTTCCACTGTGCCTTCAGCTTTAAACTTGCGAATTATGCTCCCAACTGTGTCTCTTGGAATGTGTAATGTCTTTGCTATTTTCTTATATCCATATCCTTTGTTATGAAGCGAAATTACCTCCTCTCGACTTCTTTGACCACTCCCTGGACTTCACCATGTTGCAAATACACCATTGACCATCTACAAGAAGCTGAGCGTCACAGTCTTTTTCAATCAGTTTAATTGTTGCTTGTTATGGTTCTAATCACATCTACAGGTCTTTTCAACACCTGATTGAAAAGACCTTATTCAAATTCTGTTCTTAAGAGTTATGATCTTCAAGGGGTTGAATAATTTTGTCAATGAGACATTAAGAGAAATGACATTGTTTGGTATGTTACAAATTATAATGTTGTAATTTAAGTTGCATGTGTCTATTTAATGCATCTTTATTTGATATGACTATAAACAAAATACGGAATAAATGTCCAACTTGCTAAAACACCAAAATTGTGTGGGGGTTGAATAATTTTGATCACAACTGTAGTCATTATTAAGTACTTATTAATGCCTTATTCTGTATGACCTTATTATACAATCAGTACAATACAGGACAACTTTAACTTTAACTCTCTGATCCTCTAACCCAGTGGTTCTTAATCTAATTCGAAGTACCGAATCCCACCAAATTCATATGTGCATTCACCGAACTCTTCTTAAGCGAAAAACAAAACAAAACATTTTTTCAAATTCCAGACAAAGTTATTTTGTTTTTTCTATGGGTGCACAAAATGAACCGTGCATGACCATCCCCTTGTCCAAAGAACAAAACCAACACATGAACTCACAACAAATTACACATCTGCGAATCAGATGGAAAATTAGAGGGAATATTGTTTGAGGGTATCCATAATACGCCGACAGGGAGAAGTTTTTATCTATACGATGAGTTGGGTGTGTTTCGACCTCCGCGGCCCAGGCTCCGCCGAACCCCTGAGGCCGACTCACCGAACCCCTAGGGTTCGAGCGAACCCAGGTTAAGAACCGCTGCTCTAACCCTAAACAAATAATTCTAAATTAAGCCTTTGTTACTTAGAAAATGTTCCCAATACTAAAGTGTTACCATTTTTTCTTCTACAATTTTGCCTTAATGGCATTAGCTTCCACAACTCCTGCTGCGAGCATCTTGTCTATTTCAGATGTTTTAAACCCATATTCCTGCAGAACCTCCGCTGTGTGTTCTCCGGTAAGCAGGCCAGAGGCAACACAAGGCTCTGCAGGGGTACGAGAGAGGAGCGGGGCCGGCCGAGGGCTTTCCTCCCCGCTGGAGTCCTTCATGAAGGAACCCCTATCCTGGTTGTGTGGGTGCACGCTCACCTGGTCAAACGACAACACAGGCGTCACGCACGCGTCTGTTCCATCGAAAATTCTGGACCAGTCCGCCTGGGTCTTCAAGGCGAAACGCTCTGAGAAGATCCGTCTGAGCTGCGGCCAGTCGTCAAAGCTCATCTGCGGTGGCAACTGGTCTGCGTCCAATTCCAAACCTTGGAAGAAAAAATAAATACAGTCACAGTAGTTTAAGTTAAGCAGCTAATGAGTGGTGCTGGATAATAAATGAAAAATGTATGGATTCAAAGTTTTCTGGCTCCACATTTAAAATTGGTGGTTTCAATCTATGAAGTACTTTTAGGGGTTGACGTGTTCAGTCCCGAAGGTGGCAGTAATGAGACAATAAAAAGTCAAATAAAAAAAGGTGTCCACAAACCCTGAAGCAGCTGTTGGTAGAACTGTGGCTCGATGGCGCCCACGGCCATGTACTTGGCGTCAGATGTGAGGTAGGTGTCGTAGAAGGGTGCGCCGCTATCCAACATATTCTCTCCTCGTGGACGGTCCCACATACCGATGCTGTGGGATTTCCAAACAAAGGAGCCCACGTACGCCGCTCCTTCCACCTGTAAACAAAGCTCGTTAGCGGGGCGATGCAATTACTAAAAGGATGGGCGTTTAACTCCATTTCCTGGAACGGCCATAGAAATGAAAATTGAACGACAGAATTTTTCTCTCATTGTTTTCCACTACTGTTATTAAAAACAAGACTGTCAAGATAAGATGGCAGCTATTGTGGAAGCATGGCAAGGACGTAGCTCAACTTCAAGTAACTGACCTGTTACTTCTTTAGACAGGAAACTGGTGGCGCCTGAACCAACAGCCCCTCTGCTGTTTGCAGCCAGGTATAGCACCACTTTGTTAATTATTTAATACTCAAATCAGTTATACACGTGCGTACAGACAGTCGTGGTCAAAAGTTTACATTCACTTGTAAAGAACATAATGTCATGGCTGTCTTGAGTTTCCAATCATTTCAACAAATCTTCTACAACTTTTGTGATAGAGTGATTGGAGCACATACTTCTCCCGTCCAAAGGCAAAACCTAGTAACTCACTTCTAGCTGATTTTGCGAAAACAAAGGAAAACCAATCTATCTTGATACTGTCTTACAAAGATCTACAAAGTCATCAAACGTATAGATGTTTTCTTGAGCTTTCATTTTCTTGCCGATTGAGCCATGGATTGTATCTGCTCTCATGAACGTGTGCCCTTTCTCCAGATATTTTATCACAATCTCGGGTGGGCCTCATTCTGCGTTTGCAAAATTGGGCAAGCTTTTTTTTTTGACCTCCACAGTTATCTGCCCAAAAGAGTATGCAAGGGGAAGAATCAAGAACAACACATTTAATGAAGGTGCTTGCAACGTCCTGGGCCAATCTTCCAAATATCCCCTCGTGCCATAATATCACATAATCAGGTTGACCGTCGGTCCCCATTTGTGCAAATGTCTCATTAAAGACAATAAGGTGACTGACAAAGAAGCTCCGATTGGTCCCTTGAGATACTAGGTGTTTCTATTGTATCTACGCGGTTATGTGGTAGTTGCTAGGTCCTGCCATGCGCGTAACAGCTTACTTACGGATCAAATTACAATATCGCATACACGATATGGACGGGAGACTTGTTGGTCACAAAAACATTCATGAAATTTGCTTCTTTTCTGAATTTATTATGAGTCTACTAAAAATGTGAGCAAATCTGCTGGGTCAAAAGTATACATACAGCATTGTTGTTACATGTTCCTTGGCAAGTTTCACTGCAATAAGGCACTTTTGGTAGCCATCCACAAGCTTCTGGCAAGCTTCGGGTTTAATTTTTGACCACTCCTCTTGACAAATTTGGTACAGTTCAGCTAAATTTGTTGGTTTTCTGACATGGACTTTTTTCTTCAGCAGTCCACACGTTTAACTCAAGACTTTGGGGAAACCATTCCAAAACCTTAGTTCTAGCCTGATTTAGCCATTCCTTTACCACTTTTGACATGTGCTTGGGGTCATTGTCCTGTAGGAACACCCAACTGCGCCCAAGACCCAACCTCCGGGCTGATGATTTTAGGTTGTCCTGAATAATTTGGAGGTAATCCTCCTTTTTCATTGTCCCATTTACTCTCTGTAAAGCACCAGTTCCATTGGCAGCAAAACAGGCCCAGAGCATAATACTACCACCACCATGCTTGACGGTAGGATGGTGTTCCTGGGATTAAAGTTCTCACCTTTTCTACTCCAAACATATTGCTGGGTATTGTGGCCAAACTGCTCAATTTTTGTTTCATCTGACCACAGAACGTTCCTCCAGAAGGTCTTATCTTTGTCCATGTGATGTCAAATGAAACAAAAATTGAGCTGTTTGGCCACGATACCCAGCGATATGTTTGGTATGTGCTACAATCACTATATCACAAACAAATAAGAGTTGTAGAAATTATTGGAAACTCAAGACAGCCATGACATTATGTTCTTTACAAGTGTATGTAAACTTTTGACCACGACTGTAGACTTGCGGCAGGCCACGTATTGGATTTTTTTGTGTGATACAGGTAAAACTTCAACCCCCAGGTGATGTACTATATGCAAATCATGTTACACAAAACACTGACTATGGTATGTGTTTTAAAATTAGAGTCTGCCATTTAAGCAACAGGCTTGTGAAGCTAAACAGCACAGGCAGACACACACACAGTGCAGAGAACAGCAGGCTGGCCTGGTAGTAGGGGTGTAACGGTACACAAACATTTCGGTTCGGTACATACCTCGGTTTAGAGGTCACGGTTCGGTTCATTTTCGGTACAGTAAGAAATCAACAAAATATAAATTTTTTGGTTATTTATTTACCAAATGTGTAAACAATGGCTTTATCCTTTTAACATTGGGTACACTATAATAATTCTGCCCACGTTAATCCACATTAAACTGCCTCAAGTTGTTGCTTTGATTAAATAAAATGAAAAAACCTTTCTTCTACATATAAAAAGTTTAACATTAAACAGTTTCCATTGAAACTGTTTGTCAACTCATCATGCTTAATTTATTACAGCATTTGGGAAGCCTGTAGTTGACTTTTATTATGTAAATGTTGTATTTTTATCAACATGTGATAGCAGGGACCCTGCTATTCAAAACTAGGCTGCTACATTACTAATGATTCATGAAACTATAGCTGAAAAATAGTACAATTGCAATAGGAGAGACTATTCATCCCTAAACACAATGGAGTTCAATGAAATAACAGACAGACAGGGCTTTGCTGCCCCTAAAATACGCACGCACACACACACACACACGCACACACGCACACGCTAACACGCACACACAGAAAAATGAGCTAACGTTACGCTAAAAGCTAATTAGCCTTCATCTCAAGCCTATACTGTGAGCGAACTAAGCTGCAGTTTAAGTTTCTAGAAGGTCAACGGGCTCATAGTGATGTTAGTAATAGTTGTGACTGGTAAGTGTTTAGTATAATTTGGGTAGAGTCCGCTCCTCCCCTGCTAAACGAATATCTGCTCGACGCTAAAGCATTGACAACATCGCTCTGAAGTCTGAATACGCACTGCTGATTGGCTGTTACATCGCTCTGAATACGCACTGCTGATTGGCTTTGTATGTAACCAATCAGATGGTTGTGTGGGCAGGACAATGAGGCAGAGACAGAGGCAGAAAGCAGAGCAGCTTGTGAAGACTTCTGCTTCCGAACTTGTTCGGTACACCCACGTGCCGAACCGAAACCCCCGTACCGAAACGGTTCGATACAAATACACGTACCGTTACACGCCTACCTGGTAGTACAAAGTTAGCGGTCAATACTCGTTGCAAAAGAATTTGGCGAGTATGTGCCTGTATGTAGAAGTGCATTTTCTGTTTTAGATTAGTTTTGTTCAGTGGTGTGCCGTCAGGGCCAGCAAGAAATCATGATTATAATTAAAGATAGAAGTAATTTTTAATTTACTTTCCCTAAATATCTAAAAGTAGTCATAATCTCTTCACGTCTTATTATGCTCCTTAGACACTGTTGTTTTTAGTTTATAGAGTTTTTTTATCCAGCTAGCTTATGTTGCCATGCTGTCCGAAATCTGCCCGAGGCCTTCAGAATCAACAATGCGGGCGTCCGTGCACTGTAAGTGAACAGACACAAACATTTTACAGACAGTTGTGATAGCCAGTCAGATCGCGAGTTGTTGTCAGTAAGGCCTTCTAGCTGGCCCAAGGCAAGTATATATTCTGACATAAGGTAACATAAGAACTCCATTACCCAGCATGCCACAGTAGTGAAGAGCATGCGCAGTAGCCCCGTTTACGTTGAAAGTTGCCACGTTTTTGATGAGCACACTGTGGAGTAAAATTTAAGAACTCAGCCAACACGCCTCGTCTGCATCTTTTATGATTAGACAAGACAACATATATATTTGCAAGGAGTATATCCATAAATATCCATTTTCAAGAAGGATATTTAAAGAGAAACTACATCTTGTGAGACGATGTCAGCCAACCCCGGAAGCTCGAATGGGTGCAACAAATCGTGTTCAAATATTTTATTTCTTTTTTTTTCACATGTATTGTTTTTTGCAATTTTAATTCTGACAGTACCACAAAAGATATGCTTTAATTGCTAACGCGGCTTTATTGATCTTTAAATGCGCCAGAAAATAACCGATTTTGTAAACTGTTGATAGTGATTCAATGCCCAGTAGTGCGTACATGTGTTTGTGTATAGTATTTCTCCAGCAATGGTCCTGTGGTGACATCAATGATGGTATTTTGAGGGATAATCATTGGACACAGGATATCACTGAAGGCCTGGGTGGGAAACACACGGCCCGCCACTGGTTTTGATAATTTGTTAAATGTTTGCAAAAATTAAACATTTTAATTTTGGTGGGAATTTTGCCTATTGTTCACAATCATGAAGATACCGGAACACATTTGTATTTTTTTCTTCTTTTTAGGATATTAAATATTAAAAAAGCCGCTTCGTAGATGCGGCTAATACGAGTCACAGTCCAGAGACTTTTAAAAGAACTTCAAAACCCTTCATCAACGTTTTATATACACATTGCTATTATATATGTAATGTAGTAACAGACATATTTATAACAATAGGTAACATACTCAATATTTACCGTATTTTTATCATTTTAATCATTTCCGAGATTTATTTCTTCGGTGCATTAGTTTTCGTTTCCATAGCAGCGCACTTTTTGTGTGTGTTATAATCAAGGCAGAATCGGTAACAAACAACAATGACAACTATTTTTGGACAAATGAGGATTCACAACCTTATCTTTTTGAGGCTGAATATACTGAGGATGAACTATTGCTTATAGAAGAGAGCACAAAAGAAGAGTGAAAGCTACAAAATGCGGAAATTGAAGCCAAGATATTTCGACATAAAAAAATGGAGTACTACCCAAATAAACCTTGAAAAAAGTCCTCGGCCATCTGGACCAAAAGCACAACTGTGAGTCACACTTTAATATTGATCGTGGGACATGCAGCACATCACCATACAACTGCAGTGCATATACTGTCTGACTAGCTTTGTAATAACAAAACATGAAATGTGGGATACAACGTTAAACATACTGTAATATGATTGTTCATGTTTTTCAGTCAGTACAGATTGGTGTCTTATCGCATTGTGTTGTGCATTACAAACTCAAGCGAGTTTTATGTTGACGTAGAAGCTAGCTTGTCTCTTTCTGTAGCTAGCTTTTACAGCTAATACCAAAACATGCCGTATCTTAATACGCTAGTAAAATAGTTCTTCAGTGTTCGCTCAATAACAATGTCGCTAGAGCATTATTATTATACAGGTTACGGAACGTAAATTAAGTATTGTTGATGTTTTTGAATGTCTTTTCAAAAAGGTATTTAGCAGTAGAATTGATTGCTTCTATTAGCTGCATTGCTAGCCACCAAGATTGAGCATATTTTTATGTTAGAATGCGCAAAAAAAAATAATTTTGTTTTCTTGTTTCTCATAAGGATTGTAAACGATTGGCAAAAAAAACATGCCGATTGGGTAAAATAAGAATAAGGTTAAAAAAAAAGACGAGTGGGGGTGAAACAAGCTGATGCTTTAAAAGCTTTTCTGGAAAAAATAAAATGACATTTATGAAACTTCCATCTTGGCGCTTATCAAAACTGATGGCCAGAAGCACGACCTGTCAGTGGCGAAAAGTGCAACAATTACACGGTGCCAGAGTCGCGCAGAATATAGGTCGCAAAAATTGACGAAGGCAAGTCACGACTTTGTTGACTGGCAACTGAAACTAAAGGAGTTGTCTCTAATTGATTTTGTTCAATTCATATTTGACTGTATTGTATATCCATGTGTCAATGTAACATATAATGCTAATCTTTTTTAGGGATGCTCGTCCACCTTCCACAATCATCCATTACTGGATTACCTCTTCTGCACTACCGCTTGTCCCTTTTGAGGTCGCGGGGGGTGCTGTAGCCCATCTCAGCTGCAATCGGGCAGAAGGCGGGGTACACCCTGGACAAGTCGCCACCTCATCACAGATCATACTTGCCAACCCTCCCGGATTTTCCGGGAGACTCCCGAAATTCAGCACCTCTCCCGAAAACCTCCCGGGACAAAATGTTCTCCCGAAAATCTCCCGAAATTCAGGCGGAGCTGGAGGCCACGCCCCCTCCAGCTCCATGCGGACCTGAGTGACGTGTATAAAGAGCGTGTCTGCCCAATGGTGTTATAACCGTAGAATGATCGAGGGAGAGTTCTTGGTTTTTTATGTGGGTTTATTGTGAGGCAGTTTCATTAACGTCCTCCCAGCGCGGTAAAACAACACACAACAACAGCAGTCCGTTTTTGTCTACCGTAAAGCAGTATATATATAATTCACTGAAAGTCAAGTATTTCATATATATATATATACATATGAGATGCGCGGTTTGCGGTCTCATCCGCGGAGTCCGCGGATAAACCGCGGGTCGGGCGGTTGACATCACGAAAAAATTGATTTAAATTAGATTCAGGCGGGTGGCGGTTGAACCATCCGGAATTATTTGATATACATGGTTCTGGTATCGGTATCCTATGCCATTCAAAGAGCCATTTAAGACCCTTGTCATAAAGCGAAGAAGACAATAGGAGACACTATTATTCTCTCAAATGACTGACGGCAGTCACCCAGATAATAAGTATTAGGGCGTGCTATGAAGCCATTGGCTTTGTCGCCTACTACAACATGTACTATCTGCTTGTCAGTCCAGCATCACATTGTGTGTGGCTTCCGCGGCAACACGCACAGGACTGCAGGGCATACTGGGTGACACAGAGTACACTAATGGCTGTGATATAAACAATTTTAACACTCTTAGTAATATGCGCCACGCTGTGAAGCCACACCAATTAAGAACGACAAACACATTTCGGGAGAACATCCTCACAGTAACACAACATAAACGCAACACAACAAATACCCAGAATCCTTTGTATTCATGACACCCCTGACTATTTTATACACCCTGCTAGCAGCAACCCCCCCCGTGCGTCGGTAAGGTGGGCGGGGTGTAAGGGGCGCGGGGGTGTAACATATATTCAGGATTTTTCACGGATACAAAGGATTCTGGGTATTTGTTGTGTTGTGTTACTGTGAGGATGTTCTCCCGAAATGTGTTTGTCAATCTTGTATCGTGTGGCTTCACAGCGTGGCGCATATTAGTAAGTGTTAAAGTTGTTTATATCACAACCATCAATGTACTCTGTATCACCCAGTATGCCTTTCAATCTTGTACGTGTAATTGCGGAAGCTGCACACAACATGTTGCCGGACCAACAATCGGTTCGTACATGTTGTTGAAGGTGTCTAAGGTAATGGCTTCACAGCACGCCCATAATCTTGTCATCAGGATGAACGCTACTGGATAGTCGCGAGAACGTTAACGCCTCCAATTGTCATCATTATTCTGTGAAACAGGTTTAAATAGCTCTGTGAGTTGTAAAGGCGGCCGACCTCTGATGTATTTCAGCGGGCAGGTACGGTCCTGATAAAATGTTGGTTCGGGTGAACGACGGGTGGATGACGACTTTGGTGATGCGGATGATATAATTGCTTATCTGTGCATCTCTAATATATATATATATATATATATATATATATACACACACATTTGAAATACTTGACTTGGTGAATCTAGCGGTAAATATACTCCTCCCCTCTTGACCCCGCCCCCAACCACGACCCCACCCCCCACCTCCAGAAATCGGAGGTCTCAAGGTTGGCAAGTATGTCACAGATAGACACACAACATTCACACACTAGGGCCAATTCAGTGTTGCCAATCAACCTATTCTCAGGTGCATGTTTTTGGAGGTGGGAGGAAACCGGAGTACCCGGGGGAACCCATGCAGTCACGGGGAGAACATGCAAACTCCACACAGAAAGACCAGGACCTTCGTATTGTGAGAAACATGCACTCACCCTTATTCCACTGTGCTCCCCACGGTGCGTTCAATGAATCATAATAAACACAAAACCTGCAATATAGTGGATTTTCTTACAGTGTGTCTATTTTTTAGTATTTTTTTTAATTACTTGGTCAAAAGAGTTTAGTGTGTGTGTATAAGTGCATTCAACAATACCGCGGTCACGGCAACCGTGATATTAAATGTTCATATTGTTACATCCCCAATACAGTGTTTCGATCACATGACATCACAATGGTTCAACACAGGGGTAGGGAACCTGTGGCTCTTTTGATGATTGCATCTGGCTCTCAGATAAATCTTAGTTGAAATTGGTATTGAAGATGTTAAAAATAACGTCCACAATATAAAACATTCTCATGCATTTCAATCCATCTATCCGTTTTCTACCGCACCTGTTGAAGAAGTCGTATTAATGGTAAGAAGTATTTTATTTAATATTGGTTTGCTTCGGAATAACAATGTTATTGAAAAGAACAAGAAACTTATTATACTCTAAAAATGTTGGTCCTACTTAAAAATGCACGAATTTAGTTGTATTCAGTGTTAAAAAAAAATATTATATGGCTCTCACAGAAATCAATTTTTAAATATTTGGTTTTCATGGTTCTCTAGGCCAAAAAGGTTCCCGACCCCTGGTTCAACACAAACGTTTTCAATTATATGTTTGGGGTTGGAAAAAGCTAATATAAATTTGTCGCATTTGGTATAAAAATATTAGGGCTTTCAAAAATAATGTGTTAACTCATGTGATTAATCACCAAAAATGATCACATAAATCATGTATATACACAGATTTATCACGCAATTTATTTTGACCCAGCATGCTACTTGACCTTAACCGCTGATTGCTACCTGAAAAGTGCCGCCGGTTGTTATACAGTCAGTGACCAGCTCAATGCATCAGTCAGAGCTAAAATTAGATAGTAGTCTCAGACAGCTGTGCTTGCGAAAAAATTTCACTTTAAAATAAACCCCAATGGGACTTTAGACAAAAGCGTTACCAAGTTTTGAGCAAATAAATGACGTGCATACAATTAAAACATAAAATATGTCCCTGTCTAACATTCTGACAGTAAAATTGCATTTGTGTCCAAAATATTTTTTTATTTTAATTATGCAAACTAGTAACAACTTGATGATTAATCATAATTCAAAATTGGGATTAACCTGATGATAAAAATACCATTTGACAACACTAAAAATATAAACGTTGTAAACAGTCCTTAGTTTCACATGAGAATCAGAATATTAACTTCAGGGAAAATAAATGGTATGTGAAGATAATTGAATTGTATTTCAATTGTAGTCAAAAAAAACTGTAGATTTGAAGTGGCTAACTGCTACCAGGCAAGATAAAGCGTTTTCAGTCAGCATACTGCCGGTTTGGAAATGTCTTCAGAAAAGCTGCACTATTCCTATATGGGCATGGCAATGAGATAGATCATGTTTATGCATCACAGATTTTTTTTCAATTCCATTTAAGGAAATAAGAAACGTATATAATGCAATACATTAATGCAAGAGGGCTGCTGTAACTCAAAGTGCACATCAAATTTTCTTCCCGCCACCCAGGTTTATTATTTTACACCAGTGACTACTCCCACTTCAATGCTTTGGGTTACATTGAAGAAATAGCAAGCATGTACTCGAGTATACTGATTTGTGAGTGGAATACAAAACTGTGACACACCACAGCATGCTTACTGACCATGCTAGCGTCAATGATCTGTCCTTTCCCCGACTTTGTCCGCTCCAGCAGCGCCAGGACGATACCAAGGGCACAGGTGAGCCCGCCGCCCGCAAAGTCTGCTAAGAGATTCAGTGGCGCGTACGGCTTCTCTCCACTACGACCCAAACGGGATAAAAGCCCTGTGGTGTTAAAAAACACATTCAATGTGTTACAATAAAAGATATTGATAAATAAAGCTCATATTATAGCCAGGGAGTATATTTACCTATTTGGGATACTTCTATGAATTGAAACACATTTTTTTAACATGAATAATAATTTAGAGTGCATGACAAAATGGAAAGGAAAACTTAATCACATTACACGTAACAACAAATGTTGTAATAGCGGTAAGTCCATCATGATTAAAATCATCGATTGATTGAGACTTTTATTAGTGGATTGCACAGTTCAGTACAAACTTTGTACAATTGACAATGGTAACATCCGAATAAGTTTTTCAACTTGTTTAAGTCGGGGTCCACGTTAATCAAATCTTGGTACAAATATATACTATCAGCATAATACAGTCATCACACAAGTTAATCATCAGAGTATGTACAAACCCTGTTTCCATACGAGTTGGGAAATTGTGTTGGATGTAAATATAAACGGAATACAATGATTTGCAAATCATTTTCAACCCATATTCAATTGAATATGCTACAAAGACAACATATTTGAAGTTAAAACTGATTAACATTTTTTTTTTGCGCAAATAATCAATTACTTTAGAATTTGATGCCAGCAACACGTGACAAATAACTTGGGAAAAGTGGTAATAAATACTGTTGTAAAGTTGAGGAATGCTCATCAAACACTTATTTGGTACATCACACAGGTGTGCAGGCTAATTGGGAACAGGTGGGTGCCATGATTGGGTATAAAAGCAGCTTTCATGAAATTCTAAGTAATTCACAAACAAGGATGGGGCGAGGGTCACCAATTTGTAAGCAAATTGTCGAACAGTTTTAGAACAACATTTCTCAACGAGCTATCGCAAGGAATTTAGGGATTTTACCATCTACGGTCCGTAAAATCATTAAAAGGTTCAGAGAATCTGGAGAAATCACTGCACGTAAGCGATGATATTACGGACCTTTGATCCCTCAGGCGGTACTGCACCAAAAACCGACATCAGTGTGTCAAGGATATCACCACATGAGCTCAGGAACACTTCATACAAACCCCGTTTCCATATGAGTTGGGAAATTGTGTTAGATGTAAATATAAACGGAATACAATGATTTGCACATCATTTTCAACCCATAATAAAATGAATGCACTACAACGACAAGATATTCGATGTTCAAACTCATAAACTTTATTTTTTTTTGCAAATAATAATTAACTTTGAATTTCATGGCTGAAACACGTGCCAAAGTAGTTGGGAAAGGACATGTTCACCACTGTGTTACATCACATTTTCTTTTAGAAACACTCAACAAACGTTTGGGAACTGAGGAAACTATTTGTTTGCTGAGCCCGAGCTCATCTAAGATGGACTGATGCAAAGTGGAAAGGTGTTCTGTGGTCTGACGAGACCACATTTCAAATTATATTTGGAAACTGTGGACGTGGTGTCCTCCGGTACAAAGAGGAAAATAACCATTCGGATTGTTATAGGCGCAAAGTTCAAAAGCCGGCATCTGTGATCGTATGTGGGTGTATTAGAGTCCAAGGCATGGGTAACTTACAAATCTGTGAAGGCACCATTAATGCTGATTGGTCCATACAGGTTTTGGAGCAACATATGCTGTCATCCAAGCAACTTTATCATGGAGGCCCCTGCTTATTTCAGCAAAACAATGCCAAGCCATGTGTTACAACAGTGTGGCTTTGTAGTAAAAGAGTGCGGGTACTTTCCTGGCCCGCCTGCAGTCCAGACATGTTTCCCATTGAAAATGTGTGGCGCATTATAAAGCGTAAAATACGACAGCGGAGACCTCGAACTGTTGAACGACTGAAGCCCTACATAAAACAAGAATGGGAAAGAATTCCACTTTCAAAGCTTCAAAAATTAATTTCCTCAGTTCCCAAACGTTTATTGAGTGTTGTTAAAAGACAATGTGATGTAACACAGTGGTGAACATGCCCTTTCCCAACTACTTTGGCACGTGTTGCAGCCATAAAATTCTAAGTTAATTATTATTTGCAAAAAAAATAAAAGTTTATGAGTTTGAACATCAAATATCTTGTCTTTGTAGTGCATTCAATTGAATATGGGTTGAAAAGGATATGCAAATCATTGTATTCTGTTTATAGTTACATCTCACACAATTTCCCAACTCATGGAAACGGGGTTTGTACATTGAATTATTTAAATTATTTACAATCCGGGTGGTGGGATGTGGAGGGGGTTGGGGCCGGGGAGCTAGGTTTTGTTGATATCAGCAATTCGATCAACAATTGCATTATCAGAGAAATCGACATTGAAACAGTGTAGGTTTGATTTGGTAAGATATGTACAGCGAGCAGTGAAAAGAGTGAGTTCAGAAAGCATAACAAGTATATACATTTGATTATTACAATCCGGGGAGGTGGGATGTGGTGGAGGGAGGATGTTAGTCTAGGGTTGTAGTTGCCTGGGGGTGTTCTTTTAGTGCGGTTTTGAAGGAGGATAGAGATGCACTTACTTTTACACCTGTTGGAAGTGCATTCCACATTGATGTGGCATATAAGTAGAATGAGTTAAGACCTTTGTTAGAGCGGAATCTGGGTTTAACATGATTTGTGGAGCTCCCCCTGGTGTTGTGGTTATGGTGGTCATTTACGTTCTGGAAGTAGTTTTACATGTACTTGGGTATCAGGGAGGTGTAGCGGATTTTATAGACTAGGCTCAGTGCAAGTTGTTTAACTCTGTCCCCCACCCTGAACCAGCCGCACTTTGGAGAAGTGGGTAGGATTGAGGTGTGATCTGGGGTGGAGGTCTAGAAATAACCGGACTAGTTTGTTCTGGGATGTTTGGAGTCTAGATTTGAGGGCTTTGGGGGCACTGGGGTACCAGGAGGTACATGCGTAATCGAAAAAGGGTTGAATGAGAGTTCCCGCTAGAATCTTCATGGTGCTTTTGTTGACCAGAGAGGAGATTCTGTAGAGAAATCTTGTTCGTTGGTTGACCTTTTTCATTACCTTGGTTGCCATTTTATCACAAGAAAGATTAGCCTCTGGAATGGAACCTAGGTAGGTGACCTCATCTTTCCTGGTGATAACAATGTCACCCACTTTTATAGTGAAGTCACTGACTTTCTTAAGGTTGATTTGAGACCCAAATAGGATGGATTCCGTTTTACCGAAGTTTATTGTAAACAACAGTACGCCATTACTTTTACACCAACAGCTGAGTAACATTTTAAAGCACAGTCAGAGGTAGATAAAGCTGCTGGATGCTGACCACACGTTATTGCCACTTTGTGGAATAAAACAAACTGTACCAGGTGGTTGCCTACTACAACAGCTATTATGGCTGCTGTTTTGTGACACAGCGTAACCGAGAGGCACTGGCAATTGATTGCTTTTTTAGACCACACATCCGGTGAATATAAAAGAGTGTTTTTTTCCCGATAACAGCAGTACATGGGACTGGGCCGATACAACAATTTCAATATATATCGCGATAGACATGTAATCAATATTTAAAAATTGGGTTTAAAAAGAACCTAGATGAAAAGTTTACATGGAAAGCTCATATATTGCATGTGAAATATAAAGTATCTAAAAGCTTATTTATTTTGAACAAGGTTAAATACAGTTTCCCGTATAACACAATGAAAATGTTATTTTGCTCAATTATTCTACATTATTTCAATTATTGTGCAGAAATATGGGGAAATACATATCACAGCAACATAATGCCTTTATTTCTTTTACAGAGAACAGCAATTTGTATTATTTTTTAAAGTGGAATATAGAGACCAGAAAAACCCACTCTTCATTAGGGCAGGCTTATTAAAACTAAAAGACATTGTAGAATTGCATACTCTATTAGTGATGGTCAAAGCTAGAAATAAAATTCTTCCGAAGGTCTCACAAAAGTTATTTGCGTTCACGTCTTAAGAGGAGAATCACAGATGGCCGTATGACCTTAAACATCCAAGAGTGCAAACAAATTTGAAACAAAGGTGCTTGTCTGTTGTTGGTGTGAAAGCATGGAATTCTCTAAAGAAAGACTTAAAAAGTTGCAAGAATATTTTTAAATTCAATAAGATTTACAAAAACAGACAACTGGAATTATATCAAATTGCTTGTGATTGGACGTGTCATTGTGAAAATGCTTAAACAAAAATTAAAAAGTATGTTGGAGTTCAGGTGTTGGTGGAGGTAACAGTGTAAAGTCTAAAGCAATGGTTTTTAACCTTGTTGGAGGTACCAAACCCCACCAGTTTCATACGCGCATTCACCGAACCCTTCTTTAGTGAAAAATAAAATGTGTTTTTTTTCCACATTCAAGACAAAGTTAAAGGTTTTTGGTAACACTTTACTCCTCTCTGAGCTGCCGCCTTATCGTGGTAGAGGAGTTTGCGTGTCCCAATGATCCTAGGAGCTATGTTGTCCGGGGGCTTTCATGCCGCCTGGTAGGGTCTCCCAAGGCAAACAGGGTCTAGGTGAGGGATCAGACAAAGAGCAGCTCGAAGACCTTTATGAAGAAGAAAAAGCATGGAGCCAGATTTCCCTCGCCCGGACGCGGGTCACCGGGGCCCCCCTCTGGAGCCAGGCCCGGAAGTGGAGCACGATGGCGAGCGGCTGATGGCCGGGCCTTATCCCATGGGGCCCGGCCGGGCACAGCCCGGAGAGGCAACGTGGGTCACCCCTCCAATGGGCTCACCACCCATAGCAGGGGCCATAGAGGTCGGGTGCATTGTGAGCTGGGCGGCAGCCGAAGGCAGGGCACTTGGCGGTCCGATCCTCGGCTACAGAAGCTAGCTCTTGGGACGTGGAACGTCACCTCACTGGGGGGGAAAGAGCCTGAGCTAGTGCGCGAAGTCGAGAAGTTCTGGCTGGATATAGTCAGACTCACTTCGACGCACAGCAAGGGCTCTGGAACCACTTCTCTCGAGAGGGACTGGACCCTCTTCCACTCTGGCGTTGCCGGCAGTGAGAGGCGACGGGTTGGGGTGGCAATTCTTGTTGACCCCCGGCTCAAAGCCTGCACGTTGGAGTTTAACCCGGTGGACGAAAGGGTAGCCTCCCTCCGCCTTCGGGTGGGGGGACGGGTCCTGACTGTTGTTTGTGCTTACGCACCAAACAGCAGTTCAGAGTACCCACCCTTTTTGGGAAAGTGCTCCCCCGGGTGATTCCCTTGTCCTACTGGGAGACTTCAACGCTCATGTTGGCAACGACAGTGAAACCTAGAGAGGCGTGATTGGGAAGAATGGCCACCCGGATCTGAACCCGAGTGGTGTTTTGTTATTGGACTTTTGTGCTCATCACAGTTTGTCCATAACAAACACCATGTTCAAACATAAGGGTGTCCATATGTGCACTTGGCACCAGGACACCCTAGGCCGCAGTTCCATGATCAACTTTGTAGTTGTGTCATCGGATTTGCGGCCTTATGTTTTGGACACTCTGGTGAAGAGAGGGGCGGAGCTTTCTACCGATCACCACCTGGTGGTGAGTTGGCTGCGATGGTGGGGGAGGATGCCGGACAGACCTGGGAGGCCCAAACCATTGTGAGGGTCTGCTGGGAACGTCTGGCAGAGTCTCCTGTCAAAGAAAGTTTCAATTCCCACCTCCGGAAAAACTTTGAACATGTCACGAGGGAGGTGCTGGACATTGAGTCTGAGTGGATCATGTTCCGCACCTCTATTGTCGATGGGGCTGATCGGAGCTGTGGACGCAAGGTAGTTGGTGCATGTCGGGGCGGCAATCCTAAAATCCCTTGGTGGACACCAGCGGTGAGGGATGCCGTCAAGCTGAAGAAGGAGTCCTATCGGGTCCTTTTGGCTCATAGGACTCCGGAGGCAGTGGACAGGTACCGACAGGCCAAGCGGTGTGCAGCTTCAGCGGTCGCAGAGGCAAAAACTCGGACATGGAAGGAGTTCGGGGAAGCCATGGAAAACAACTTCCGGACGGCTTCGAAGCGATTCTGGACCACCGTCCGCCGCCTCAGGAAGGGGAAGCAGTGCACTATCAACACCATGTATGGTGCGGATGGTGTGCTGCAGACCTCAACTGCGGATGTTGTGGATAAGTGGAAGGAATACTTCGAAGACCTCCTCAATCCCACCAAGACGTCTTCCTATGAGGAAGCAGTGCCTGGGGAATCTGTGGTGGACTCTCCTATTTCTGGGGCTGAGGTCGCTGAGGTAGTTAAAAAGCTCCTCGGTGGCAAGGCCCCGGGGGTGGATGAGGTCCGCCCGGAGTTCCTTAAGGCTCTGGATGCTGTGGGGCTGTCTTGGTTGACAAGACTCTGCAGCATCGCGTGGACATCGGGGGAGGTACCTCTGGATTGGCAGACCGGGGTGTTGGTTCCTCTCTTTAAGAAGGGGGACCGAAGGGGGATCACACTCCTCAGCCTTCCCGGTAAGGTTTATTCAGGTGTACTGGAGAGGAGGCTACGCCGGATAGTCGAACCTCGGATTCAGGAGGAACAGTGTGGTTTTCGTCCTGGTCGTGGAACTGTGGACCAGTTCTATACTCTCGGCAGGGTTCTTGAGGGTGCATGGGAGTTTGCCCAACCAGTCTTTGTGGACTTGGAGAAGGCATTCGACCGTGTCCCTCGGGAAGTCCTGTGGGGAGTGCTCAGAAAGTATGGGGTATCGGACTGTCTTATTGTGGCGGTCCGCTCCCTGTACGATCAGTGCCAGAGCTTGGTCCGCATTGCCGGCAGTAAGTCGGACACTTTTCTAGTGAGGGTTGGACTCCGCCAAGGCTGTCCTTTGTCACCGATTCTGTTCATAACTTTTATGGACAGAATTTCTAGGCGCAGTCAAGGCTTTGAGGGGTTCCGGTTTGGTGACCGCAGGATTAGGTCTCTGCTTTTTGCAGATGATGTGGTCCTGATGGCTTCATCTGACCGGGATCTTCAGCTCTCACTGGATCGGTTCGCAGCAGAGTGTGAAGCGACCGGAATGAGAATCAGCACCTCCAAGTGCGAGTCCAAGGTTCTCGCCCGGAAAAGGGTGGAGTACCATCTCCGGGTTGGGGAGGAGACCCTGCCCCAAGTGGAAGAGTTGAAGTACCTAGGAGTCTTGTTCACCAGTGAGGGAAGAGTGGATCGTGAGATCGACAGGCGGATCGGTGCAGCATCTTCAGTAATGCAGACGTTGTACCGATCCGTTGTGGTGAAGAAGGAGCTGAGCCGGAAGGCAAAGCTCTCAATTTACCGGTCGATCTACGTTCCCATCCTCACCTATGGTCACGAGATTTGGGTTCTGACCGAAAGGATAAGATCACGGGTACAAACGGCCGAAATGAGTTTCCTCCGCCGTGTGGCGGGGCTCTCCCTTAGAGATAGGGTGAGAAGCTCTGCCATCCGGGAGGAACTCAATGTAAAGCCGCTGCTCCTCCACATCGAGAGTAGCCAGATGAGGTGGTTTGGGCATCTGGTCAGGATGCCACCCGAACGCCTCCCTAGGGAGGTGTTTAGGGCACGTCCAACCGGTAGGAGGCCACGGGGAGGACCCAGGACACGTTGGGAAGACTATGTCTCCCAGCTGGCCTGGGAACGCCTCGGGATCCCCCGGGAAGAGCTAGACGAAGTGGCTGAGGAGAGGGAAGTCTGGGTTTCCCTGCTTAGGCTGTTGCCCCCGCGACCCGACTTCGGATAAGCGGAAGATGGATGGATGCAGATGGTATTTTTTTTATATATCTTTATTGTAATATTTTCAGAATGTTAGTTCTATTTTCGGCCAAAGTAAGACAAAGAAAAAAATCTGAAGTTGTGTTAATTTTTTTAGTTTTAATGCTATGATTTTAATAGTTCGGCCCGCGTGTGCTTCAGATTTTCCTCCATGCGGCCCCTGATGGGTAACACTTTAGTATGGGGAACATATTCTAAATAACACAGACTTAATTCAGAGTTATTTGGACACTAGGGGAACATATTCTAAGTAATAAAAACTTAACTTAGAGTTATTTGGTTAGGGTTAGGGTCAGGGTTAGAGTCATAATAAGGCCATGCCGAATAAGGCATCAATAATTCCTTAATAATGACTAGCTAAGCGCCAATATGTTACAAATTTGCATGTTAATAAGCAACTGATTAATGGTGAATATGTTCCCCATACTAAAGTGTTACCATGTTGTTTTTTACTGGTGCACAAAATGAACCGTCCATGAACATCACCTTGTTCAAACAAGAAAACCAACACAGTGCAGAAACTCACAACAAATTACACACCTGCAAATCAGCCAGCTGTTGCCGTATCCGTAATATGCCGATAGGGAGAAGTTTGTATTTACACGATGAGTCGGGTGTGTTTCAACCTTCGCCGAACCCCTGAGGGCGACTCACCGAACTCCTAGGGTTCGATCGAACCCAGGTTAAGAACCACTGGTCTAAAACTAAATAAAGATCCAAATTATTTGTTTTTAAAAAAAGGGACGGATAAGTATAATAATATTATTATTTCATCTGCTCTTTTCTGATCATGGAAATGTATAAGAAACAAAAACAATGAAAGTGTGAACTGCACATGGCTTGAATATAGGATCTTTTTTTTTTGTTTGGAAGAAACCGGAAAGACTGTAGCATGGGTGGTTGCATGAACAAAGGCACTCTTGATTTAGTAACGTAGCAAAACAGGGAGTCATCAGTGAGCAATTGGAGGTACACGCCTAACAGCCAATCACGTAACAGTATCAACTATCAAGTTTTCTTGTCTCATCTTGCTATCTTGCTGTTGGTGAAGAGAAACAGAAAATATGTGCTTACATACATACATACATACATTTTCTACCGCTTATTCCCTTTCGGGGTCGCTGGCGCCTATCTCAGCTACAATCGGGCGGAAGGCGGGGTACACCCTGGACAAGTCGCCACCTCATTGCAGGGCCAACACAGATAGACAGACAATTTGTCTGGCAGTTTTTTGGATATTTTCAAACGGATCGTAGTCTGTTGCGGCACTCATCTTTTCTTTTCAACGCCTTGTCCATTCTGTATTCGGATGTACAGAAACAAAAGGTAGGAACTAAAGTGCTGGATGTATAAATACATCCATCCATCCATTTTCTACCGCTTATTCCCTTATGGGGTGGCGGGGGGGCGCTGGCGCCTATCTCAGCTACAATCGGGCGGAAGGTGGGGTACACCCTGGACAAGTCGCCACCTCATCGCAGGGCCAACACAGATAGACGGACAACATTCACACTCACATTCACACACTAGGACCAATTTAGTGTTGCCAATCAACCTATTTAAGTAATAATTAATGCATCACATAAATTCATTTCCATAACTAGATAGGAATAACAGACCACAAATTAAATGTTACACAGACCATGTAACTTCCTGGTAGTAACCCTGGAAAAAAATGTTCTTCTCAGGTTTCTGTATGTTTACATGTTCACACTTTGCACTATTTTGTTACACTTTACTAAGCATTTCTTACACATTCCTTATTTTTGTACTTCAATTCCAAAAGGTTAATGTTATGTGTTTATTGTGATTTTAGAAATTTTGTTTACGTTGATTGAGTGATTTACTGGGTTGTTTATTTCTGCCTTTATTTTCGAGGGGATTAAAGTCAGAGGAAGAAGGCTACATTTGAAAAAAAAAGTTAAACATTTAATATATTTTTCTTTTGGTTCATATTTTTCATAACACATAAAAAATATCAATAATTATTGCTATCGACCAATATAAAAAAACTTATATCATGATACAGTTTTCAACCATGCCACCAAATCAAAGCTACATGTAGCCATGTCTAGCATTAAAAGATTTCAGTTTGAGTTTGAGTTTATTTCGAACATGCAAGCATACAACATTATACATCACAATTTCCAGTTTCTCTTTTCAACATGTTCGAAAAGGAGTAGGAAGAAGCAGAGCTTATTTAATCCTCCCCTTTTTCTTTACATAACAGTTGCTAAAACTTTTGTTCACTTCCTGTTCTCAATGTATTCACAATGTATACTCCATAAGTAATAAGTAATCACGATAAAAATAAATAAGCAAATAAATAATTGGTGAAGTAAGTTTTATTCCATACGATGAGATAAGTAAGATTATTTTGAGAATGAATGGGTGAGTAAAATAAGAATGTTTATCATAGTTCTTTTTTGTACTTTGTAAACACTTCCAGTTTGAAGAGTTTCTTGAAGTGGATCATATTAGTACATTGTTTGATTGCTTTGCTTAATCCATTCCATAATTTAATTCCACATACTAATATACTAAAGGTCTTAAGTGTTGTACGTGCATACAAATTTTTTAGATTACATTTTTCTCTAAGATTATATTTCTCTTCTTTTGTTGAGAAGAATTGTTGTATATTCTTGGGTAGCAGGTTATAGTTTGCTTTGGGTATAATCTTAGCTGTTTGCAAATCCACTATGTTGTGGAATTTCAGTATCTTTGATTCAATAAATAAAGGGTTTGTATGTTCTCTATATCCAACATTATGTATTATTCTAACTGATCTTTTTTGTAACACAGTTAGTGAATGAAGTGTACTTTTGTAGTTATTTCCCCATATTTCTGCACAGTAACTCAGATATGGTAACACTAGTGAGCAGTAGAGAATATGAAGTGATTTTTGGTCCAGAACATACTTGACTTTATTCATTATTGACGTATTTCTTGCTACTTTATCTTGTATATTTTTTACATGAGATTTCCAGTTCAATTTATCATCAATCATTATACTTAAAAATTTGGTTTCATTTACTCTTTCAATTTCTATTCCGTCTATTTGTATTTGTGTTTGACTTTCTTTTTTACTGTTACCAAATAGCATTATTTTAGTTTTACTGAGATTCAATGATAGTCTGTTTTTGTCAAACCATTTTTTTAATTTGTTCATTTCTTCTGTTATTATTTGTATTATCCTCTGTGTGTTCTCTCCTGAACAAAACGCTGTTGTATCATCTGCAAATAATACTAACTTTAAATCTCTTGTAACTTTACAAATGTCATTTATATAGAGATTGAATAATTTAGGTCCTAGTATTGATCCCTGAGGTACACCACAGGAAATATTTAGCATTGTGGAAGTGTGTTCGCCTAGCTTCACGTATTATTTCGTGTTCGTTAGATAACTTCTTATCCAATTTAAGACTAACCCTCTGATGCCATATCGTTCGTTTTTTTATTAAAATATTGTGATTAATTGTGTCAAATGCTTTAGTTAGATCCATAAACACTGCTGCCGCTCATTTTTTACTATCTATTGCATTGGTAATTTCTTCTGTGATTTCAATTAAAGCCATTGAAGTTGAAACATTAGCTATGTATCCATATTGGTTCTCTTCGAGTATTCTATATTTATTTATGAAACTCTCTAATCTGTTATTGAACAGTTTTTCAATGATTTTAAAAAATTGTGGAAGTAAAGAAACAGGCCTATAATTTGTAAATAGATGTTTATCTCCAGTCTTATAAATTGGTGCAACTTTAGCTATTTTCATTTTGTTTGGAAATGTACCTGTTTGAAATGATAGGTTACTAATATACATTAATGGTCCTGAGATCTCATCAATCACCTTTTTTATCGTATCCATATCAATTCCGTTACAATCACTTGAAGTCTTTGATTTACATTTTTTCACAATTTTAATTATTTCCTCCTGTGTCACATTACTGAGGAACATGGAGTCGGGATTTCGCTCTATGGTATCATTATAGTCCTCAATTGAAACTGGCTCTCGAATCTTTTCTTCCAATTTTGGGCCAATATTTACAAAGTAGTTATTAAAGCTTTCAACTACTTCCTTTATGTTGTAATTATGTTTATTTCCGTCTAAGAAGTATTGCGGGTAATCCCTCTAAGTGCCATTTTTAATAATGCTATTGAGAATGCCCCATGTTGCTCTCGTAATATTTTTGTTCCTGTCCAATAATTCACTGTAATATTCTTTTCTACATGATCGTAGTATGTTTGTTAACTTTTTTTTATACTTTTTGTACTTAACTTCTGCCTCTGTAGTTCTTTGTACTATAAATTTTATATATAGTGTATTCTTCTTCTTACAAGCATTTTTTTAATCCTTTTGTCATCCATGGTTGATTATTCTCTCTCTGTTTTACTACTGAGTTGTCTCCATGGACAATGTTTGTCATAAAGTATTATGAACTTGTTTAAGAAATGTTCATTTGCTTCATCAACCTCTTTTTCATTGTACACATTGTCCCAATCTTGCTTTTGTAGCTCAATTTTGAAATCAATCATCCTCTTCTCTGTGCACAGTCTTTGAAATGTCCTTTTGTCTTCCATGTTCTTTTTGCAGTTTCCATCATATATTGTAAAAACTGACAGATGATCACTAACGTTGGTTATAAGTAAACCACTTGTAGTGTTATTATCAAAATCATTAGTAAAAATATTATCAATAAGCGTGGCACAGTGTCCTGTGATTCTGCTTGGCTTTGTGATTTTAGGATATAAACTGATGCTGTTCAATGAAGTCATCAAACCTTTGCTTGTTATGGTTCAATAAGTCAATATTGAAGTCAGCGCATAAGAAAATTATTTTTTACCATTGTCCATGTAAGTTGCCTTGATCCATTCTTCAAATGTTTCTATACTTGACTTAGGTGATCTGTATATACAACTGATTACTATGTTTTTGCTATTTTCCTGACATATTTCAATGGTAATACATTCTAAGATATTATCTATAGCAAATGACATGTTTTTTATCACTTTGTAGTTCAGGTTCTTCATCACATACACAGCTACTCCTCCTCCATTTTTTTTGGTTCTGTTAATATAATTTAGTTCATATCCTTCCAGATCAAAATCTATTCCTTTTTTATCATCAATCTATGTTTCTGTGACGGCGATCACTTTGAAGGGTTCGTTGATGTGTTCCAAAAAGTTCTTAATGTTGTGGTAGTTTGCATACAAGCTTCTGCTATTAAAATGAATAATTGAAAATTTGTTGTCACTTTTAATGATGCTATTGTATTGCTCATCCGTGTAATAAAAACAATTATTACTAATATGGGAAAAAAAATTTGGATCTGGATCTATATCGTTTTCCAAACCCTGTTTTTTGTGCTCTTTGTTGCAGAAGTTTTGTAGTTCCATATTTCCTTGCTCAACAATCTTTGATGTCGTTTCAATAATCTCTATAAGTGTAGATGGATGCAATCCTGAATCTAAGTCTTCTTTTTTAGTCGTCCCTTGCAGCGTAGTAGTGTTGATATTGAGTTTAGGTGCTAGTTTTCTGTCAGTCCATTATCATCGTTGTTGTGGAAGCTGTGTAAACTTAAAATTTGTCCAGGTCTTTGATGTCATTGACAACAATTACTCTTGCTTCTGGACCTCCATTCAGCTTGATGTAGATTTTACAGTTGGCGCTCCAAGTTCCCTGGATTTTTCCCTGCTTTCTCGAGTGGCGTGCTTTCTTGGCGATTCCAACATTACGTTTAGTGAGACGCTCATTCATGTACACATTTGTTCCCTTCAGCTTCTTTCCCTGTCTCAGCAATGCCATTTTAGATTTTCTGTTTACGAATTTCACGAGCACAACTGGAGTGGCGTTGTTGTTTCTTCTGTTCAGTGGGACGCATGTTTCGATGGTATCAATGTCGATTTCAATTTCCTTTGATTGCAGAAAGTTGACCACTTGCTGTTCTGCCGAGACAAGATCCATTTCATCTGGTTCACCTTCATTATTCACAGCCTTCACATAGGATCTTGGTTTAATTCGATGCCCTGTCACGACGATATCATTCATTCATTTATCCTGCTCCATTTCATCTATGATATTCCACAGCATGTAGTTGTCTTCTTGAAGGGTCTTCATTTGTTGGCGCATATCTTCTTAAAAGGTCTTCAATTGTTGGCACATATCAGAGACTTCATTTTTTATGGTGATGATTTGAGTTTGCAGACTTTCAATATTTTGCTGCAGACTTTTCACATCTTGTTTGTGTTCTTCCATTGCTTTTCTTAGCTCTTTTTTTATTTATTTCATTTCTTCTTTCATTTCTATCCAACCTTATTGTAATTCATGGAGTAATTTTAGTAGTACTCCTTCTTCCCCATCATGTCCTGTGTCCAGTCTCAAATCTTGGTCCCAGTTGTGTCCTGTGTCGGCTGACACCGAAGGTTTCGGGCTTTCAGTCTTCCCTTTAGCTTTTGGCATAGCGGCAGATCGATGACGTCAGTGCCTCTTGTGTCTTAAACGGCAGTTACTTTAGCAACTTGCAGCACATTTAACTTGGTTGTTCCAACAATGTGTACCTTGTGTTGTTCACAGATCAATTTGAGGTGTTAGTCTGTCAACTTATAACACTCTGCGACGTTGGAAGCACTTTAAAACAGCTGTAAACTCGCAGTAGTTTTTGGTTGCTAGGCAACCGCTTTGAGCTGCGGTAAGGCGCCGATGGCTTGAGGCAAACGTCTCATCCAACTTGCCTTATTTCAGCGTATCAGTACCTCACAACTGACCAAAATGAGGTCAAGGATGCCAGGTGACTCTCCTGTGGCTGTGATTGCAAATCAGTGGTCAAAATCTTCAGAATAAACAAAACTCCTGTAGCAAAAGCGGAGCCTTTTTCTTTTGCGTCCTTTCTCATGAACAGGAACAGTTGGTACAAAATGCGGCTGCTAGACTTTTGACAAAAACAAGAAAGCTTGATCATATTACGCCTAAACTGGCTCACCTGCACTGGCTTCCAGTGCACTTATGATGTGACTTTAAGGTTTTACTACTTACGTATAAAATACTACACGGTTTAGCTCCAGCCTATCTTGGCGATTGTATTGTACCATATGTACTGGCAAGAAATCTGCGTTCAAAGGACTCCGGCTTATTAGTGATTCCCAGGGCCCAAAAAAAGTCTGCGGGCTATAGAGCGTTTTCCATTTGGGCTCCAGTACTCTGGAATGCCCTCCAGGTAACAGTTCGAGATGCTACCTCAGTAGAAGCATTTAAGTCTCACCTTAAAACTCATTTGTACACTCTAGCCTTTAAATAGACTCCCTTTTTAGACCAGTTGATCTGCCGTTTCTTTTCTTTTTCTCCTCTGTACCCCCCTCACTTGTGGAGGGGGTCCGGTCCGGTGGCCATGGATGAAGTACTGGCTGTCCAGAGTCGGGACCCAGGATGGACCGCTCGTCCAGAGTCAGGACCCAGGATGGACCGCTCGCCTGTGTATCGGCTGGGACATCTCTGCGCTGCTGATCCGCCTCCGCTTGGGATGGTTTCCTGCTGGCTCCACATTGGACAGGATTCTCACTACTATATTGGATCCACTTTGGACTGGAATCTCAAAGTTATGTTAGATCCACTATGGATTGGACTTTCACAATATCATGTTAGACCTGCTCGACATCCATTGCTTTCGGTCCCCAAGGTTTCTCATAGTCAGCTTTGTCACTATCACCGACGTCCCACTGGGGTGAGTTTTTCCTTGCCCTTATGTGGGCTCTACCGAGGATGTCGTTGTGGTTTGTGCATCCATTTGAGACACTTGTGATTTAGGGCTATATAAATAGACATTGATTGATTGATTGATTTATTGATAGCATTTACAGTATTTTACAAACTAGAGGCATACTTGCCAACCCTCCCGATTTTTCCGGGAGACTCCCAAATTTCAGTGCCCCCCCCGAAAATCTCCCGGGGCAACCATTCTCCCGAAATTCTCACGATTTCCACCCGGACAACAATATTGGGGGAGTGCCTTAAAGGGACTGCCTTTAGCGTCCTCTATAACCTGTCGTAACGTCCGCTTTTCCTCCATGCAAACAGCACGTCGGCCCAGTCACACAATATATGCAGCTTTTACACACACGTTAGTGAATGCGATGCATACTTGGTCAACAGCCATACAGGTCACACTGAGGGTGGCCGTATAAACAACTTTAACACTGTTACAAACATGCGCCATACTGTGAACCCACACCATACAAGAATGACAAACATTTCGGGAGAACATCTGCACCGTAACACAACATAAACACAACAGAACAAATACCCAGTACCCCTTGCAGTACTAACTCTTCCGGGACGCTACAATTTACACCCCACGCTACCACCAGTGCTGTTAAATTCTCATTTGACAGCACTAAAAGCAAAGCTTAAAAAAAGAAAAGTACACACTGAAAAAAGAGACTGGACAACAAAAACGCGGCGGGAAAGCGTTTACCTTGAAAAAAAGCCAACACTGTTTTCTGTTACTGAGTTCAACATGGTAGAATTTGAATGTTCCGCCATCGTTACACAGAGGTGCAGTTTTTTATAATGCTCATGTGTTAATAACAAATTTTTTTAGATTTTTCAAAAACCATACACATGCATCATGGTTGGTTTTATAGATTAGACAAGGACGTCATAAACATTCCTCCAACCGTCAAACATTTGTGCACAAGTACAAGTTCTTTGGCTGTGTCACTGTGACCCATCAATAATTTAGCGAGATGGCGAGATGATCATTTGCTAAAATAGTATTTAATTCCAACCCAAAGCAGCGTGGCCTTTGCAAAAAAAAAAACGACAACTCTAAAATGCAGAACACTGCCAAGGCTGGAACATTTATCACTAGTTTAATTTAGTAGCCAACACAATACAATGTACCAATTTGGTAGACACAGCACATTTTAGAAATTAAAAGTGGCATGCTTTTTTCCCCCCATTATGACATTTATTTTTTATCATATTTTAGGAATTCATGTACTGTATTTTTTGGACTATAAGTAGCAGTTTTTTTTATAGTTTGGCCGCGGGTGCGACTTAAACTCAGGAGTGACTTATGTGTGAAATTATTAACACATTACCGTAAAATATCGAATAATATTATATAGCTCATTCACGTAAGAGACTAGATGTATAAGATTTCATCAGATTTAGCAATTAGGAGTGACAGATTGTTTGGTAAACGTATAGCATGTTCTATATGTTATAGTTATTTGAATGACTCTTACCATAATATGTTAGGTTAACATACCAGGCACCTTCTCAGTTGGTTATTTATGCCTCATATAACATACACTTATTCAGCCTGTTCACTATTCTTTATATATTTTAGATTGCCTTTCAAATGTCTATTCTTGGTTTTGGGTTTTATCAAATAAATTTCCCCCAAAAATGCGACTTATACTCTAGTGCGACTTATATATGTTTTTTTCCTTCTTTATTATGCATTTTCAGCAGGTGCGACTTCTACTCCGGAGCGACTTCTACTCCGGAGCGACTTATACCCCGAAAAATACGGTAATTGGAATTACACTGATTTTGTTGTCACTTGTCACAAAAACGTGTACATAAGTCACAATTACACAGGAATATGGTCGGATTTTGAGCGTTGATAACACTTTGTTGACTGTGTGGTAGGGTTGGGCGACATATCAAGTTTGTACACTATATCGATATATTTTTAAACAAGATATGAACTAAGAAAATACCGTATATAGATATTTATTTCACGTTAAAATGACCAATGTGTTGTGTTCCTTGTTCTCTCCTGCTCCCCTCCATGGGCTACTAAACCCCTACCCTTCCTCCTTCCAAGATGTGCTTGCACGTATAAGAACATCCATGATTGGTTGGTTGTTTACTATGATGAGTCACAACTGGTTGAGATTAGGGCAAGCGGGCGATTTACATATTAAAAAAAAATAGTGGAAGATAGCTGAGGGATTCTCTTCCTTAAGATTTTTCTTTTAGCGATGTAGACAACGTCCAGGAAACCCACAATGTGTCTACTTGGCCACATTTGGACAAATGCATGCGTCTGGATAAAACAATGGTGAACATTTGAGTTGTTGACCATGTAAGACCAAATCAAAACTGCTCTCGACATGGAAGATGTGGAATACACATTTAAGAACACACATGATTGTGGACATGTGATGACTTGTGCTACAGTATAGTCTGTCTAAATGCTACATTTCATTTTCATTGGTGTTTTACAACAAGACAGTAGCTGACATTTTGTCCATTATTTCTACTCTTTATATTTTGACATTAAATAGATGAATCATTTTGAAACAAACAAGATCATATTTGCACAATTAAGTCAAGTCACTTAATTTGCGCTGACCACAGACGTGTGGTCTAGTAGGACTTTAGGTCTAGTGTGACAGTCCATTACATCGTCGACTGGAAAAGTGCCTGCCTGGAAATGTATTTTTTATCTGAGTTTGATACAGTTTGTGTTATTTGCACAGCTACGTTATTTATTTTATGTAGAAAGAATATGTTTGTATTTAATTTATAAATTTTTTGTTTTTCTATTGTATTTATGTTATGTAATTCTGAGCTACTTAAACAGTTTATTTTTTTGTGCTGTTAATACCCATCTTGACTAACTAGGTTAATAAAAGTGCTACTGACTGTTAACAGTACAGTTTAAATTTCAGTGAATCTTGCTCAAAAATGAACATATTTATATAAATATTTTCACCGGAAAATATATCGCGATATATATTGAATATTGAGTTTAAGTAAAAATATATCGAGATATACTTTTTCGTCCATATCGCCCAGCCCTACTGTGTGGCGTACACTAATTGGCTGAAGCGCTGGTGGTTCGGCCTCAAATACATAGTGAAAAAAAAACTATGACGATGTCAGGTATAAGATTTAATAGTAAAAAAACCAACATTTTTTTGTGGTTAATGTCTGTCATATAAAATGTATGTAAAACATTTATTTAAACATCGCAGTCCTTTTCAACCACATATTTGTTGCCGATACAGCTCTCATACAGTTCCCTTTCAACGTAACCCACAATGCAAATACTTTTGTCGTTTTCTGATCCGACAAAGAAGAGGCCTTTGCAAGGCAATTCTTTGTCCTTCTCTTGCCAATCTCACCAGACCACAAGCCCTTAAAAGCTGTTGTGACATGTTCTCACAAGCCCCCCTCCAAGCAGCCCTTTTCCTTGTCAATTTGGGATTCGTAGTCATTTTAGAGAAGTCACACAGTTATTATTCCAAACTGAGTTCACACAGGAATGCGCGTTCAATATCAAACATGCTAATCCATTGAACATAGCTAAAAAGGAGCGGTCGTGAGTGTGTGTAAAGTGTGTGTTAGTACCGGACATGGCCAGGTAGTTGATGTCATGGCCAGCTGCAGAAGCATACATCCCACTTTGTCCATATCCCGTCAGGCGAGCGTAAACCAAACCAGGATTTTCCTTTAGCAGCTCCTGTGGACCTAGACGAAGCTTCTCCATCACACCTTTGAGAACCAGAAAACCCAAATATTCTTTATGGTCTGTATTCTGTTAACATCTGATCCATTGGTATAACCGACCTTTACGGTAAGGCTCAAGTACGACATCCGACTGGACACAGAGCTTCCGGAGCAGGGCGACACCCTCGGAAGTCTTCAGGTTGATGGCCACCGATCGCTTCCCCCGGGTCTGCGTATCCAAAGAGGAGCCGGCCTTGGTGCGGTCCACGCGGATCACCTTGGCTCCGAAGTCTGCCAGGATCATTCCGCAGAACGGTGCTGGAGCCAGGCCTGCCAGCTCCACAACTCGTATCCCAGCCAGCGCCATGATGAACTATAAGATAGATCATTTATAGTGGCATACATGAATTAAATACAAATCTTGCGTTAAGGATGTACATACTATTCAAATCATTTAATATTCACATGCCACCTGGGGATAAGCTGATTGGCAACACTAAATTGGCCCTAGTGCAGTGATTCTTAACCTTGTTGGAGGTACCGAACCCCACCAGTTTCACATGCGCATTCACCAAACCCTTCTTTAGTGAAAAAAAAAGTGTTTTTTTTCAAATTCAAGACAATGTTACATGTTTTTGGTAACACTTTAGTAAGGGGAACATATTCTAAGTAACAGAAACTTAATTTGGAGTTATTTGGACACTAGGGGAACATATTCTAAGTAATAAAGACTTTATTTTAGAGTTATTTGTTTAGGGTCAGGGTTAGAGGGTTAGGGTTATAATAAGGCCATGCCGAAGAATGCATTAATTAGTACTTAATGACTAGTTAGGAACCAATATGTTACTAATTTGCAAGTTAATAAGCAACTAATTAATGGTGAATATGTTCCCCATACTAATGTGTTACCATGTTTTTTTTTACTGGTGCACAAAATGAACCGTGCATGAACATCACCTTGTTCAAACAACAAAACCAAGACAGTGCATTAACTCACAACAAATTACACACCTGCAAATCAGTCAGCTGTTGCCGTATCCGTAATACGCTGATAGGGAGAAGTTTGTATTTACACGAATAGTGTGTTTTGACCTCCGCCGAACCCCTGAGGTCGACTCACCGAACCCCTAGGGTTCAATCGAACCCAGATTAAGAACCACTGCCCTAGTGTGTGAATGTCAGTGTGAATATTGTCCGTCTATCTGGCTTCAGCACCCACCACAACCCAGAGAGGGACCAGCAGTAGAAAATGGATGGATGATCAGGAGCTCAGTGTCCTTGTGGTTAGTGTCCACCCTGAGACTGGCAGGTTGTGAGTTCAAACCCCGGCTGAGTCATACCGAAAACTACAAAAAATGGGACCCATCGCTTCCCTAGTTGGCACTCAGCACCAAGGGTTGGAATAGGGGGTTAAATCACCAAATGATTCCTGAGTGCAGCACACGCTGCTGCTGCTCACTGCTTTCCTCACCTCCCAGCGGATGAACACAGGGATGGATCAAATGCAGAGAACACATTTCACCACACAGAGAGTGTGTGTGTGTGTGTGTGTGTGTGTGTGTGTGTGTGTGTGTGTGTGTGTGTGTGTGTGTGTGTGTGTGTGTGTGTGTGACAATCGTTGGAACTTTAACTTGCCACATCAATGTGGAATGCACTCCCAACAGGTGTAAAAGTAAGTGCATCTCTATATTCCTTCAAAACCGCTCTAAAACACCTCCAGGCAACTTCAACCCTTTACTAATACCCTCCTCCATTTACATCCAATCTCCCCGGATTATAAATAACCTAATGTAAATAATCAAATGTACTTCTAATGTATTTAGTTGCTCTTATGCTATGTGAACTCACTATGTTCTCTGCTGGCTGTACATATCCTACTGTAAGACCTACACTGTTTCAATGTCCATTTCTCTAATGATGCAATTGTTGATGATTGAAGTACTGATATCAACCAAAACTCCTCATCCCACCCCCCGGATTGTAAATAATGTAAATAATTCAATGTATATACTATGATGATTAACTTGTGTGATGACTGTATTATGCTGATAGTATATATTTGTACCATGAATTGATTAACGTGGACCCCGACTTAAACAAGTTGAAAAACTTATTCGGGGGTTAACATTTAGTGGTCAATTGTACGGAATATGTACTGAACTGTGCAATCTACTGATAAAAGTATCAATCAATCAAACTAATTAACTCCTGAGGCAGTTCAGGCCAATGCCGTGCTTCAGCAAAGGTGCTGTTAAGTCAACACTGATTTAATTAACAGTTTAGAAGAAATTCCTGTAAAAAAAAATCCACATAAATGAGTGCCTGATATCTAATTATGAAAACATTTAGCAATAAAATCTTTTGAAATCGGCAGTGACTTGTCAGTGAAACTCTCAGGAAAAGTACACAGGTACCCTGAACGCACCACGGCTAAAAACAAAGCTAGCTTCGTACAAAGTGCAACACCACGAGTTCGCTCACTCGGTTGACTCTTAAAGAGGGCGAGACGAGACACAGAAACGCCCGTAGAAGCTTAAACAAATAAGTTCAGCGTGGTGGTGGAAAACGGTTAACTTAGTGACACTGCCTTTAGACCTTAAATAAAAGTGGCTACAAAGTCCAAAGTGACACACAGTACAGATGATATCAGTGCGAGTGGTACCAGGAGACTAGTCTTTTCAACTGACAACGAGTCGTCATTACTAAATAGTCTGCCTTTAAGTAAATGCACGTATAAAAGAAGATCTTACCAACCTTTCTTCGTTCCAGGTGAAAATGACACCTGTGCAGCGGTTTATAAAGCCTCTAACCCGCTTGCCTTCGGCGTTGAATCACGTGACTATGAAATCCCGGAAGTGGTCGAATTACCCGTATGTGAATGTGTCACGTGATGTACACAATCCGGATTGCAGTATTTGGGCTGCTAGTCAAGACAATGATGGACTATAATTTTAGAACTCTTCATTAACACACTCTACCTCTAACAACCGAAAAGCTGTGAAAACGAGGATGCTTTGTTCCAGATTTAAGTTATTTACTGAGATTGAGTGAGCCTATGGCTTTGCACTTTGTTTATATTATATATATATATATATATATATGTATATATATATATATATATATATATACATATATATATATATATATACACATATATATATATATATATGTATATATATATATATATATATATATGTATATATATATATATATATATACACATATATGTATATATATATATATATATATATATATATATATATATATATATATATATATATATATATATATATAAGTATATAATATCAATATCAATTCTTGGGGTCACGATTTGATAATATATCGATTTTTTCGATTCGATTCTCGATTCAAAAACAATATTTTTCTTATTCAAAACGATTCTGTATTCATTAAATACATTAAATACATAGGATTTCAGCAGGATCTACCCCAGTCTGCTGACTTGCAAGCAGAGTAGTAGATTATTTAAAAAAAAAAAAAAAGCTTTTATAATTCTAAAGGACAATGTTTTATCAACTGATTGCAATAATGTAAATCTGTTATAACTATCAAACAAACCAAAAATATGACTTATTTTATCTTTGTGAAAATATTGGACACAGTGTGTTGTCAAGCTTATGAGATGCAATGCAAGTGTAAACTATTGTGACTCTATTGTTCTTTATTTTTATTTTTATAAATGTCTAATGATAATGTCAAAGAGGGATTTTTAATCACTGCTATGCTGAAATGATAACTAATATTGATACTGTTGTTGATAATATTCATTTTTGTTTCACTACTTTTGGTTTGTTCTGTGTCGTGTTTGTGTCTTCTCAATTGCTCTGTTTATTGCAGTTCTGAGTGTTGCTGGGTCAGGTTTGGTTTTGGAATTGGATTGCATTGTTATGGTATTGCGGTGTAGTGGTTTGTTGGATTGATTAAAAAAAAATCAAATGAGAATCGATTCTGAATCGCACAACGTATTCGATTCGATTTGTATTCAAATCAATTTTTCCCCACACCCCTAAATATATATATATATATATATATTGCATTCTATTTTAGTTACTTTAAATTTACAACCCCATTAAATGACTATTTAAGTGGTCATATTTTGACTTTTAATCTATTTTAATCTAAAACACTTTTCATTTTGGTCAACATAACATGCAATGGTGGTTCTTTGGTCCAAATGTTGCACCGATTTTGTTTCATAGACCATCTTCTGCATCGCCATTTTTAGGCTCAGGCAGTGAAAATAAGTTTTCACAGTGAAACAACAAGACACCAATTACAAATTGAAATGTTGCAGGATTTAGCTGCATTACAATGACTGTTACGCCTTTATCCATCCATCCATTTTCTACCGCTTATTCCCTTTAGGGTCGCCTGGGGCGCTGGTGCCTATCTCAGCTACAATCGGGCGGAAGGCGGGATACACCCTGGACAAGTCGCAACCTCATGGCAGTGTTACACCTTTGTTTTCCAAAAAAAAAAAAAATGTTTGCTTTTTGTCCCCTTATTTAATATTCGTTTTTTGTTTTCTTTTTCAGTGTGACTTTATAACTCGTGTATTACTGCCAAAAAGAATGTTCAATTTCATTTAATCAGATTGTGACACTTCTACAGTACTTGCGTGTTTATTGTACTTTACTGTATACATTACTGTATAATGCATATGTTCCTTCTTGACTGCACTTAAATGTATGTATGTAAAATATATGTATATTATTCATAAATTATATACATAATATATGATGTTATTATATTATTTATTATTATAATTGTCTATTGTGAGCGAAATGTGGTGCTGAATTTCCCCCAGGGATCAATAAAGTACTTTGCATTCTATTCTATTCTATTCTATTCTATTGGTTTTCTCTGAGGCTTTAGTTTATTAGGCTTTAGTTATTTGAAAAAAGAAAATAATCATTGGGAACACCATGCAAAGTTCTCTATTATGGAACCACAGGTTTATGTTTGATTTAGCTTGATCATCTCATGAAGGTCAACCCGTACTTTTATTCTTCTCAGAATGATTACAAAATGAGATAGCATCATTGATATACAGTGTTTTCTCCAAAGTGATGAGAATGTCCTCCTTTAGTAATGCCTTCCAGTTAAACGGAAAGTCACAGCGTGTTGCCTTTTCACACACGCCATTGTGTTTCATTATTGAGCCAACACTAATTACAATTTGTGGATCAAAAATACAATTTTTTAAAACTAATGTCAGTCAGTGTTCCTGCGCTCAACACTATTTATTTGGCAAATATAGGGGTCTGCTGTGTCATACAACAGAAAAAGGACAGGGAGAGTTGGCAGGAGTCGGATGTCAGACTACAGAAATTGCTACACAGAGGACTTAGACAACAAGTATATAAATATTAGTCCATTACCATTAAGAAATAGATAATAACATTAACATATTTTAAATATAATTATTATAATATAATTATGAATAAAATAAATATAATTACTTAAAGTATCAATATCATTTTAAAATGTATTAATTATGTAGATCATAAACAAATATTAGGAATTATAAATAATAATAACAAAAACATACAACTAGTATATGATTATTATGATACAATTATAAATATGATTAATGAAAAAAACTCATAACATATTAGAACAAATTATTTGTATTTTTTAATAAATAATGACTGGCCCTAGTGTGTGAATGTGAGTGTGAATGTTGTCTGTCTATCTGTGTTGGCCCTGCGATGAGGTGGCGACTTGTCCAGGGTGTACCCCGCCTTCCGCCCGATTGTAGCTGAGATAGGCGCCAGCGCCCCCCGCAACCCCGAACGGGAATAAGCGGTAGAAAATGGATGGATGGATGGAAATACAAGTAATATTGATATAAATAATAATAAAAATATAAGCATAACATAATAATAAATATTATGATGCAATTGTAAACATATATATTTATGATTGAATAAAAATATTCATGAAATGATTAAATTCTGTAACATTTTCAATAAATATTAAAATAATTTCAGTCAAATATTAAAACAATTTCAGTCAAATATTAAAACAATAAAACCAGAAACATAATATTATTATGATTCTTATGATATAATTATACATACAATATATATAATTGTTATAAATATGAATACAACTTTTAATAAATGATTTATTTTTTTTTTTTATCAAGATTTAAAAATGATAAAAAAAACATATTTTAATACAAATAATATTGAAGTAATTAGTGATGTCAAATGATTTAAAAAGCAATTAATAGCACCAAAAAATGCTGAGAAAAGCCTTCAGCTCGCTGTATTTTTTATTTAAATTCAGTACTGCAGCAGGTTAAAACATATATGACCAAACAGTAGCTTTACGAAGTCGTATTTAACTGGAGTGTGAAAAAATATCAAGCCCGTAAAAATCGCTTAAGTTAACATATCAAAAAACTGTTTTCTAAAAAGATACAAAAGCAAGTATTGTACGTTGAACTTGTCACTTCTCCGCTGCTTCAGGTAGTGAAACATTCCTGTTAATCAAATATCATTGTTCACAATCACTAAATAAAATCATAGATATGCCCTCAATACTTATGTGTTCTGTTTGGCAAAGAGAAAAAAGCTTAGTCCTGCTAAATTGCAACGCTATGCTCAAACACAAACATAAAAACAGTCATGTGACAGGTTAGCAATAAATGTATAGCCCAGGGGTCGGCAACCCAAAACGTTGAAAGAGCCATATTGAACCAAAAACACAAAAAACAAATCTGTCTGGAGCCACAAAAAATGAAAAGCCTTGTATGAGTGTTATAATGAAGGCAACACATGATGTAAGTGTGTATATTAGCTATAATAGCCTACTATCAAAATGACTGTGTCGCAGACTGAAGCAAATGTTTGTTAACACTAATGTTGAAATTTAATATTTATTCCACACATTTTTACAACATTCGAAACCATTAGTAAATCAGAGGCTACTCAGAAATTGAAATAACTCCTGGAAATTACTGTTTTTTAATTGTCAAAGGTATAGATGTGTGTGTCCAAGTTAAAGGAAACGGCAGGCTGTTTTCTTTTCATAGATTTATTACAATCTTTGGCAAGTTTGTCTAAGCCAAGTAATGTTTGCTGTGGTCTGGAACAACATGGCACACAAACAACTATCTGAAATGCGGCCAATATTACATAGAGACAATGTGTCATGAGACATGCAAATATAAATCACACACAAATGGGATAAGGGTGAAGGATATTAAATTAGGTCAAATATACCTACAAATGAGGCATAATGATGTAATATGTACATACACATAGCCTAAATGGCAAGTTAGCATTGATTAGCTTGCAGTCAGCATTGACCAAATATGCCTGATTAGGTCTCCAACAAGTCAATAACATCAACAAAGCGCACCTTTGTCCATTCACGCACAACATAAAACCTTTGGTGGACAAAATGAGACAAAGAAGGAGTGGAAGATTTTACATGTAAACAAAGTGTTACATCACAGTCCACACTATGGTGAGTTCAAGAACCGCCAAAATAGGGCTGGGTGATATATCGATATACTCAATATATCGCAGGTTTGTCTCTGTGCGATATAGAAAATGACTATATAGTGATATTGGAATATACATTCTCACGCAGTTGCTTTTAGCTGCGGGCTCTACAGGCTCTACAGGCTCTTCTCACTCTTTCCTCTCCTTCTCACAGACAAGTGCACCTTCTTACATACGTCACATACGTATAAGCCCTCGCGGCCAGAGAGGTAGCAGCATGGGTAAAGTTAGCTGTGGTGCGAGTGGTAATACGAGAGAAAGAAGGTGCGAATCTGGTAACAAATGAAGGAAGAATTAATTTGCAAGAAAAACAGCAGGGGGTCCATCGTCTGGCGGTGGTTTGGCTTCAAGTGGGAATATGTTGAACAGACAACTGTAATTCGTCAATTGTGGGTCAAAAGCGTTGCTACAAAAAGTAACATTAATGCTAATATGTAGCATCATTTGAAAAGTCACCTGCTAGAGAATGAAGAGTGCTTGAAACTCCGCATGTCAACATCTCCGTTCAGTGCCCCACCCACAAAATACAGAGGCAACCATTTCCACATCAACACCGTATGAAAAAAAATAGTCAACACCAGAAGGAACCTAACACATAGTGAAGGACGAACACTATTTGATTTCCTATTATGCAGCTCATTTTTATTTGACAGTTATTGAAATATCTTGTGTGGCATCATCCACAAAAGTGCACTTTATTTGCTTTAAACTATTGTAGTGGCGTTCTGTACAAAAAGTGCACTTTAATTTAGTGTTGTTTTGATGTCATTTTAGTGACATCATGCACAAAAGTGAACTAATAGCTTGTTTTAAAATGTCTCTGACGATCTTGCACTTTGTTTTGAAATGACATGAATGTTTGTGCCACTGCTTAATAACTGTTTAATAAATACACTTTTGGTCAATTGACTTAGTTGTGATTTCCCTCTCTGCATGAAAGTTTAAAAGTAGCATATATTAATGCGGTATGAAGAAGAATGTTTTAATGTAGACACATAGAATCATCATACTGCTGTGATTATATGCATCAAGTGTTCATTCAAGGCTAAGGCAAAATATGGAGATGTATTTCGTGTACAGGACATGACCTCATAATATCGAGATATTTAAAAAAAGTCATACCGCCCAGCCCTAGGACAAAACGATGTTCACCTAATACTGTCATTAGTGAAGGATACACACAATTATATTAAACAGTGGGCTTTCTAACAATTGGGAAGCCCTGTGTTTGTCCCCAAACAAAAAACATACTAAAACAAAAAACATATTTCCCCCCATTTTTTTCAATTTTCAGTCCTTTTTTTTTTTTTTAATGTTCCAGGGAAGCCACCAGGGTGGCACTAAAGAGCCGCGGGTCGCTGTCCCCGGTATAGCCATTGTATTCTTTCTCATTTGGTCTTAATACACACTTGCTAAGCAACAGTTCCAAATGACAAATAGGCGTTTATGGCAGTCTTGTCCACTCATCATGCTTGTTTCCTTGACAACGGTGTGTGAATAAAACGTTTTTAGTCAACAGGGACTGTAATAGAGAGCATTTGTACATAAAACACTTAATACAAATGTCAATAGGACCTCAAAGAACATTACATTGGAAAAAAAACCTAAAGGGGAACATTATTATAATTTCAGAAGGGTTAAAACCAATAAAAATCAGTTCTGGGTGGCTTTTTTTATTTTTCGAAGTTTTTTTCAAAATTTTACCCATCCCGGAATATCCCCAAAAAAAGCTTTAAAGTGCCTGATTTTCGCTATATGTGAAGCCACCGTCCATTTTCCTGTGACGTCATCCAGTGATGCCAATACGGATAGCACAGCAAGATATAGCGACATTAGCTCGGATTCAGACTCTGATTTCAGCGGGTTGAGCGATCCAACAGATTACGCATGTATTGAAACGGATGGTTGGAGTATGGAGGCAGATAGCGAAAACGAAATTGAAGAAGAAACTGAAGCTATTGAGCGAATAGCTATTGACGCTATTCGGTCATGTCTGCCTTAACATCGTCGGTAAAATGTGCAGACCAACGATCGGAAGTTTTGCATCCTGTGACACTGGATCAACTTAAATCCATCAATTGGTAAGTGTTTGTTTGGCATTAAATTTGGGTGGAGGGAAACGCTGGATGAAAGTATAGTTTCAAATGTACATACAGCTAGCCTAAACAGCATGTAAGCATCGATTAGCTGGCAGTCATGCCGCGACCAAATATGTCTGATTAGCACATAAATCAATAACATCAACAGAACTCACCTTTGTAATTTTGTTGACTTTATTGTTGAAAATGCATCTGCAGGTTATCCATACATCTCTGTGCCATGTCTGCCTTAGCACCGCCGGTAAAATGTGCAGACCCCTCGGCACATTCAATGGGGGTCTGGCGGCAGATTTCTTTGACTTTATCGTTGGAAATGCATCTGCTTTGAGTGTCGCAGGATATCCACACAATCTTGCCCTCTCTGTAGTAGCATAGCTTTCGTCGGTAAAGTGTGCGGAACAAACGACTGACCATTTCGTCGGCTTTCCCCACACCCTCGTTTTTTGAACAAATTTCGTCCAATTTCTTGCCACTTTCGCATCTTTGGGCCAGTGGTGCAACTTGAATCCCTCCCTGTTAGTGTTGTTACACCCTCCGACAACACACCGACGAGGCATGATGTCTCCAAGGTTCCAGAAAATAGTCGAAAAAACGGAAAATAACAGAGCTGAGACCCGGTGTTTGTAATGTGTTTGAGAAAATGGCAGCTTTATTACCTAGGTGACATCACGTTCTGATGTCATCGCTCCGAGAGCGATAAATAGAAAGGTGTTAAATTTGCCAAAATTCACGCATTTAGAGTTCGGAAATCGGTTAAAAAAATATGTGGTCTTTTTTCTGCAACATCAAGGTATATATTGACGCTTACATAGGTCTGGTGATAATGTTCCCCTTTAAGGAGCACAAACTATGCCTGACTTGCTCGAGTTGCTCATAACAATTAGCCTGCAGCAGCTTTTTGAAGTATACATTTCTGAAATCTTTCCAATAAAATTATTGCTTTTCTCCAAAGATGCATATCAGGCGGTGTGTAGACGTACTGTAGAATCTCCTCGGAGGCTAAACAGCACGTGGAGCATTCTTACAAATATCAACACCGACCCAAAGCCACAGCCTCGAGTCAAGTCACAAGCTTTGGTTTAAAGACCAAAAAAAAAAAAGTAGTATTCTGAACTAACTATAGCTGAAATTGTCAATGATTACGCAGGCTACCTAGAGGGCACTAACTTTTGAGCATGCTGAACACATTACAGTACATCACACACTTTTCTTGTTACTACACTATATTGCCAAAAGTATTTGGCCACCCATCCAAATCATGAGAATCGGGTGCCAAAGTCAACTTTATTGTAAGAAAAGTGAAGAGTTTGGGAACAACAGCAACTCAGCCACCAAGTGATTGGCCACGTAAACTGACAGAGAGGGGTCAGCATAGTGCAAAGACTTTCTGCACAGTCAGTTGCAACAGCGCTCCAAATTTCATGTGACCTTCCAATTAGCCCACGTACAGCATGCAGAGGGCTTCACGGAATGGGTTTCCATGGCCGAGCAGCTGCATCTAAGCCATATATCACAAAGTCCAATGCAAAGCATGGGATGCAGAGGTGTAAAGCACGTCACCACTGGATTCTAGAGGAGTGGGGCCGCCTTCTCTGGAGTGATGAATCAGGCTTTTCTATCTGGCAATCTGATGGAATTGTCAAAGCAAACGTTCAAATCCGCAGATTGTAGCGAGTGGCCAGTTTCAAAAAGCATGTAGAGGGATTTTTTTTTTCATATTAAGTGTCAGGTTCAAGCACTGATGACATTTATTAAACAAGACAAGAAGCAAGGAATTAAACAGAGACAGAATTGAAAGAATGGGCTGCTCTCAGTGATTTCCAGCATGTGATGCCACCAGTGCAAGAAATCCAGACATGAAATTTCCTTGCTCCAAAATATTCCAAAGTCAACTTTATTATAAGAAAAGTGAAAAGTTTGGGAACAACAGCAACCCAGCCACCAAGTGGTAGGCCACGTAAACTGACTGAGGCGTCAGTGGATGCTGAGGCGCAGAGTGCAAAGACTTTCTGCACAGTCAGGTGCTACAGAGCTCCAAACTTCACGTGACCTTCCAATTTGCCCACGTACAGTACACAGAGAGCTTCATGGAATGGGTTTCCACGGCCGTGCAGCTGGATCTAAGCCATCCATCACCAAGTCTAATGCAAAGAGTGGGATGCAGAGGTGTAAAGCACGTCACCACTGGACTCTAGAGCAGTGGTGACACCTTCTCTTGGTCATTGGAGCACCATTGTCAAAGCAAACGTTCAAAACCGCAGATTGTAGCAAGTGGCCAGTTTCAAAAAGCATATAGAGGGATTTTTTTATTCATATTAAGTGTCAGGTTCAAACACTGATGACATACATTAAACAAGAAAAGAAGCAAGGAATTAAACAGAGACAGAATTGAAAGAATGGGCTGCTCTCAGTGATTTCCAGTATGGAACTGTCATATGATGCCACCAGTGCCACAAATCCAGACATGAAATTTCCTTGCTCCAAAATATTCCAAACTCAACTTTATTATAAGAAAAGTGAAAAGTTTGGGAAGAACAGCAACCCAGCCACCAAGTGGTAGGCCACGTAAACTGACAGAGGGGTCAGTGGATGCTGAAGTGCAGAGTGCAAAGACTTTCTGCACAGTCAGTTGCTACAGAGCTCCAAACTTCACGTGACCTTCCAAATAGCCCACGTACAGTACGCAGAGAGCTTCATGGCCGACTAGCTGTATCTAAGCCATACATCACCAAGTCCAATGCAAAGCGTGGGATCCAGTGGTATAAAGCACATCACCACTGGACTCTAGAGGACTCGGGCCGCCTTCTCTGGAGTGATGGATCAGGCTTTTCCGTCTGGCAATCTGATGGACCAGTCTGGGTTTGGAGGTCACCCGGAAAGCGCTACATTTCGGACTGCATTGTGCCGAAACTGAAATTTGGTGGAGGAGGAATTATGGTGTGGGGTTGTTTTTCAAGAGTTGGGCTTGGCGCCTTGGTTCCAGTGAAGGGAAATTTGAATGCTCCAGGATACCAAAACATTTTGAATTATTCCATGGGATGGCACTTCAAGTTCATATGTGAGTCAAGGCAGGTGGCCAAATACTTTTGGAAATATACTGTATGTAAGGAATGCCCTCGACACACACAACTAGTTATGTTTGTCGTCAGTTAATGATTTGGCGAAGTTTAGCTGTTAATTTTAGCTATTCTTAAATGTACGGCCCCTAGTCTGGATAAGTGAATTATATTTATATAGAGCTTTTCTCGTGACTCAAAGCGCTTTTACATAGTGAAACCCAATATCTAAATTATATTTAAACCGGTGTGGGTGGCACTGGGAGCAGGTGGGTAAAGTGTCTTGCCCAAGGACACAACGGCAGTGACTAGGATGGCGGAAGCTGGGATAGAACCTGGAACCCTCAAGTTGTTGGCACTGCCCCGTAAGCTCGGTCAGTGGTAACACTAGGCCAATCTTTTTCCACCAAATACCACCAAAGACAACACTTGGCTCTCCAAGTACCACCATAATGACCAACATTCAAATACAGTAGCGTAGTAGGTCTAAGTAACAAGGCAGATGTCATGACCTGTGCGCTGAAGCATGTTCTCTCCCCTTCTTTGTTTACATTCTGTTGCTAGGAGTCTTGAGCTCATACTCACCTGTATCTCATAATGCTTAGTGTCCCCACCTGTTGTAAACATTATTTAACACCTATCTGGCCATACAGTAAGCGCTGGTCCAATATTTGCTTCTTGCGACAGCTTGCACCTTGTTTCTTTTCATGCTATTGTAAGTTAGCCTGTTGCTTCCTGTTCTGGCCTTGTGGTTAGAGCAGTGGTTCTTAACCTGGGTTTGATCGAACCCTAGGGGTTCGGTGAGTCGGCCTCATGGGGTTCGGCGAGTCGGCCTCATGTGGTTCGCCGGAGCCTCCGATACAGAGGTTCCTATTTACACCCGACTCATGGTGTAAATAAAATCTTCTCCCTATCGGCGTATTATGGATACCCCTAAACAATGTTCCCTCTAATTTTCCATATGCGTGAGCAAACGCAAAAACTCCTTGAGCCTTCAGGCGAGACGTTAGACATGCACATGCACCGTGGCCACACCAGCAGAACGCTGGTCCCAAACCTGACTATATAGCAAGTTAAATGGTTTATTATTATAATCAAATGACAGCAGTTATTTCCATGAGATTATTTTGTAAAATAATTATTTTGGCCCAATTACAATAACAATAACAAAAAATATTGTTTTTCATGAGCTGTGTACTATAATTGTATGTCTGCGTGGGGTTCCTGCTTTGGAAATAATTTTTACCCCTTTTTGATATCGCATTTAGTTCCCACTAAAACATTCACATGTTACACAATAAGATGCAAACTTGGGATCATGTGTACATTCCTGTAACTTTGTTTGTAAAACATATCTTTATTAGTATTTATTTAATATAATATAATTACATAGTTAATATTTAGAAATTAGGATAAAATTATGAAAAAAAACTTTTATTGTTCACTAAAGAAGGGTTCGGTGAATGCGCACATGATACTGGTGGGGTTCGGTACCTCCAACAAGGTTAAGAACCACTGGGTTAGAGTGTCCACCCTGAGACTGGCAGGTCGAGAGTTCAAACCCTGGCCGAGACATACCAAAGACTATAAAAATGGGACCTATTAGCTCACTTCTTGGCACTCAGCATCAAGGGTTGGATTTGGGGGTTAAATCACCGAATGGTTCCCGAGCCCAGCCCCCGCTGCTGCTCACTACTCCCCTCACCTTCCAGGGGGTGGAACAAGGGGATGGGTCAAATACAGAGAGTAATTTCACCACACCTAGTGTGTGTGTGTGTGTGTGTGTGTGTGTGTGTGTGTGTGTGTGTGTGTGTGTGTGTGTGTGTGTGTGTGTGTGTGTGTGTGTGTGACTATTAGTTGTACTTTAACTTTCAACCTTTCCCTGCGGCACGGCCGCCTTCGGTTTTTTATGTTTGTGTGGGGGGGAGTGACCTGCGGGCCTGCAGAGAAGCTGGGCGTGTCAGGACCGGCTTTGAGATTAGCGGCAGGTGCGTAGATGACACAGCTGTGAGTGTTTGTCTGATCACCTGCCGCTCTGTTAAAGGCAGCAGTCGGGAAGGAGAAAGGTTGTTGTTGTTGGGGATGGCGGTTGGTGACCCACGGGCATAAGTAAGAGCAAGCGCAAAAACAAGACAGTCAACACTCTGGGGAAAACCATACATGTTCTCGAGCGAGAAGAACACAGAGACAACCCGATGGCTGAAAAGCAAGAAAAGGGCCATTTATTGAAAAATGAATCCTTGTGTCACACTATGCAGCTGTCATGTCGGTAACTGATGAACCCTGAAGCAAGAAGCTTCCACAGTTTGTTACCTGGCTCAAGGATTAAAAGAGACAATCTTACCTCCTCGCAGCCTTTTTCCTCTCTTTTTTCAAGCAGGGAAACACGACCCTCGCTACAACGCCACCCAAACGCAACAGCAGAGGTTTCATTTAACAAGTACATTTGATATTTTTGCCCACTTTGAATAGTAACACTGTGTTTGAATGTAGTATATTATAATCAAGTGATTATTTTGTGTACTATGAGACGAAGACTATGGTTGTACAGTATACCGGTATTAGTATAGTACTCTGATACTAATGAATCATATCCGGTACCATACTGCCTCTAAAAAGTATTTTTATGAACATGGTGCTGGGATGATTTCAGCCTTGCAAAGTTTCTCTTAAACCACCATTATTTGACCTCGGTATTTGTAAAAACCTAGTTACGGCCCTGACTGCCATGTACACTGATGACTTTAAAATATATTTTGCATCACTACGGTACACAGTAGGCACAAGACATTGATACAACAACGTTTATTATACATACAGTACAGGTCAAAAGTTTGGACACACCTTCTCATTAAATTTGTTTTATTTTCATGACTATTTATGTTGTAAATTGTCACTGAAGGCATCAAAACTATAAATGAACACTCTTGGCATTCTCTCGATGAGCTTCAAGAGGTAGTCACCTGAAAATGGTTTTAATTTCACAGGTGTGCTTGAAGCTCATCGAGAGAATGCCAAGAGTGTGCAAAGCAGTAATCAGGACAAAGGATGGCTATTTTGAAGAAACTAGAATTAAAAAATATTTTCAGCGATTACACCTTTATTTGTTAAGTACATAACTCCACATGTGTTCATTCATAGTTATGATGCCTTCAGTGACAATCAGCAACAGTGGTCCCCAAACTTTCTAATCCATTTTACTGTTGTTACCTGTTGTGTCTCATAGCAGCTCAGGCAAATCGTATTGTCGAAAAATGTATTTTCCCATCGATAACGTGACATCATCAGCGGCAAGTGCGCGCTCCTTCAGTCAATTAGTTCGCGAGGAATATATATATTTATATATATATATATATATATATACATATATGTATATATATATATATATATACATACATAATGTGTGTATAATGATTTGCAAATCCTTTTCAACCCATATTCAATAGAATGCACTAAAGAGACAAGATATTTGAAGTTCAAATTCATAATTTTTTTTTTTTTTTTGCAAATAATAATTAACTTTGAATTTCTTGGCTGCAACATGTGCCAAAGTAGTTTGGAAAAGACATGTTAACGACTGTGTTACATCACCTTTTCTTTTAACAACACTCAATAAACGTCTGGAAACTGTGGAAACTAATTGTTGAAGCTTTGAAAGGGGGATTCTTTCCCATTCTTGTTTTATGTAGCGCTTCAGTCGTTCAACAGTCTAAGGTCTCCGCTGTCGTATTTCCGATGGGAGACAGGTCTGGACTGCAGGCGGGCCAGGAAAGTACCAGCACTATTTTTTTACGAAGCCACGCTGTTGTAACACCTGTCTTGCTGAAATAAGCAGGGGCGTCCATGATAACGTTGCTGGGACAACAACATATGTTGCTCCAAAACCTATATGGACATTTCAGCATTAATGGTGCCTTCACAGATGTTTAAATTACCCATGCCTTGGGCACTAATACACCCCCATACCATCACAGATGCTGGCTTTTAAACTTTGGGCCTATAACAATCCGAATGTTTTTTTTCCTCTTTGTTCTGGAGTACACCACATCCTCTGTTTACAAATATAATTTGAAATGTGGACTCGTCAGACCACAGAACACCTTTCCACTTTGCATCAGTCCATCTTAGGAGAGTTCGGGCCCAGCCCAGCCGGCGGTGTTTCAGGATATTGTTGATAAATGGGTTTGGCTTTGCATAGTAGAGTTTTAACTTGCACATACAGATGTAGCGACCAACTGTAGTTACTGACAGTGGTTTTATGAAGTGTTCCTGAGCCCATGTGGTGATATCTGTTACACACTGATGTCAGTTTTTGATGCAGTACTGCCTGAGGGATCAAAAGTCCGTAATATCATCGCTTACGTGCAGTGAATTCTCCAGATTCTCTGAACTTTTTGATGATTTTACGGACTGTAGATGGTGAAATCCCTAAATTCCTTGCAATAGTTCGTTGAGAAATGTTGTTCTAAAACTGTTCGACAATTTTCTTACAAAGTGGTAACCCTCACCCCATCCTTGTTTGGGAATTACTCAGCATTTCACAGAAGCTGCTTTTATACCCAATCATGGCACCAAACTGTTCCCAATTAGCCTGCACACCTGTGGGATGTTCCAAATAAGTGTTTAATGAGCATTCCTCAACTTCATCAGTATTTATTGCCACCTTTCCCAACTTCTTTGTCACATGTTGCTGGCATCAAATTCTAAAGTTAATGATTACTTGCAAAAAAATGTATGTTTATCAGTTTGAACATCAAATATGTTGTCTTTGTAGGATATTCAACTGAATATGGGTTGAAAAGGATTTGCAAATCATTGTATTCCGTTTATATTTACATCTAACACAATTTCCCAACTCATGTGGAAACGGGGTTTGTATTTGTAAAATATGTTTTATATAGTGAAAATACAAAACTTGCGCATCATGATGTGTCACCTGAACACAACCCAAATGCATCAACGCAACACTTACTTTACTCAGTAGAAGCATTTTAAGTCGCATCTTAAAACTAATTTACAAACTCTAGCCTTTGAAAAGACCCCCTTATAGGACCAGTTGAACTACTATTTCTTTTCTTTTCTCCTATGCCCCCTTCTCCCATGCGGTCTTCTCCAAGGTTTCTCATAGTCATTGTCACCGACGTCCCACTGTGGTGAGTTTTTCCTTGCCCTTATGTGGGCTCTGTACCGCGGATGTCGTCGTGACTTGTGCTGCCCTTTGAGACACTTGTGATTTAGGGCTATATAAATAAACATTGATTGATTAAATGATTGATACTCACATTTCGATCGGGGGAAGATTTGTTTTGTGACCATTTCACAAGAAAAAATTTGTGAATTTTCAGAATGAGATTTAAGACATTTAAAAGACTATTTTCTTGGATGATAGCAGAGTTATATTTTCCAAAAGAAAGTGACCTGTCAAAGTCAAGGTAGCCGGGTCATCGTTTCCCTGTCATGAGCACTTCCATTAAAAAAAACCGATATGATGGGAGTCCAGAGCTTCAATTTTCTAAAAGGAATCAGCGGCGCTCAGTCAGATAGAAAATAGTGAACAAACTTAAAAGTGTGGATTCAAAGAAACGGTCTTTTGTCTTGTCTCAAAAAAGCACTCAAAAAATTGTATATTCGAGAAAGAACTTGATGTCAGGAAGTGTGGAAAAGGTGTGCAAATCACTTCAAAGTCGAGCACCTTTGAGCAGTTTGAACATCAAATATGTTGTCTTTGTAGCATATTCAACTGAATATGGGTTGAAAATGATTTGCAAATCATTGTATTCCGTTTATATTTACATCTAACACAATTTCCCAACTCAGATGGATACAGGGTTTGTATTATAAAAACTGTAAAAAAAATTTATATCTTCCTTTGTTTGTTTTTTTTATTGTAGCAACATGGTGGTTAATGTTTTGGAGACTTGTGTATGCATGTGCATGTTTATATATATATATATATATATATATATATATATATATATATATATATATATATATTTATATATATATACACACACACACACACACACACACACACACACACACACACACACACACACACACATGTCCATTTTCTACCGCTTGTCCCTTTTGGTCGTCGCAGGGAGTCTATCTCAGCTGCATTCAGGCGGTAGGCGGGGTAGACCATGGACAAGTCGACTCCTCATCACAGTATATATATATATATATATGTATGTGTATATATATATATATATATATATATATATATATATATATATATCTATATATATATCTATATATATATGTATGTGTATATATATATATATATATATATATACACACACACACAGCCCAGCCCCGGACAAAATGTTCTGATCTGCAATGTAAATAGTCATGAAAATAAAGAACACTCATTGAATGAAAAGGTGTGTCCAAACTTTTGGCCTGTACTGTACGTACATGTCCTTTAAACCTGACTTTGTTGCAAAATAATTGTATTTGTAAATTGAGACAAAGCTGATGTCTCGACGTTGTTGGTTGGGAAATGACCACAATGGTCAAAGCAACATCAGAACCTAACATTGATTAAACGTTGCCAAAGAGCATGTTGTGTCAACGTTATGTTTAAGTTGCTCAACCTCAGGACCTAATTCAACAAGTTCTCAACGTTGTTTTAATGTCATGTTCCTGCTGGGTATGTACCTTGAGAAGAAGACAGAGTGGTGAGATCAAGCCACACTTATCAGTTTGGCACACAGAGTGAGTGAAGACTTAAAAAAAGCAGGCCAAAGTTGACTAAAAGCAATATCCTTTGGACGACATAAAGCTGCGGAGTCTGAGACTGAACATATTCTCATCTGCCTTCAAGATTTATTGAAGTGGCGGAGCAGTTTATTATTGTCAACATCAGACAGAAAAGGCCAGAGCCCTTTTTAATAACCATCGAGACCTCTGAGAAAATCAAAGTGGACATAACTAAATAACTACACTTTGGGGTGGATGGAAGGGAAGGACACGTCTCTGCTGCCCTCTGTTGGTTTGTCCCTTGGAACTATATTTAATGTGATAGGTTGTGGGAATGCTGTGTTTGAATGTACCCCACCAATGATATTGTGACAAACATGCGTCTACAAATGCTGAAGGAAAAGATCAAGGACCAGACGCCATGTCGTGTCTTTGTGTGCTATCACCTTATAATACAACGTTCCTGACTTTGTGGCTTATTTTGAGTCATTTTGTTTATTTCTCCTTTTAAAAAGTGGCAGTTATCATAATGACATACTAGTTTAGTCTTTATTTGAAAGGCCTACTGAAACCCACTACTACCCACCACGCAGTCTGATAGTTTATATATCAATGATGAAATATAAACATGTCAACACATGCCAATACGGCCTTTTTAGTTTACTAAATTACAATTTTAAATTTCCCGGGAGTTTTCGTCCTGGAAACGTCATGTAATGATGACGTGTACGCAAGACGTCACAGGTTTTTAGGAAGTATGAGCGCTGCACACACACACACAGCTAAAAGTCGTCTGCTTTAACGGCATAATTACACAGTATTTTGGATATCTGTGTTCCTGAATCTTTTGCAATTTGTTCAATTAATAATGGAGAAATCAAAGTAGAAAGATGGAGTTGGGAAGCTTTAGCCTTTAGCCACACAAACACATGGTGATTCCTTGTTTAAAATTCCCGGAGGTGAAACTTTACTATGGCTCAGAGCGGTCAAGCGAACATGGATCCCGACCACTTGTCAACCAGCAGTTTTTGGTGAGAAAATTGTGGTATAAAGTCGCCACTTACCGGAGATCAACTGAGCTTGTGCCGTCCGTACAGCTGCTGTCGACTTCCATCAGACACTAGCCTCAAGACGCCCGTGGACACACCCTTCCGACTATCAGGTACTATTAAACTCACTAAAACACTAGCAACACAATAGTAAGATAAAGGATTTCCCAGTAAATGTGTCTAAAAAAACCTTTTACTTTTTTTTTTCTTTTCTTTTTTTTTATAGTCCGTCGCTATCAATATCCTTAAACACGAATCTTTCATCCTCGCTCAAATTAATGGGGAAATTGTCATTTTCTCGGTCCGAATAGCTCTTTTTGTTGGAGGCTCCCATTAAAAACTATGTGAGGATGTGAGGAGCCCTCACTCTTGTGACGTCATCGGCTGCTAAAGGCAGGGCTTTTCTATTAGTGACCAAAAGTTGCAAACTTTATCGTGGGTGTTCTCTACTAAATCCTTTCAGCAAAAATATGGCAATATCGCGAAATGATCAAGTATGACACATAGAATGGACCTCCTATCCCCGTTTAAATAAGAAAATGTCATTTCAGTAGGCCTTTAAATAGTCTGGATTGCGAAAACAAAGCACGTGTGGAGAATAGTGCTCAAGAAAGACATGAAACTACAGCAGACAAATACCAACAAAACAGGAATAAAAAACACCAAAATTGGAGTGCAAGATAAGATTTTTTTGCAAAAAGTTAATTTAAAAAAATTAAAATACATTTTACCATTAGAATTGGGTAAGAATGTTAGAAGAAAAAAAGGAAAAAAAGTGAAAACATTTTTAAAAAGAAAAAACAGTTTTAATATGACAAAAAAAAGTATATTAGACGTTTCAAATCAAAATTATCACAAATCCATCCATCCATCCATTTTTTTCCGCTTCTCCAAGGTCGGGTCACGGGGGCAGCAGCCTAAGCAGGGAAGCCCAGACTTCCCTCTCCCCAGCCACTTCGTCTAGCTCCTCTCGGGGGATCCTGAGGCGTTCACAAATCTGTGATTGATAATCGCAATTATTATTACAGCTAATACGACACAGCTCATTTCCTGTAGAAGGAAGCTGCGAGCTAGCGCTGCTGAGCGATGTGTTTGTAGCAACTGCTACTGTTACTTGCTAGCTGACAACTAATCGCCAACTAGCTTGAATGCATAAATAAATGCAAGACACATTAACACCTTTCCCCATTACAAACGACATAGTTAGTTGGATAAACTCACGGACTGGTAATAGTGCTCATTTTTGCGAGAAAAATCCTAGTGTGCTGATTGCTAGTTAGCAGCTTGTGCTGCTGATCGCTAGTTAGCTTAAATCCTAACCTGAATGCTAGACACATCCACGCCTTTCACTATTACAAACAGCAGTCAAGGCCTGATGATACTGCTCATGTCATGTCGAAGAGAGCTCATGTGCTGATCGCTGGTTCCAAGGTGGCGCTGCTGATCGTTAGTTACCAGCTGGCTCCGCTGATCGCTAGCTCCCAACTATATCCGCTGATTGCTAACTAAAATTTGGCGCCTTTGGTCGTTAGTTAACAGCGAGCACCACTAATTGCTAGCTAGCAGCTAATGCTACTAATTGCCTGATTGTAGCTGGTGCTGCTAATCACTAGCTGGCAGCAAGTGCACTAATCGCGAGCTTGATTAAGAACCTCAATTCGATAAAGTCACTGACTGGTGATACTGCACATATCATCGAGAATAAAGTTAGTGCGACGATCGCTGGCTACCAGCTGGTGATGCTAATGGCTCGGTAGCAGCGAGTGCTGCTAATAACTCGCTAATAGCTACCGGTGCTAAAAGCTAATTGGCAACTGGCGGGTTAGCTGCTAGCAGCTTAAATGCTAACATAAATACAAGACACAATAATACATATCCCTGATACTTAAGTCTATAGAAATAAGGTAAACACATTACTGTTGGAGCAACTAAGCTATTCAATTGTGCACATTTACCTTATAGGCCGTGTTCTCCTGTAGATATGAAGCTATATATTGTGTGTCTGTTCATTTATTTGTTGCTTTTTTTATTGTGTGTAGAAGTCATTTTTGAGCACATTCAACAATACTCTGCGTGATAGTAATTATGAACATTTATCGTTATATCTATAGCCCTACAATTATATTTTAAAAGTTGTATTGTTTTTTTAAAGAAAAAAAATCTTAATTATCATATTATCTAGCTTTAAAAATAATTTTATAGACAAATATATATATATATATGTATATATATATATATATATATATATATATATATATATATATATATACATAAGGTCAAATATTATTTTGATTTAATTGTATATATATATACACACACACACACACACACACACACATATATATATATATATATATATATATATATATATATATATATATATATATATATACATATATATAGTCAAAGCGTGGTTTTGTTTTTCTGACAATTGCAAGAAAAAGTCTTGATTACTAATATTACAAAAATAGTCACAGTATGATTAGAATAAAGTCCTATTTTTCAGAGAAAAAGTTGGAATATGATATTGCTGGGTATTGTGGCCAAACAGCTAAATTTTTGTTTCATCTGACCAGAGAACCTTACTCCAGAAGGTCTTATCTTTGTACATGGCATGTCAGATGAAACAAAAATTGGCCACAATACCCAGCAAAATGTTTGGAGGACAAAAGAGTAGGCCTTTAATGCCAGGAACACCACACCTACCGCCAAGCATGATGGTGGCAATATTATGCTCTGGGGCTATTTTGTTGCCAATGGAACTGGTGCTTTACAGAGAGTACATGAGACAATGAAAATTCTTCAGGACAACCTAAAATCTTCAGCCCGGAGGTTAGGTCTTGGACGCAGTTGGGTGTTCCAACAGGACAATGACCCCAAACACACGTCAAGAGTGGTAAAGGAATGGCTAAATCAGGCTAGAATTAAGGTTTTAGAATGGCTTTCCCAAAGTCCTGACATAAACCTGTGGACAATGCTGAAAAAACAAGTCCATGTCCGAAAACTAACAAATTTAGCTGAACTGCACCAATTTTGTCAAGAGGTGTGGTCAAAAATTCAAGCAGAAGCTTGTGGATGGCTACCAAAAGTGCCTTATTGCAGTGAAACTTGCCAAAGGACACGTAACCAAATAATACCACAGCTGTATGTATACTTTTGACCCAGCAGATTTGCTCACATTTTCAGTAGAGCCATAAAAAATTCATAAAAGAACCAAATTTCATGAATGCTTTTTGTGACCAACCAGTATGTGCTCCAATCACTCTATCACAAAAAAATAAGAGTTGTAGCAATGATTGGAAACGCAAGACAGCCATGACGTAATGTTCTTTACAAGTGTATGTAAACTTTTGACCACGACTGTATATTTATATATTTATAACTGAACGTAAGCACACATAATCGCTACAAATGAAGTTGTTAAAGGATGTTCTTGTTTGTTCTTTGTTAGCTGCTATTTTTTGCCTCTCTTATCAGCAGTAACATTATGCATTAAGCAGACACCAACTTGGGAGGGACTTCGTTATTGTTTGGGAGCAGACGCGGAACAATCATGAAGCCACCGTGTTTAATTGGAAATGCAGACGGCCGTTTAACAATGGGGCAGCAGCTGTTTGGGGCGTCGCTATGTTTTGCAGACAAAAGGTCAGCAAAAGAAAGGGAGAGAAAGTAACATTGACTGGAAATGATGCAATAAAGCAATAAATATCCCCCCTTATTAAGGCGACTTGTCCAGGGTGTACCCCGCCTTCCGCCCGATTGTAGCTGAGATAGGCGCCAGCGCCCCCTGCGACCCCGAAAGGGAATAAGCGGTAGAAAATGGATGGGATGGATGGATTAAATCAAAATGTGTTGCACAACAACAAGATTATTCACAAACAAAACAGTGTAAAAGAGCGAGGCGCTGGTGTTTGGCGCTTTCTGCTTTGGAGTGGGTGCGGAATGTTGTGGTGCAGGCCTGTGCACCAATGCTTCCTATCCTACATCCTCAAACTGTGTGGAAAAAATACTGGGAAGTGAGATAAACACAAAGAGTGTAGCCAAGGACATGATACATCCTGTGCTGCAATGCGGATCTCAGACAAAGGACACATGTGGGAAACACCCCCCAAGACTGGGACAACACAGATTGTTGCCTTTCTGTCCAAAACGATGATGTTCTTGGGCAATCGCTTTGTCAATAACCAACAGAGACCATTTTCCCAGTGAAATACAGAAGGTCACCAAACGATTGATGCAAGCCTCATTTCACCTTTTTGGGTAGAGTTTCCATGCACTGTTATGCATTGATACAAATTGAAGTTTTTTCAACTAAATATTCCTAAAAAGAGAGATTTAAAAAACATCATAAAGGATGTTTTGACTGGCAGCCTGGTCTGTTACGAAACTGCCGTGTTCCGCTGTTAATCAACAGTCAAAACACAAGAGGGAAGCTCACCAGGAGATTAAAAAAAAAAAGACAACAATGAGAGTGAAACAATTGTTTCCCACGTTTCGGGGATCAATTTCAAAGAAGCAGACTTACAATAAAACAACACAATTATGAAAGGATAGGACAGGACGGGATAGGATAGGTGAGACCTTTTCCATCTCACAATGGGGAAATTGTTGCGATCCGTTACTCGGATCTTCACATATTATTGTTTATTGTTCCATTTTTGTCTCATTCTCCGTCTGACCCTCTTACTTCCTGTTTAGTCCGTCACCATGGTTCCACATTGATTTCAGCTGCTACAGTTAATCACCTTCACTATAAAAGCCTTCCTCTTTTGTTTGTTCAGTCTGGGTTCGTAATTTGCTCTCAAACGGTACGTCTGCTTTGATCATTTGCTTTCACGCAATTCTTACTATTCTCGCAAGCTCTCACGCTAAGCACCTCGTTCTTAGCTCTCATGCTAAATGTTTTATTTTTCCCTTTTGTGTGCCTATTTGCCAGTTTAATTTCCTATTTTGTATATCCTAGCTCTCATGCTAGCATCTTTGGTTTGCCTTTTGTTACCTCCAGTGTTTTTGTTCTCTAGTTCCTTTTGTTTGTTAAATAAATCTGTTAAAACTTACCTTGCTGTGTTCACGTTTTGACGCATCCACGAAGGAATCAACTTTGGCAGCCACCATGCCACACAGGCGTAATAGAAATTATGTGGTTGCAGCGCGGATACAAAAATTCCACGTTAAAAGAGGTCACATATACTATTATATTGTACATGTTATATATTTCATATATGATATAGACATAATATATTATTATATGTCTGTATATTCAATCAGTGACGTGCTGTCAGGGGAGGCAAGTGAGGCAGTGCCTCACCTGCCACCAGGTGGCTTAACCATGAGATGTTCCAAAACGAAGTAATAAAATAAAATAAGTTTTAATATTTCTCTTTCGGTTTATGCTTTCTATGTGATTTTGGTGTGGTTCCTGTATATTTTGATCATTTTCATGGTCAAAATCGCGGAAATTCCATGTTTCCTGATCAAAACAATGCAGCAGATGAGAAGTGAGGCAGACACAGGCGGTGCCTCCACGGCTACACAGTGTGTATTGGGCGTGTGTGTGCAAGGGGGCGCATGCTTGTTGCCATGTGGGAAAAGCAGGTCTTGAGGCAGCAAGTACCTCTGCCTCAAGGTAGGGGGCGATATATTGTCAACTTGCAGTTCAATGCCTCAGCAGTACTCTGACTCGCCACACTGGGAGAAGTCGGGGCGCTCAAGCTAGCAAACACAGGTCTCTCCAGCGGAAGCCAGCATTTTTTCTTTTCTTTTTTTTTTTTAACTGTATTTATAACAAACATGGCATTTTTATTAGAGTAAGCCAGCGTTTGTGGGTGTTTTTTGTCTGACGCAAAAATATTGTTTAATTTCTTGGAATGAAATTTAATTAAATGAATGTTTCTGCCAATATGGAGGATTACACACTGTATCCAAGATGAAATACTTCTCTAAACTGAACTTTAAGACAACATGAATGCGATCATACAAAGTACGTTTTCATGGAGGATAGCTATTGCTGCTTCAGATACAAATACAGAAAGGTAATATACACTCACAATACTTGATTTATTTTGTTAAAAGCAAATGGGACCAAAAAGTATTTAGTAACAACTTTATCAAAAACTTTTTGGACCCATTTATCATATCATAATATGATTATAGTAACGTTTTTTTGAAAGCAAATAACTCCCTTTTTTTCCCTGTTACTCTAATGTGCAACCTAAATCAACAATGACTAGAGCTGCACATATGACTTTAAGTTAAATTAAAAAAAAAAAAGAAAAATAAAAGTATGTATGCTTACCTGGTGTTTAGTTTAGTAATATACTGTACATATAGTATGTAAATATTATGTACATATGTTATATTTTACATTGCTATATTAAGTTTATTTATAGCTGCATTGTCCTTTCCATCCTTACACTTTCCATCATTGTAACTGAGCTACTGTGTGGAACAATTTCCCTTGTGGATCATTAAAGTTCGTCTAAGTCTAAGTCGAAGTAAAAACACATGGAAAAAAAAAACAGGGAAACATCGAAGCAAACAAAGGACATAAAAGACATTAAAGGTACTCAAAACTTATGCAACCAGCTGCCACTTCAACGGCGTCCTTTCTACGTACAGCTACAAAAGTCAAACACATTGCGCACATAAACTATATTGCCAAAAGTATTTGGCCGCCTATCCAAATGATCAAAATTAGGTGTCCTAATCACTTTAATTGAAAAAATAAAGTCAAAATACCACAGGAATGAAATCATCATTTCAAATGATTAAAGTCTTAATTTCACAAGAAAAATGCTTAATTACTGTAGGAGAAGTTGTATGAAAAAATGTTTTTAAGTGTTTTAGTTAGAAATGGTCAAACATACTGTTGTCACACCGCGGTGAGGGATGTCTTTACTTGGTTTCTTTTGTCATGTGAATTTCATGTTTTATTTTGAAAAGTAACTCCTCTTGTTTCAAATCACTTGCCCTTCCTCTTGTGTCATCAGTCTGATGTCATCCCTGACTCCTGATTGTTTCCACCTGCTTCCCATTACCCTCATGTGTCATATAAGCTCACACCTCCTCTTGTCCTGTGCCACACTGTCTCGAGTTTTAGGGGCCTGTTTCGCTTCCATGTCCATGTCCATGCCTTGCCTCGTCCCACGCTTATTTTCCTGTTTCCTGAAATCCCATGCTCCTATTTTGAGTTTGACTTTTCTCCTCCTCAGAAGAGTGAATTTTGTTACTTAGTTTTTTCCAACCGAAGCGGTGAGTTATTATTTTTTCCAACAATTCTTTCCTCAAATTTTTTGAGTGATTTTTTTTATTAACCTTTATTAGATAATGTGTACAAATTTTCACAGTCATTGTTTTCTTCCTCCTGTTGGAGCATTTTATGTTAATAAGATTTATAGCAGATGCGGCGCAAATTATAGTTCATCTTTGTTTTTGTATTTTCCTCCTTGTAGGAGTGATTCTCGGTTATTCCTTTTTTTTGGAACGTTTTTCGCCGACAGTTTTTGTTATTTGTAGATATTGATTTACTCTGACTCTGGAGGTGAAAGAACCGTCCAAATAAAAGCCCTACTAAGTATCCCTTCTCTGCATCTGAGTTCATTCCTTTGTCCAAGCCTGACAACTGTTAACACATTTTTTTTGTTTCTTTGTTTGACCTTTTTCAAGGAAACTTGCATTTTTATTTATTTTTTTGCCCATGAAACGAGAGGAAGTACTCTACTCAATTTTACCCATAAAGAATACTTGGCAAACCTCCCGATTTTTCCGGGGGACTCCTGAATTTCAGTGCCCCTCCCGAAAATCTCCCAGGGCTACCATTCTCCAGAATTTCTCCCGATTTCCACCTAGATAACAGTATTGGGGGCGTGCCTTAAAGGCACTGCCTTTAGCGTCCTCTACAATCTGTCGTCACGTCCACTTTACCTCCATACAAACAGCTTGCCGGTCCACCCACATATTATTTGCAGCCGGGTATGAATGCAATTCATACCTGGTCAACAGCCATACAGGTCACACTGAGGGTGGCCGTATAAACAACTTTACCACTGTTACAAATAGGCGCCACACTGTGAAACCACACCAAACAAGAATGACAAACACATTTCTGGAGAACATCCGCACCGTAACACAACATAAACACAACAGAACAAATACCCAGAACCCCTTGCAGCACTAACTCTTCCGGGACACTACAATATACACCCCCCGCTGTCGCCCTTCTCCCACCTCAACCCCGCCCACCTCAACCTCCTTATGCTCTCTCAGGGAGAGCATGTCCCAAATTCCAAGCTGCTGTTTTGAGGTGTGTAAAAAACAATAATGCACTTTGGGGATTCAATAATAAATATGGCAGTGCCATGTTGGCCTTTTTTCCATAACTTGAGTTGATTTATTTTGAAAAACCTTGTTACATTGTTTAATGCAGGGGTAGGGAACCTATGGCTCTAGAGCCAGATGTGGCTCTTTTGATGACTACATCTGGCTCTCAGATAAATCATAGCTGATATTGCTTAACAATAAATAATAAATAAATAACAGTAAATAATGAATAATTCCGCCGGCAATCACAGTGTCAAAAATAACGTTCAAAATATAAAAAATTCTCATGCATTTTAATCCATCCATCCAGTTTTTACCGCACCTGTTCAAGAAGTCGCATTAATGTTAAGAAGTATTTTATTTTTTGTTGGTTAGCTTCAGAATAACCATGTTATTAAAATGAATAAGAGACTTATTATAAATGTTGGTCTTACTTAAAAATGCACGCATTTAGTTGTATTCAGTCTTATAAAAAAATATTATATGGCTCCCATGGAAATACTTTTTAAAATATTTGGCTTGTATGGCTCTCTCAGTCAAAAAGGTTACCAACCCCTGGTTTAATGCATCCAGTGGGGCATCAAAACAAAATTAGGCATAATAATGTGTTAATTCCACCACTGAATATATCGGTATCAGTTGATATTGGAATCGGTAATTAAGAGTTGGACAATATAGGAATATCAGATTTCGGTTAAAAAGAAACATCATCGGACATCATAATTTTTTAATATTCAATATATTTTTTACAATAATTTTAGTTTAGACAGTACTACGTCCTGGTTTATTGATTTTTAAATGTGAAAAAAAATTGCCCGTTTTGTAGTAACCAATTGAGGTGATTCAATGCCCAGTGATGCACAAATGTGTTTCTGTATATAGTATTTTTCAAGCTATGGACATGTGGAGACATCAATTATTGTATTTTGAGTGGTATTTATTGAAGTCGGACTAAGTACAGACATCACTGAAGGCCTAGGTGGGAAACGCACAGCCCGCCACTGCAAGCTACAAAGTATAAATAAATAAAAATATATACATGTGCTTTTAAAGAAAACAAAAACAAAACAATGTTAAAGGGTACTGTAGATGTTGTTAACATAAATTTTGCTGACTAGGAGCTGTCACGTATATTTTAGTCATTTAGGAAGGATTAATCCAAATATCACATGACTGTCACGTGACATCAGGTTTAAGGCTGCCCTTGCAGTTAAAAGCAGAGTTGTACTTTCCCGAATGAAAGAGTCGTGTCAGTGCCACAAATATGGCATCATTGTTCTAATCCCCTTGTAGCCTTCGCCAGCTCACTGTCCCATGACACGTCATGAGGTTACTCCCGTAGGTCAAAGAAAAGAAAAGGTAATCCTTAGGTAAGCTGCATTTTGTGCGAATAAAATCTTGCTTTCATTTGCAAAAAAACTTTTTTCTTGAAACGTTTTTCTTCATTGAATAGAATTTGACACAACCCTTTCCTCAGAATAAAAAATATTATTGTACCATTACAACTTTTTTCTTCAAACAATAGGAATATATATATATATATATATATATATATATATATATATATATATATATATATATATATATATATATATATATATATATATATATATATATATATATATAGTCCAAACAATATTACAGTACTGGATTTTCATAACGATTCATGTTACGAATTAAAACTAAGTTTTTTCTTGAAACCAGTTTTTTAACGATTCAATTCTCAGAACTTTTTTGACATTCCGAAAATAACAATGTTTACAAAATGTTGCTACAACTTGTCCTTGTTTTGATTTTTTTTTCCTATTTTGACTAGATTCTCGCATTATAATTCCTTTTTTTTTTTTTTACTGGTAACAACTTTTTCAGAACCCCTTCAACTTTTCTTGTGAAAAAATTACTTTATTTTTGCACAATAATAACTTTATAACAATGCAACTTGATTCTTGTAGTAGTTCAACTTTTTTTTTTTAACACTACCACTCAGTTCCTGAGCTACTACTTTTTGTTCTTAACAATATTTGAGTGTGTTATTTTGCACTTTATTCTTGTACAATTATGACTTTTTACCAATTCAACTTAATTAATGTAATAATAATAATACTTTTTTCTCTTAACAATGTCTTTTTTTCATTAGAAAATACAACTTTTGAAAAAATAATAATTCTTAAGAGAATATTCATTACAGCTTTTTCCTTGATTATTTTTTCCTTACAAGAATAAGACTATGTTCGTAATTAGGAATGTCCTGATCCGATCCTGATCGCTGACATCGGTTCAATATCAGCAAAACAAACAAACAAATAACGGATGATGATAGCTTGCATCTAAAATCTCTGATATAAAATCTCGGATACGAGCAGTCCTACAGTGGGTTTAGCTGGACAGTCAATGAACACCCAAATGTCTCAAGGCTACTAGGAGCTAGCAGCTACACAAGCTAGACACACACCAGTTTGCATTCTAAAAATGACATTTTTCAATATAAACACGTATCAAATAATAATAGTTTCATATTACTTATGTTTTAAAAACATACGTTTTTGTCACGGCGCGGGCTCGAATCCGCTTTACCCCGGCAACTGGGTCTGCCAGTACCCCCGCCTGGCAGCGCACTGAGACACGCCCCTGCTCGTACCGACCGCATCGCGTCCACATACCGGCAAAGCTGTGAGCGATCAGCAATCAACACACCTGGGACTAATGAGGGCGAGCCGTATTTAGACCAGTGGACGCAAGGATCTTTGCCCATGCCTCTGTGGCGAGGGCATGGACGCTTTTTGCGCCAACATAAGCGACTCCCAGGACGGGGACGTGGATCTCGTTGGCTGTTGTGGGTCTGGCACCACTCGTGTCCGCCTTACCGACAGCCAAGAAGGTGGCCGTTCTTCAGTCGCCCGCCTCGCTGGCCGCAGCAGCAGTCTACTCGCCACCCCCACCAGACTCGTCCCAGATGGTTGCGGGGACACTTGGGCAGTCGACCCACCACCGATTTCCCCCTCCACCCTCCCTTGTCTCTTAATCCCTTTGTTCTGCTTTCAATCCTAGGACATCCGGAATCTGTCCATAAGGAGGGGGGTACTGTCACGGCGTGGGCTCGAACCCGCTTTTCCCCGGCAGCTGGGTCTGCCAGCACCTCCGCTGGCAGCGCGCGGAGACACGCCCCTGTTCGCGCTGACTGCAGCCTTGCCGGCATGTGGGCAATCAGCAATCAACCCACCTAGGACTGACGAGGGCGAGCTATATAAAGACCAGTGGACCCAAGGATCCTCATCGAAATTTAGTCTTCTGTACCGTAAGCCGATAACCTACCTTCATGCTCTCCCTCTCTTTCTCTCTCTCTACGCGTTTTCCCCTCCGTGTTTCATTGTTCTTCCTTGTCGTCCTCCCCAGCAATCTGCCTTCGTCCCTGCGTGATCGAGCTGTGCGCCACGACTTCCCTTTTGGACTTTGGACTGCCACCCTCGATCCTCGAACCCTCGCATGGACACAGACTCTGACCCCTCTCTCGCCCTGGATCATCTGCCTGCCCCATGGACTACCTTCCTGCCTTCTTCCTGCTCTCTCCCAACACATCACGGTAATACACAACAATTAATGACACACATAGTCAAACACCCCTGCTGGATTAGTCACACTCCTTTCTCCTATTTATTTTATATTATTATTGTTTGATTATTATATTTATGTTGTTTACATATTTGTAATAAAGCATAGAGCTATACAGCCACCTTGTGTCTGTGCCTTCATTTCCCTCTAACCATAAAATGTTTTCTTGACCATTTTTTTTTACTTTTTTGTCAGAAAAATGCTTAACTTTTTTTTCTTTAAACATTCCGACAATAACAATGTTTACAAAAAAAATAGGACTTTGCTACAACTTGTCCTTTATTGTTAAGACTTTTTTCCTATTTCAACTAGATTTTCACATTATAATTACTTTTTTTTACTAGTAACAACTTTTTCAGAATCACTATGACTTTTTTTGTCACATAATTACTTTATTTTGCACAATAACAACTTCATAACAATGCAACTTGATTCTTGTAAATAGTTCAGCTTTTCTTTTGCAACTACCACTCGGTTCCTGAACTACTGCTTTTTGTTCTTAAAGGGGAACATTATCACCAGACCTATGTAAGCGTCAATATATACCTTGATGGTGCAGAAAAAAGACCATCTATTTTTTTAACCGATTTCCGAACTCTAAGTGAGTGAATTTTGGCGAATTAAACGCCTTTCTGTTCATCGCTCTTTTTGCGATGACGTCAGAACGTGACGTCTCCGAGGTAATACAGCCGCCATTTTCATTTTCACATTACAAACACCGGGTCTCAGCTCTGTTATTTTCGACTATTTTTTGGAACTTTGGAGACATCGTGCCTCGTTGGTGTGTTGTCGGAGGGTGTAACAACACTAACAGGGAGGGATTCAAGTTGCACCACTAGCCCGTAGATGCGAAAGTGTCTGCCACCAGACCCCCATTGAATGTGTCGAAGTGTCTGCACATTTTACCGGCGATGACAGACATGGCACAGAGATGTATGGATAACCTGCAGATGCATTTGCAACGATAAATTCAACGAAATCACAAAGGTGAGTTTTGTTGATGTTGACTTATGTGCTAATCAGACATATTTGGTTGCGGCGTGACTGCCAGCTAATCGATGCTAACATGCTATGCTAATTGATGCTAACATGCTATTTACCGGCGGTGCTAAAGCAGACATGGCACAGAGATGTATGGATAACCTGCAGATGCATTTGCAACTATAAAGTCAACTAAATCACAAAGGTGAGTTTTGTTGATGTTGACTGCCAGCTAATCGATGCTAACATGCTACGCTAATCGATGCTAACATGCTATTTACCGGCGGTGCTAAAGCAGACATGGCACAGAGATGTATGGATGACCTGCAGATGCATTTATAACTATATCACGTTTACTTCCACCCACATTTAATCCGAAAAAAAACACTTACCAATCGAAGGATTTAAGTTGCTCCAGTGTCACGAGATGCGAAAGTCCTGATCGTTTGGTCCGCACATTTTACAGGCGATGCTAACGCAGCTATTCTGCCATGCTATGGCTATGAATAGCGTCAATAGCTATTCGCTCAATAGCTTCAGTTTCTTCTTCAATACTTTCATACTCCAACCATCCGTTTCAATACATGCGTAATCTGTTAAATCGCTTAAATCGCTGAAATCCGTGTCTGAATCCAAGCTAATGTCGCTATATCTTGCTGTGGTATGCGCCGCTGTTTGTTTACATTGGCAGCACTGTATGACGTCACAGGGAAATGGATAGTCGCATCGCAAATAGCGAAAATCAAGCACTTTATAGCTTTTTTTAGGGATATTCGAGGACCGGTAAAATTTAGAAAAAAACTTCAAAAAATACAACAGGCCACTGGAAACTGATTTTTATTGTTTTTAACCCTTTTGAAATTGTGATAATGTTCCCCTTTAACAATATTTCAGTGTATTATTGTAACTGTTATCTTGCACATTATTCTCGCACAAATACGACTTTGTACCAACTCAACTTAATTTGCATAACAGTAATACTTTTTTTTCTGAACAATATTTTTTTTCCATTAGAAAATACTACTTTTGAAAAAAATAATTCTTAAGTGAATATCCATTACAACTTTTTCCTTGATTATTTTTCCTTGTAAGGATAAGACACTAGCAGTCCTGCTGTGTGTTTAACTGGACAGCTAATTAACAACCTAAATGTCTAAAGGCTACTAGGAGCTAGCAGCTACACAACAGCTAAGCACACAATAGCACCCAAGCTAGACACACAACTGTTGCATTCTAAAAATGACATTTGTCAATATAAACAAGTATCAAATAATAATAGTTGCCTATTACTTACAAAGCATATTAAAAAATATCCAGTAACAAATGTGTCCACATCATTCAACATACTGCATCCTGAGTTTAATTCAATTAGTTATTGTGACCACTAGGAGCCACTTCAAAAGAACAAATTAGACAAACATTATTGATCCACAAGGGAGTTACACACAGTATCTCAATTACAAAGGATGGAAAGGGTAAGGATGGAAAGGATAATGCAGGTATAAAGTAGACAAAAAATGTACCTTAGTAGCAATATAAAATATAACATATATGTAATGTTTACATATTATATATAAAGCATATTATATTTACTGATATATTATATTATGTTTTATGTTTATATAATATATACAATACATAAAAATCCCAATTACCATGTACAATATTACAGTAAATGTAACAGCTGCACCCCCCCCCAAAAAAAGGACGGCATAAAATAGAGTCTTTGTCTTATACGTCTTAGAAAGTTAGTTTTTTTAATACCTGCTATTGTTCTTTGAGTAATTTTACTTTATTAAGCCTTTTTAAACCTTCCACGCTACAAATTTATAAAAGTATGTATTATGATTCCTGGTGATGTAATACCGGGTTAATTTTGGTATCGGCCAATACACAAGAGTACGGAAGTGTAAACGTTATGTGAGGACACCCCAACTGTAAAATTCGATCCGATTTCCGATTCCTGGGTTACACTTTGATTCAGAATCGATTCTCGATTGAACATGATTCCCATTTCAAATTGATCCGCGAAATGTATATTTGGTATAGGCTTGAATGGTGTACCGATATTAGTATAGTACCGGGATACTAATGAATCATATTCGGTACTATACCGCCTCTGAAAAGTACTGGGACAACACTAATTTGGTATGGAATTTATAATTAAACTTTTTCAAAACAAGTTCGAGGTTATGAAATCTCCTTCTGGTTGCATGGAGATGGCCTATGAATGTATTTAAAAAAATAATGTAATCTTCCATCCATTTTCTACTGCTTATTCGCTTTTATTTAAAAAAAAAAATAAATAAATAAATAAATGATTTAAAATTGGGATAAATAAGAATCGCAATTCGGATGTGAATTGATTTTTCTGTGCACCCCCAGTATACTCCTCCGTCTGCAGCATGAACATTCCAGAGGTTGCATGTCTATGACCCACTCCTTCAAAGGAAAAGTAGCCCGAAAGATACAAGCTGCAATTTGACAAATTTAGTAGCTAACTCTGAAAAATGTTATATGTTGCCATTTTTACCACTCGGGCCTATTTGCCAGGCAGTGTGATGTAGCAATGATACCCAGGAGGGTAGAGGGGAGGCAAGCTTTGACTTTTTTTGCACATTACACAAGCCCAAGTTAGCCTTTTGAAGGGTCACTAGCATTGCGGCATTCGATATCCCCTGGAGGTTAAAGACTCTCACGAGCCCTGACTTTGACACTATAGTTAGCAACTACAGATGTTAGTTAACATCTAGCTCAAAACACAGCTGCGTCTATGTATAGCCTTTTTTTTAATGTTCTGTTTACTCTCCAAATAGTGCAGAATGGTGGAAGAGTGTTTCTCATCACACACTGTGTGAAAAACAAATGGAGATAACAGATTATTTCAACACAGCATTGTCAAGAAAAATTCTCTCATTACAAGTATATTGATGTGCTGTCAAAAAAGGCGTTTATTACCTACACCAGTAGGTTATGTAATTGTTGCCTTTGGTTCGTTTGTCCGTCAGTTATTTAATTAGCAATATAAAAGTTATGGGTGGATTTCTGATTCTGATTATGATTATGATTCATGAAAGTTTCAAGAAATGTTCCAAATAAAGTTAAAGTCCCACACTGCAAAAAGTCAGTGTTCAAAAACAAGAAAAAAAAAACGAGGGGTATTCTATTTGAACTAAGCAAAATTATCTGCCAACAGAACATGAAAATGTGGCTTGTCAAGACTTTCCAAAACAAGTAAAATTAGCTAACCTCAATGAACCCCAAAATACCTTAAAATAAGTATATTCTCACAAATAACAAGTGCACTTGTCTTGGTAGAAAAAAAAGATACCTTTTTGCTCAAAATGTTGAAAAATATTCTTAAATTAAGTAAATGCTAGTGCCATTATCTTGACATAATGATATGCGCTTGGCATTACATTTCTTAAAACCAGCAAACTTATACTAAAAACTAATTTATTTCTCTTAATGGAAAGGCAACAAGGCAAGCGCTTGTTACTCTCGGGGTCTACCAGCCACTCAGGCAAATCATATGGTCTAAAAATGCATTTTTCCATCAATACCATGACATCATCGCACCAAGTGCGTGCTCTTTCAGTCAATTAGTGCACATATTTACAGCCCGGACCCCGATCAAAATTTTTTTAATTGTAATTTTAAGGAATTTATCTGAATGTGCTTTAACTATTCCTGTTGAAAATTATTTGAAATGTCAAATGTTTAAATATTAACTGTCAGTTTACTGTACTGTGCCGACTGTACTACTACATGAGTATGTATTTTTTATTGTTTCATTGAAAATAAAACAGCAAAGTCCATTTGGCTGTCATCTCTTTTAATTATGAAACACAGTTGTGTCAAAATCATGATTTTTTTTTTTATACTTGAAATAAGAAATTATTATTTTGAAAAGGTATTGTTGGATTTGTGAGTGTTGATGACACATGTTTGCAACAGTTGATATTCTAGTTTCAAGCATGTTTTACTCAATATAGGTCATCAAATCTCAGCAACAAGCTGTAATATCTTACTGAGATCATTAAGGACCAAAACACTTAAAACAAGTAACATCAAATCTGCTTAGTGAGAAGAATTATCTTATTAGACAGAAAATATAAAAAACATATCACCCTTATTTGAGATATTTAATCTTACTTAGATGGGACGGCGTGGCGCAGTGGAAGAGTGGCCGTGCGTAACCTGAGGGTCCCTGGTTCAATCCCCACCTAGTACCAACCTCGTCACGTCCGTTGTGTCCTGAGCAAGACACTTCACCCTTGCTCCTGATGGGTGCTGGTTGGCGCCTTGCATGGCAGCTCCCTCCATCAGTGTGTGAATGTGTGTGTGAATGGGTAAATGTGGAAGTAGTGTCAAAGCGCTTTGAGTACCTTGAAGGTAGAAAAGCGCTATACAAGTACAACCCATTTATTTATTTAGATTTCAGTTTTTGCAGTACAACGATAGTAACACACACACACTCGGTGTGGTGAAATTATCCTCTGCATTTGACCCATTCTCATGTTCACGCCCTGGGAGGTGAGGGGAGCAGTGAGCAGCAGCAGTGGCCGGGCCCAGGAATCATTTTGGTGATTTAACCCCCAATTCCAACCCTTGATGCTGAATGCCAAGCAGGGAGGCAATTGGTCCCATTTGTATAGTCTCTGGTATGACTCGGCGGGGGGTTGAACTCACAACCCTCCAGACTCAGGGCAAACAATTTAACCACAAGGCCACTGAGATAGATAACAACTGATTGTATTTTAAGCCTGATCCTGATCATTTCTACTACGATAGCCAATATTTGTGTATTCGGGAGGTCAGTGTTCCTTTTATTAAATTAAATATTGCTCAAAAGTTTATCTAACTTTCAAGAAATGTCCGAAATGGGATAATGAACAAGTCATTCCGTTTTGGAGCTAAAACGGATCATTTCTAGCACATTACCTTGCGTTACGAAGTTCAAGTCTTGAGTGTGTGTGTGCTTGTGTTCCCGCCTTTACCCACTGAGACAAGGCAATGGATGACTGACAAGAGTGTTCACTCGGTATTGGTATAGTGCCGCGATACTAATGAATCATATTCGGTACTATACCAGCTCAAAAAAGTACCGGTCCCTCCCTGCTCCCCTTCATCATCGTCACGTTGTATCATTGCTAGTTTACGAGCAGACAAGCATGTTCGGCAGCGCACAATCACGGAGTACTTACAAACAGACACAGTGTGTAGACAGAAAAGGAAGAACGGATACATTTTGGCTTGAAAACTAACGATAAAGTTGAAGTTATAACACTGAAACGCCATCAGAAAGATGTGCTTTAAGACATGCGGTTAAAGTCCAGCGGCAGTTGGCAATGTTTTAGCTACTTCTAAATCACTAATCCTCGCCTCCATGGCGACAAATAAAATACGTTTCTTACAAGTATCATCCCTGCAGGACGAGGAATAGCTAAACATGCTTCACTACACACTGTAGCTGACGCCATTCTTGAATGTAAACAAACACCATGGGTGGATCTACACCTAACATCCACTGTAATCATACCAAGTACAGGAGTGTATCTAGTCGATACTACTATGATTACATCAATATTTCAAAAAAATCATATTATTTTTAAAAACTCAGGAAATATGTCCCTGGACACATGAGGACTCTGAATATGAACAATGTATGATCCTGTAACTACTTGGTATCGGACTGATACCTAAATGTGCAAAGGGGAAGCGAACCATCCAGATTGTTATCGACGCAAAGTTCAAAAGCCAGCATCTGTGATAGTATGGGGGTGCATTAGTGCCCAAGGCATGGGTGACTTACACCTCTGTGAAGGCACCATTAATGCTGAAAGGTACATACAGGTTTTGGAACAACATATGCTGCCATCTAAGCGACGTCTTTTTCATGGACGATCCTGCTTATTTCAGCAAGACAATGCCAAGCCACATTCAGCATGTGTTAAAACAGCGTGGCTTCGTAAAAAAAGAGTGCGGGTACTTTCCTGGCCCGCCTGCAGTCCAGACCTGTCTCCCATCGAAATTGTGTGGCGCTTTATGAAGAGTAAAATACGACAGTGGAGACCCCGGACTGTTGAACGACTGAAGCTCTACATAAAACAAGAATGGGAAAGAATTCCACTTTCAAAGCTTCAACAATTAGTTTCCTCAGTTCCCAAACATTTATTGAGTGTTGTTAAAAGAAAAGGGGATGTAACACAGTGGTGAACATGCCCTTTCCCAACTACTTTGGCACGTGTTGCAGCCATGAAACTCTAAATTAATTATTCTCTGCAAAAATAAAAAATTAAGTTTATGAGTTTGAACATGTTCTTTTTGTAGTGCGTACAATTTAATATGGGTTGAAAATGATTTGCAAATCATTGTATTCAGTTTATATTTACATCTAACACTATTTCCCAACTCATATGGAAACAGCGTTTGTAGTTGAATTGAATGTTTGTGATTGTAGTTTGCACTGCAACATTTCGCACACTATGATTCCTTTTTGAACAACCGCGATCCCACAGGACTGCAATCCATTTGTGTTAGTGCTGGTATTGACGTGATCGTCAAATTTGCCCAAAAAGTCCCAGACACATTAGCAAAAAGTGAGTCAAAAACATGAACAGCAAAACAAATATGTTGAGAACTACTCGCACAATTTTTTCTGTCACGTACTCTTGTTGAGTTTTTATCGTCACAAGACAGGCACAACAGTAATTACATGGCTCTGATTACCCGGTAAATATACAGTAGTCGCTAAGTTGCCAACCAATGAATCTTCCTGCTACTTCTCCGTATTCTCTGGCGGACCAGGTGCGTTTTAATGTTCGAACACATAGGGTCAAATCTATTCGTGGCGTGTCGTCATAAACACATGAATGCATGGGAACCACTTGATAGAATGTTTAAAAGGTTTAAACGAGTGTCAAGGATTTCACTCCCATCACGGGAGTCATAAATTTTCCTGTTATGTCCACTTATATAAGTCTGATGATATTTGTTTTGAAGAAATGTGTTCTAAAAAGCATCTGCAATGCATTTGTTTTTTATTTTGGATTAAACACATTTTTTTTATGACACCTGGTGAAAGGAGTTGAGTGAAGCCAGATTGCTTATTTATGGTTCAAGTTTTTCGCCAAAAGACTCACACTTGAGCGTTTGGCCAATTCACAGTCCGTCACACTCAAAATAGCTTGACTAAGCGAAAGGCTAAAAGCAGAATCGTTTTCTCTTTCGTAAGCGAGAACAAAGGTTAAAATCTCAAACTTCCCAATACAAAATTAGGTTTTGGAGACGTGCTGCGAGTGTTAAGAGTGGATATTTCATTTCCACTCTTGTGCATGCAATAATGACGTCACTACTGTAGGGTCTGCAAAAACTAAAGGCCTGCTCTACTAAGATCCAAATACCACATTGCTACCAGGTTTGCACATGTTTTTTAGCACACGCAAACCTTTAGTGGATCAGGCTTCTAAGTATATATCAGTGAGTGTTCACCATAAAGTTATTTTGCAGGGATTCTGCATGCATTCACACATTCCACAGCCAGAAGCGTCTGCTCTGTGAAGTTGCGTGACCCACAAGCCCCAAAACAGGACGCGAGAGTTCAAGGATGTAACGAGGTGTCAACCCGCGCTGTAAATCATTTTAACATGCTCAACTTGAAAAGAAAAATAGTCTATAGTGGCACTTCCTACATCAGGGGTGTCAAAGTCAAGGGCCGCGGGCCAGAATGAATTATCTATGGCCCCCGGGATGATATTTGATTAGTATTAGAAACGGCCCGCAGGCCACAGCCGCCTGCTGCTGTTTTGCGCAAGGAATTTTCAAAATGGGGTCACTAAATTTTGGGGGTCCCACTTTTTTGTAACCGTTTCGAAAAAATATGATGAATGTATGCATTATCCTGTTACTGTTATGTTTACAGAGTGGAGATGACGGCAACGACACCAGGGGGGTGTATAGCTCTATGTATTTTATTATATATATTACCATATTTTGGAGAGGCGGGGCCGGCAGTCCGACAGCGAGGCAGGGCACGCCGGAGCCCGGCCCAAGATGGCGGTGAGGAGGCGTGGACGAGCAGTGAGGCAGGGGCGTGCCGGGAGAGATGCCGCACTCAAGATCAGGTGCGTGGATCGCGCACCTGGGGACAATTAAGTAATCCTCTCGTACTGTATAAAAGGGCGACAGCCGTGAACGTCAGCGAGAGAGGCGGGGGGACGAGAAGGAGCCAGAGGGAAGCTGACGCTGAGAAAGAGAGACAGAGAGACTGAGAGAGCAAGAGAGGCGACGCCGCCGAAGCAGAAAGGTAAGTGGAAGAGCGAGCGGCAGACGGAGCAGCTGAAAAGCAGTTTTTATTGACTAATAAAGAAGTCTAAACGTGGCCACCCCTATGTCCTTACTTGGCGGTCCTTGGAACCCGCACGATGGCTTGAGAAGTCTGTCACACATATATATAATAATCAAACAATAATAATAATAATAACTACAGAAATGGAGCGTGAGACAAAATCCAAGAGTGAGTGGTGTTAGACTACAGTCGGGCAAAAAAGTTTTTAGTCAGCCACTGATTATGCAAGTTCTCCCACTTAAAATGATGACAGTGGTCTGTAATTTTCATCATAGGTACACTTCAACCGCGAGAGACAGAATGTGAAAAAAAAATCCGTGAATTCACATTGTAGGAATTTTAAAGAATTTATTTGTAAATTATGGTGGAAAATAACTTTTTGGTCAACCATTCAAAGCTCTCACTGATGGAAGGAGGTTTTGGCTCAAAATCTTACGATACATGGCCCCATTCGTTGGGATACAACTCAGTATTCTTCTTCCTCCAAACACGACGAGTTGAGTTTATACCAAAAAGTTCTATTTTGGTTTCATCTGACCACATGACATTCTCCCAATCCTCTGCTGTATCATCCATGTATCCATTTTGGTATGAACTCAACTCGTCGTGTTTGGAGGAAGAAGAATTCTGAGTTGCATCCCAAGAACACCATACCTACTGTGAAGCATGGGGTGGAAACATCATGCTTTGGGGCTGTTTTTCTGCTAAGGGGACAGGACAATTGATCCGTGTTAAGGAAAGAATGAATGGGGCCATGTATCGTGAGATTTTGAGCCAAAACCTCCTTCCATCATTGAGAGCTTTGAATGGTTGACCAAATACTTATTTTTCACCATAATTTACAAAGAAATTATTTTAATATTCCTACTATGTGAATTCCTGGATTTTTTTTTCGCATTCTTCCCTCACGGTTGAAGTGTACCTATGATGAAAATTACAGACCTCTGCCATTATTTTAAGTGGGAAAACTTGCACAATCGGTGGCTGACTAAATACTTTTTTGCCCCACTGTATGTGTGTAGTTAGCTGTTGTGTATTACCGTGATGTTGGATGAGGAAGCAGACAAATCCAAAGGGGGATAGGCAAAAGCGGTCCGTGATCCGCTTGAGGTCCGTGGGGCAGAAAGAGGCGTCGGAGTCCGTGTCCAGAGCGAGGGTCGAGGATCGAGGAAGGCAGTCCAAAACCACTGGGGAAACAACTGTAAGACTCTTGAAGGAACAACGGTAGAACAAATAAGGACATCAGACACGGAGGGTAAACGCAGAGAGAAGGAGAGCATAAGTTTTCGGTTTAAGGTAAACTGAGTTCCCGCATGGATCCTTGGGTCCACTGGTCCTATATACAGCTTCCTCTCATCAGCACCAGGTGCGCTGATATCTGATAGCCCACAGCCTTGCCACAGCCTTGCCACAGGCATGTGGGCGTGACACGACTGTGGGCGTGTCCTAAGGCGCGGCAAGATTGGCTGTGACTGTTATATCTCATATTCTATATTGTGTTTTGGAAAAAGGTCGTCATATACCGTCATATAAAAAAATAATTCAAAAGAATACAAATGTGTATGCATATGTAAATGTATTCAGTTATAAACATTCATTCACTTTCTTCTTTCCTTCATGGATCTAAACTTTACCGCTGCCGGTATTTTTTTCCATATTTTTACTGTAAAATTTTCAGAATGTGTTTGTTCTATTTTTGGCCGAAGTAAGACATAGAAAACAATCTTAAGTTGTCTTTATTTTTTTGTTTTGTTTTAATGGCATGATTTTAATAGTCCGGCCCGCGTGTGCACTGATTTTCCTCCATGCGGCCCCTGAGCTAAAATGAGTTGACTCCACTGTCCCATGGCATCATTTGTGCAAGCAAACATGGCATGATGGAACAGACTTTCTTTATCCCAAATTCGGGAAATGATGTGGTTGCAGAGCAAATACAAAAAGTCCGCAAAAATAACGTAAAAAGAACACATGAAAACAACAAGGAAACATCAAAGAACACAAAGGACATTAAAAAGCGCAGAGCTGGTGTCCCCAGATGTCACTTCAGCGGCATCATTTCTACATACAGCTACAAAAGTAAAAAACAATGACAAACCAAAAAAAAAGCAATAAACAATACATGTTGAGTACATACAATAGGTTACTCTGCTTTGACAAAAGCACCTAAAGTGGGATCCTATGACTCACAGATGCTGTATTTGGTAGCAGTTTGTGGGAGATACACCATATTGAACACATCTCGATACTGTTTTTTTATACTGTTCATTGTGGTGTTTGTTAAGGTGAAAAAATAGTGGGGCAACACATGCTTAGCTAGTCCACATAGACAGATGTGGTAGTGGCGTGGCTCAGATGGTAGAGCGGCCGTGCCAGCAACTTAAGGCAACTTACATACAAGTCACTCCCGTTGTATCCTTGGGCAAGACACTCTACCCATCTTGCTCCCAATGCAGCTTTTTTTAATGCAATCTAACTTGTAAATAAACGCAAATAAAAGTGTGCTTACAGCGGAGCCAATGGTAGGGTCCTCTATTCCGCCCATAATACCCAATAAGTAAAAAAAACATTAAAAAAGCGCCAACAATACTCCATTTGCATTTTGTGACTTGAATATTGACCAAGTATTAGTGATATAGTTATTATAAGCACTAACGCAGATAAACAGTCCATAGCAGCGCAGTGATTACCAGCGTGTGTCCCTAGATGTACGCCATTGAGCAGTAACCTGTTTCCTCGCGTCCTTTGCTCGTGAAAGTTCATTCTCGACCATAAACCACGCCCTTCACCTGGGTAGTACAAAAATTAGGACGTACTCCAAAAAGTTGGGACACTTGGACAGCCAATTTAGACCTGGACATGGCAAGAACGCCACGAAAAGACGCTTGGGTCCACACCCTTTTTCTTTGCGATGATTATGACTCCTTCCCCATCTAAAACGGGAATATATGAACATCCTCAAAAGTTAATAAGGAATCAAAATCAATGTTTTTATGGATTATTGACCTATTTAAGGCTCTTACGATTACTTCAGTTTCTTAAGCGCAAAATCTATGACTAAAATAGTGAAGCTGTATTTTCATTTGCACTTTCATTTTATTGACAGTTTAGTTAAGAAACATATAATAGTGTTGTTATTGTTTTAATTATTTATTTGGAATGTATTTATATTAGCACAACATGATTGTATGTAAGCTATTTTTCATACTGTGGAGGTCTTACTCCTCCGGGTTCTTCAGACCACCAATTACGGACATGACAAGTTTGTTCATGGTTTTGAACAAGGATTTATTTTTCAATAAATGTCTGTTGTTATGCTTTTCAGCCATAGTTCTTGCCAGTTCTCGCTCTCGCTTTCGCTCAGGCTCCAACCCAACCAACTCTCCTCCTCCTTCCCGGTTGCTGCCTTTAACAGAGCGACAGGTGATTAGATAAGCTCGCCCAGGGGGGCCATTTACGCACCTGTCGCTGATCTTGAAGCCGGCCCTGGCAAACCCCGCTTCGCTGCAGGTCCGCAGGCCACCTCCTCCCCCACATACATTTTTATGAGTCCTTTCTTTTGCAGCATATAGATTAATATTTATTTTAATTTATATATTTAGTAATTCAGTGTTGTAGTGGAAAAGTTGGGCCCCGAGGTCCAAAAGTTTAACAACCCCAGATCTATAAAACATTGCCCATTTTAAATTCATATTCATCATTATTATTACGCCTGTGTGGCATTGTGATGCCTAATTTGTTCCTTCGTGTATGCGTCAAAAGTGAACACAGCAAGGTAAGGTTTAACTGTTTTATTAAAATAACAAAAAGAGCTAGTGAACAAAAATACTGGAGCCAATAGAAGAAAACAAAGGACGCTAGCATGAAAGCTAGGATATACAAAACAGAAAACTAAACTGGCACGTAGGCACACAAAAGAGAAAAACAAAAAATTTAGCATGAGAGCTAAGAATGAAATAAAAGGCGTAGCGTGAGAGCTTGCGAGAATCATAAAGAATTGCATTTAAGCAAATGAGCGTAGCAGACGTACCGTTGCGTGAGAGCAAATTACGAACCCAGGCTGAAGATGAAGGCTTATATAGGCAATAATCAAGGAGAAACAGGTGTGTGTAGAAAACGAGGAGCAGGTGAAACTAATGTGTAACCATGGTGACGGACTAAACAGGAAATAAGTGAAGTGAATTATATTTATACAGCGCTTTTTCTCTAGTGACTCAAAGCACTTTACATAGTGAAACCCAATATCTAAGTTACATTTAAACCAGTGTGGGTGGCACTGGGAGCAGGTGGGTAAAGTGTCTTGCCCAAGGACACAACGGCAGTGACGAGGATGGCGGAACAGGGGTCGAACCTGCAACCCTCAAGTTGTTGGCACGGCCGCTCTACCAACCGAGCTATACCGAACTATAAGAGGATCAGACGGAGAATGAAACAAAAATTGGAAGAATAAACAATAGTATGTTGCGATCCGAAAAGCGGATCTTAACAGTTATCATATTTTCAAAAGGGTATCATATTTAGATCATCATCAAGAGTTAGACTGTCATGAATCTACACGGGTTATTGTTTCTTCACACAATAGTAGGTCAGCTCACTTATTTATACCTGAACCAAAATGCATTTTCCTGTTATGTGCATCCCAAGCATGTTATGTTGTCTACAGTTTTTTTTTTCCAGGACTGTCGTCATCCATACAATGCACACAACAGGGGGTGGCGAGGACAACATGAAACAATGCATCGGTTTCCTTTAGCTTTTTTTTTTTTTTTAAATGAGGGCGGCAGATAAAAAGGCGCTGTGTGTTTGCATTTAGACTTGTTCATCTGCAGCATTATTTGCATTGTCAAAATCAGCAGGACTGTCAAACTACACATCAGAATAAACGCACGTGACCCTGAGAGGCTAGCGAGTATGTTTATAATTTGCAAAATGTGTGTCAGTGACTTTGACGCGATTGTAATGGGATACTTCCACCAAGCAGATGGCTAATGACTACAACGATGTAGTCCTGTGATGTCTGACGATAGAGCTGTGCTCTGTGTACAGATACATATTTAGAAGCCGTTGGGTGGTATTATTGGCCAATGACTGGGAACAGATCCCAGTTTGTTGGGTGTATTGTGTGTGTGTCCTGTCACCTTTAAACACAACAAACTAGACCACTGATTGCATAGCTTAAGATATATGACACATTGCTATTTAGGTGGCGATTTGAAATACTTAAATTTGTAAATACTGAAAAATCATGCGTTGCATTGGTAAAAAAATAAACTTTTATTGACTTTTTAGTGACTCAAAGTCTTCTTTCACTACCTCAAAATACAAAACACAAAACCAGTGAAGTTGGCAGGTTGTGTAAATCGTAAATAAAAACAAACTACAATGATTTGCTAATCCTTTTCAACCTATATTCAACTGAATAGACTGCAACGACAAGATACTTAAAAGCCTACTGAAATGCGATTTTCTTATTTAAACGGGGATAGTAGGTCCATTGTATGTGTCATACTTGATCATTTCGCGATATTGCCATATTTTTGCTGAAAGGATTTAGTAGAGAACATCAACGATAAAGTTCGCAACTTTTGGTGCTGATAAAAAAGCCTTGCTTGTACCGGAAGTAGCAGACGATATGCGCGTGACGTCACGGGTTGTGGAGCTCCTCACATTCTCGCATTGTTTACAATCATGGCCACCAGCAGCAAGAGCATTTCGGACCGAGAATGCGACGATTTCCCCATTAATTTGAGCGAGGATGAAAGATTTGTGGATAAGTAAAGTGAGAGTGAAGGACTAGAAAAAAAAAAATGAATTAAAATTAAAATAAATAAAAAAAATTTAAAAAGACAAGAGGGCAGTGGGAGCGATTCAGATAGGGAAGATGCTGTGAGAGGCACCGTGGCAGCCGTGGAGGTGGCAGGAACACTCGGCCAGGCCCAAGGGATAGAGCCATAGTGCTTTGAACCCGACGCTGACGGTGACGGTCAGGACGACGCATATTGATGCTGGAGTAGCACACGACATAGATCGCCTTCAGAATACACAATGTGGCAGCCGTGGGGGTGGCAGGACCACTCGGCCAGGCCCAACCGCAACAAGGGATAGAGGCATACCGCTTGGAACCCGACGCTGACGGTCAGGACGCATATTGATGCTGGAGTAGCACACGACATAGATCGCCTTCAGAATACAGAATGGTAAAATGTTTTTTATTAATACACATAATACATGTGTGTGTGTGGTCCAATCCAACCGTGTTCGCTTGATATCACTGTTCCATAGTAAAGCTTGACCGTCATCTTTCGGGAATGTAAACAATGAAACACCGGCTGTGTTTGTGTTGCTAAAGCCAGCCGCAATACACCGTTTCCCACCTACAGCTTTCTTCTTTGATGTCTCCATTGTTCATTGAACAAATTGCAAAATATTCAGCAACACAGATGTCCAGAATACTGTGGAATTTTGCGATGAAAATAGACAACTTAATAGCTGGGAACGATGCTGGAACAAAATGTCCTCTACAATCCGTGACGTCACGCGCACGCGTCACCCTACCGAGACGTTTCAGCAGGATATTTCGGCGCGAAATTTAAAATTGTAATTTAGTAAACTAACCGGGTCGTATTGGCATGTGTTGCAATGTTAATCTTTCATCATTGATATATAACTATCAGACTGCGTAGTCAGTAGTAGTGGGTTTCAGTAGGCCTTTAACGTTCGAGCTGGGAAACTTTGTTATTTTTCACCATTTCTGTCCCTGATATCATCAAAAAGAGAATCTAGAGAAATCAATGCACGTAAGCAGCATGCCTGTGACCTTCAATCCCTGACAATGTATTTGACAATATTAAAGCGGCAAAACAGAGTCGCCATCTCACAAGAGTAATGTATGTAATCTATGACAAGATGAAAAGTTATAGGAAAAAAGTCAGAATGTGACCAAAAGTAATTAGAAAATTATTTGAATGCAGTTGGCATTCATGTATGGAGGATATGACAACAAAGAATATTTGAAGTCTTTGATAAAGTGTGACAACAAGGCATAATCTGACGACAGTGAAGTCACAATATGTTAAGAACTAAATCCAAAAAAAGATTATACTCGTAATATGACCTGAATACAATAATAAAGTCTTTAACTCAAAGAGTCGAAAATACATTTGTGATTTGACAGGAATATGTAAGTAAAATGGTAAAGTCTGAATGTGACGACAATACATTTTTCAAATGACAAGAGAAAGTGTTTATGTGACGAGAATAACCGTAAGGGCATGACAATGAAATCGTAAAAGATTGATAATAAAGTCATAAAACGACAAGGATAAATTTGTAATGTGACGATATTAGTCTAACTATGACAAGGAGTAAGTAAAAAGGAAGAAAGTCAAAATATAAAATGACAAGAATGAAGACAGAATTTCACGAGAATAGCCGTAATGCAATGAGAATGACGTCATATATGATGAATATAAAGACGTAATAAAAAAAAGTCGTAAAGTGCTTGAAAATTAGAAGAATACATTTGGAATGTGATGGCAATAGTCGTAATGGAAAGACAATGAAGTTGAAATATGATGAGAGTCGTAAAATGACAAGAATAAAGTCGTAACTTGATGAGAATTGTGTGGCTGATTGAGCGTGTATCGGACACCTCACTCTCTTTGGACGCGTCCTTGCTCATCCATGCAGACTGGACACTGGCCGAGAGTTAGTGGGCGGCCGAGGGTGGAGTCGGCTCTCTTTGTTGCTTTGTTGGGTCTGCTCCTGTCTCTGGCCATGCTTCCCGCACCCCAGCAGACGACGGCGTGGAACACTGCAGAGGCCACCACAGTGTATGTGTTATTTTATTTTTTTATTTGTTGTTTTTTTTTACTTTTGTAGCTGTATGTAGAAATTCTGGGTGCAATAGCTCTGCTCTTTTAATGTCTTTAATGTCATTTGTGTTCTTTGATGTTTCCTTCTTACACACATGCTTACATGTCCTATGGCTATGAAGTTTTTTTTTTCTTCCTTGGCCTCAGTCTGAACCCCCTCTCCAGGAACCCAGGCTTAGACTGAACATTAGACTGAATTCCCCTTACAATAAAGTCAGAAAGTGAATGTGATGAGAATAAAGTCTTAATGTGACAGTAATAATGCAGTAAAGTGACAAAAACAGAATCAAATTGTCACAAGAAGGTTAAGGTTAAAGTTAAAGTACCAATGACGCTCATGCACACACTAGGTGTGGTGAAATGTGTCCTCTGCATTTGACCCATCCCCTTGTTCACCCCCTGGGAGGCGAGGGGAGCAGTGAGCAGCAGCGGTGGCCGCGCCTGGGAATCATTTTTGGTGATCTAACCCCCAATTCCAACCCCTTGATGCTGAGTGTCTTACTATGATGAGAAGTAAAGTCGGAATGCGACTAGAATACACTTTAAAATGACAACAATAAAGTAAGCATGAATGTATCAAGGAATTGGACAGTAAAGAATATTTGAGGTATTTGATTAAGTGTGAGGACAAGATGTAATGTGACACAAAATTTTTAAAGTGAAAGTCACAATAGTGTTGGTGTGACAATAATAAAGCGGTAAAGTGATGAAAACAAAGTAGTAATGTCACAAGAGTAAATGATAAGAAAAATTTGGAATGTGAGGTGAATAAACATGAAAATGACGGGCACATGTGTGTGGAATGTGACAAGTCGTATTCTGATGACAGTGATGTCGGAAAATGACTAAGACAAAAGCTTAAAATAACTATTTGAAGTCGTTCATAAAGTGATGAGCGTAAGAAAAGTTTGAAGGAGAAAAACATAAGAAAAAACTATAATTGTTAAGTGAATTATATTTATATAGCACTTTTCTCGAGTGACTCAAAGCACTTTTACATAGTGAAACCCAATATCTAAGTTACATTTAAAGCAGTGTGGGTGGCACTGGGAGCAGGTGGGTTAGGTGTTTTGCCCAAGGACACAACGGCAGTGACTATGGCAAAAGCGGGGATCGAACCAGGAACCTTCAAGTTGCTGGCACTGCCACTCTACCAACCGAGCCATACCAGCCCCTGTGTCTTAATACATTTCTGCTTTAAATTCACAATATTTGACTTAATTCTCATGATCACTGCTTTATCGTCGCAAGGAATATACTTTTTTCTTGTAGTATTTCTGTCCAATACATACTTTTTAAAGCAGTGTTTTTCAACCACTGTTGAATACAGTCTAGTGTGCCGTGGGAGATTATCTAGTTTCACCTACTTGGGTTACAAATATTTTTTGCAAACCAGTAATTATAGTCTGCAAATGATGTGTTGTTGTTGAGTGTCTGTACCGTCTAGAACTCAGCAGAGTAACCGTATAATACTCTTCCATATCAGTAGGTGGCAGCCGGTAGCTACTAGCTTTGTAGATGTCGGAAACAGCGGGAGGCAGTGTGCAGGTAAAAAGGTGTCTAATGCTTAAACCAAAAATAAACAAAAGGTGAGTGCCCCTAAGAAAAGGCATTGAAGCTTAGGGAAGGCTATGCAGAACAACAGTAAAACTGAGCTGGCTACAAAAACAAAAACTGATTGCTGGACGACAGCAAAGACTTACTGCGGAGCAAAGACGGCGTCCACAATGTACATCCGAACATGACAATAAACAATGTCCCCACAAAGAAGGATAAAAACAACAGAAAAATGTTTGACTGCTAAAACAAAGTAGATGCGGGAAATATCGCTCAAAGGAAGACATGAAACTACTACAGGAAAATACCAAAAAACAAGAAAAGCCACCAAAATAGGAGCGCAAGACAAGAACTAAAACACTACACACAGGAAAACAGCAAACAAGTCCAAATAAGTCAGGGTGTGATGTGACAGGTGGTGACAGTACACCTAATTTGAGTTAAGAGCTATATTGATGCATGCTTGGTTATGGTTTAAAGTCATATCCAACAATTGCGACAACGACTTTTTACTGTCAACTGAGTTTTGTTTTTTAAGGATTTCTGCTGGTGGTGTGCCTCTGCATTTTTTCAAAGCAAAAAATGTGCTTTGGCTCAAAAAAGGTTGAAAAACACTGCTTTAAAGTATACTTTTATGTAACTAAATTGAGCTATGTTTTACTTAAAACACGTAAAGAAGAAGAACACCTTCAACGTGTGAAGTTTAAAGGCCAACTGAAATGACATTTTCTTATTTAAACGGGGGTAGCAGGTCCATTCTGTGTCATACTTGATCATTTCGCGATAATGCCATATTTTTGCTAAAAGGATTTAGTAGAGAACATCCATGATAAAGTTCGCAACTTTCGGTGCTAAGAGAAATGCCCTGCCTCGATGATGTCACACGTGTGGTGGCTCCTCACCTATTCACAGTTTTTAATGGGAGCCTACAACAAAAAGTGCTATTCGGACCGAGAAAGCGACAATTTCCCCATTAATTTGAGCGAGGATGAAAGATTTGTGTTTAAGGATATTGATAGCGACGGACTCGAAAAAAAAAATTATAAAAAAAAATAAGTTAAAAAAAACAACGTGAGTGCATTGGGACAGATTCCGATGTTTTTAGAGACATTTACTAGGATAATTATGGACAATCCCTTATCTTTCTAATGTGTTGCTAGTGTTTTAGTGAGTTAAATAGTACCTGATACTCGGAGGTGTACGTCCACGGCTGTCTTGACGCCAATATCTCAGGGGAGTCGACGGCAGCTATGGACGGGGCAAGCTCAGCTTTTCTCCGGTAAGAAGCGACTTTTAAACCACAATTTCTCACTGAAACCTGCTGGTTGACATTCCGTCGTGTTTCATGTTTGCTTGGCCGCGCTCTGATCCATATTAAATTTTCACCTCCAGGAATTTTAAACAAGGAATCACCGTGTGTTTGTGTGGCTAAAGGCTAAAGCTTCCCACCTCCATATTGCTACTTTGACTTCTCCAATATTAATTGAACAAATTGCAAAAGATTCAGCAACACAGATATCCAAAATACTGTGTAATTATGCGGTTAAAGCAGACGACTTTTAGCTGTGTGTGTGCGTAGCGCTCATACTTCCTAAAATTCTGTGACGTCTTGCGTACACGTCATCATTATACAACGTTTTCAAGACGAAACTCCCGGGAAATTTCTAATTGCAATTTGGTAAACTAAAAAGGCCGTTTTGGCATGTGTTGCAATGTTAATATTTCATCATGATATATAAACTATCAGACTGCGTGGTGGGTAGTAGTGGGTTTCAGTCGGCCTTTAAAGTATACTTTTATGTACCTAAATTGTACTATGTTTTACTTAAAACACATAAAGAAGGAGAATACCTTCAACGTGTGAAGTTTAAAGAGTCTTCCTTTTGTATTGTGGGTCAACGCAAGCCTCCCGCGTCCTTGTTTAGGTTGGAGGGGGAGGGGGAGTGGTTTCGTTGTACGTGCGCGCTCCCGCCAATGAGTGGGCCAATGAGAGCTCGCGTAGAGCGCGCACGCCGGCTCCGGCCCGCCATACAAATAAGCGTGGGCTGGCTTTTACAGTACCCACTTTTTTAAAGTCGAATTCTGGGACGTTCCGACAAAAAGCTAAATGATTTATTAACGAAGAGCAAAGCGTGGCTCGTTAGTGACTTAGTCGGTAGCTACTTTGCTGACTTCCAGGCTACTTTTAACGCACGGTGGAGGAGAAGAGGGGTACAAGTAAAGTCGACGACTTTCATCAACTTTTTGACGTCTCCGTCCGGTTGCGGGTTTTTTTCTCACTTCCCCGCCAGCACCTGCGAGTATGACGCGGAGGTCGTGCGCCATCTACACGGTGGGGGTCATCTGCGCCACCCTGCTCATTGTGGGCATCGGTCTGATTATTTCCCAGGTGTTCCGCACGCTGATGCACAACCGCCTCAAAAAGGTAAATATTGACACTTTATTTTGTAATCCTTGCATTGCGCTGCTTCCGCTTTCAATGCGGCGCTTTGTGCAGAAGTGGATGACAATGGCCAAGGACAATGGTGGGATTGTGTGCCTGCAACCTTTGAGGAATAATAGACAGTCAATAAGCTGCAGAGATCTTGCAATTGATTTCAAACTTCTTAAACTCTTGTACAAATCCTGCATTCTTTTTATTTTCCATAGAACCCTCTACCCTCTTACACAGGGGTCACCAATCTTTTTGAAACCAAGAGCTACTTCTTGGGTACTGATTAATGCGAAGGGCTACCAGTTTGATACACACTTAAATAAATTGCCAGAAATAGCCAATTTGCTCAATTTACCTTTAATAAATAAATCTGTGTATATAAAAAATGGGTATTTCTGTCTGTCATTCTGTCGTACATTTGTTTTCCTTTTACGAAAGGTTTTTTGTTGAGAATAAATGATGAAAAAAAACCTTAAATGAATGGTTTAAAAGAGGAGAAAACACAAAAAAAATGAAAACAAAATTTTGAAACATAGTTTATCTTCAATTTCGACTCTTTAAAATTCAAAATTCAACCGAAAAAAATGAATACAAAAACTAGCTAATTCGAATCTTTTTGAAAAAAATAAATTTATGGAACATCATTAGTATTTTTTCCTGATTAAGATTAATTTTAGAATTTTGATGACATGTTTTAAATAATTTAAAATCCAATCTACACTTTGTTAGAATATATAACAAATTGGACCAAGTTATATTTCAAACAATACAAATCATTATTTATTCTAGATTTTCCAGAACAAAAATTTTAAAAGAAATTCAAAAGACTTTGAAATAAGATTTAAATTTGATTCTACAGATTTTCTAGATTTGCCAGAATAATTAATTTTGGTTTAATTTTAATCATAATAAGTTTGAAGAAATATTTCACAAATATTCTTCGTCAAAAAAACAGAAGCTAAAACGAAGAATTAAATTAAAATGTATTTATTATTCTTTAAAATAAAAATAAAAAATTTACTTGAACATTGATTTAAATTGTCAGGAAAGAAGAGGAAGGAATTTAAAAGGTAAAAAGGTATATGTGTTTAAAAATCCTAAAATCATTTTTAAATAAATGAAATTTAAAAAATAGCAGCACTTACTCACAAGTAAGTGCTGCTATTTGAGCTATTTTTAGAACAGGCCAGCGTGCTACTCATCTAGTCCTTACAGGCTATCTGGTGCCCGCGGGCACCTCGTTGGTGACCCCTGCTCTTACATGTGTTGTTTTTTTTTGGTTTTAAATCAATGCATTATTCACAAGGAAATTGGCTTTTTCGATTAGTGCAGATTTTTATATTCCTATATTCAAATGTGTAATGTTACAGTGGCCAAAATATTATATATAGTGTTTTTAATGACTACTTAGGCCATACTTTTCTAAAAAAAAAAACTGCTGCCTTGTTTTTAATGACTACTTAGGCCTACTACACTATACTATTTTTTTTATCTTACACGTGGGTTTTTTGTTTTAAATCAATGCACAATTCACAAGGAAATTTGCTAAAATATTAACATAGAATTTAAAAAAGTTGTATTATATATACGTTAATTGGTAATGGCATGATCAATAATCCCCACCCATCAATACAGTGGGTTTCAGTGAATATTTTTAGATTAGTGCAGTTTTTTATATCCCTATATTCAAATGTGTAATGTAACAGTGGCCAAATTATTATATATACTTGTCTAGCCTTGTTTTTAATGACTACTTAAGTCTACTACATGACCATATTTTTTTATCTTACATTTGTGGGGTTTTTTGTTTTAAATCAATGCCCTATTCACAAGGAAATTTGCAAAAATATTTACATAAAATAAAATGTTTTTTTGTTATATATATGTTAATTGGTCATTGCATGGTCAATAAGCCCCACCCATCAATGCAGTTGTTTTCAGTGAATATTTTTAGATTAGTGCAGTTTTTTATTTCCCTATATTCAAACGTGTAATGCTATAGTGGCCAAAATATTATATTTACTGTTTTTAATGACTACTAGGCCTAACATTTTTTTTTGGTTTGTTTTAAATCAATGCATTATTCACAAGGACATCTGCTAAAATATTAACATAAAATAAAATAAAAAATTGTATTATGTATATGTTAATTGGTCATTGCATGGTCAATAAGCCCCACCAATCAATACAGTTGTTTTCAGGGAATAGTTTTAGAGTAGTGCAGTTTTTTATTTTCCTATATTCAAATGAGTAATGTTACAGTGGCCAAAATATTATATATACTTGTCTAAAAATCTGCTGCCTTGTTTTGAATGACAACTTAGGCCTTCTACACTACCGTATTTTTTAGCATACATGTGTATTTTTTTGTTTTGTTTTAAATTAATGCATTATTCACAAAGAAATTTTCTAAAATATTAACATGAAATTTAAAAAAAAAGTTGTATTATCCATCCACCCATCCATTTTCTACCGCTTATTCCCTTTCGGGGTCGCGGGGGGCGCTGGCGCCTATCTCAGCTACAATCGGGCGGAAGGCAGGGTACACCCTGGACAAGTCGCCACCTCATCGCAGGGCCAACACAGATAGACAGACAACATTCACACTCACATTCACACACTAAGGCCAATCTAGTGTTGCCAATCAACCTATCCCCAGGTGCATGTCTTTGGAAGTGGGAGAAAGCCGGATTACCCGGAGGGAACCCACGCATTCACGGGGAGAACATGCAAACTCCACACAGAAAGATCCCGAGCTTGGTCATTGCATGGTCAATAAGCCCCACTCATCAATCCAGTTGTTTTCAGTTAATATTTTTAGATTAATGCAGTTTTTCATTTTCCTATATTCAAATGTGAAATGTTACAGTGGCCAAAATATTAGATTTACTTGTTTAACAAAACTGCTGCCTTGTTTATAATGACTACTTAGGCCTACTACACTGTGTATTTTAATGCTGGTCATTATGGTGGTGAAAAATGTTTGAAAACCATTAAATTAGGGGGTGTTGGAGTCCCCCACAATCCTGCTATGTCATCAACAACATGAACTAATCTATATGTATTTGTTTAACAAAACTGTTGCCTTGTTTTTAATGACTACTTAGGCCTACTACATTGCTGTATTTTAATGCTGGTCATTATGTTAGTCCTTGCAGAGCCAGGTGGTGAATAAAGTTTGAGATCCATTAAATTTGGGGATATTTGAGTCCCCCACAAGCCTGATATGTCATCACCAACATGAACTGTTCTGTCAGCACTGTCCTCACATTTTTTTAGGAAACAATAGAAGAATTCTTTAAAGTGAGAAAGTTTGAGTACCACTGGTTTCCGGTATTTTGGGAGTCCCCCACACTTCTGATATGTCATCAACAACATGAACTAATCTGTCAGCACTGTCCTTACAGCCCTTTTTTTTTGTGTAAATAATAGAAGGTTTCAATAGAAGATTTCCATGTTGTGAGAAAACAAGTGATCCAACAAATTATTCCCAGTGCTTTATCATCCTTCTAGAAGTGGTACAAAGACATTCCATGTCCAGGAATAAGCGAGGGACCGTGGCTGTGCCGTTCATTGCAGCTTGTTTGTGGTATTGGTTGGTATTTGTAACTACAAAAAACACTTGAAAAACGCAGACCTTCACCAGGCCCTGCCAGCCAGAAGTAAATAATCCTTCCAAAAAAAATAATTAAAAAAATCCTGAAGCCAGACAGTTACGAATTACTCAAAATTCTATTTCTGACATTTCCTAAAAGTAAAAACGGCCATAACTTTATAATGTTCTGTTGCTGATTAACTGAAATTCATACAAAACCCAGAAGATATAGAACCTAAAGAATGAAATAATAAATGAAATTGCAAATTTGTTGGATGTTTGTTTTGCTGGCTGTCGCTTACAAGCTGCAAGAGTTCACTTTGGTGCAAAGAGTGAACCCTCTTGTCAGTCATACACACTCACCTGATCACCCATCCATTTACTACTGCTTGGCCCTCTCGGGGTTGCGGTAGGACTGGAGCCAATCCAGGTGAACTCAGGTGGAAGGCAAGTTACACCCAAAATCTAATTACTTGTTCCTTATCCAAGAGCTGGCTATTTAGTCTTAAGTTTTTTGACATTTGATGACAAAACCATTACTGTGCGCTCTTGAGGTGACAAAACCGTTACTGTGCGCTCTTGACGCATTGACGCCAATACAACGACATGCTGGTTGGTATGATCAATAAAGTCCTTTGATAGCTTTGGGCTCACAAAGAGTGGCTTGACTAACTTAGTTACCAAGTGGCTAATTAAAGACAATGATGAAAATAAAAGAAATCAAAGAGATGCAACTGAGGTACTTTGCATAACATAAAAAAAACAAAACATGAACTCGGCTCGAACGTTGAAAGACAGAACAAGACAGGAGTAAAAGATACTGCAACAAGCTCAAAGCATGAAGGACATCTAAAAAAACCGAACAGGAAACTGTGGTAGAAAAAGGAAAACTCCAACCGTCAAGCGGCGTGGGAAAAAAATCGTATTTAGTATGACGAAAAAAAAAGTTGTAATTAGATTGGAAAAAGTTTTAATATGAAGATAATAAGTTTGAGTCATGACAAGAGTAAAATAAAGTCACAATGTGTTAAGAATAAAGTTGCAATGCGATGAAAAAAAAATTGTAATGAGACAAGAAAAAAAGTCATAATGTCAGAAATAAGTCATATGACAAAATTGAGGTCGTAATGGATTTGTAGTGTGACAAGAATAAAGTTGTTAAAGCGGTCATATGATTTTTTTTTCTGTATTTATTCAAATTCTTGTGGTTTACATAACAAGAAATGGTAGCTCTTTGGTACATTTTTTTTTGCATAGTTTATTTTACAGACCATCTTCAAGCTGCCGGTCTCTCCAGCATGCGCCGTTTTGTGGGTGGTCTTTTCAACTAAAATTCAACAGCGTCTCCCCGTCATCCATGTTGTAGTTTTATAACTTCCATATCAAGACTACTACTGACTAGGGTTGTACGGTATACCGGTATTAGTATAGTGCCGTGATACTAATTAATCATATTCGGTACTATACCAGTCAATAATGCAATTTTTGTGGTCCCCTTTATTTAGAAATACATTTTGGTACCGGTGCCAAAATATTGGTATCGGGACAACACTACTACTGACAGATATAAGTTGGAACTACTCACTTATACAGTGATTCGCAAAAACTGGTACGTGTACCACTCCATCTTGGAGTACGTCAAAGAATCAATTGAATAAAGTACAGTGTTTAATTTTCCTATATTCATACTGTGTGTAATGTTAGTTGCCAAAAATATTAATTATACTGGTTAAATAAAACCTGCCTTATTTTTAATAAATACTAAGGTTTATGGCGACTTGTCCAGGGTGTAGCCCGCCTTCCGCCCGAATGCAGCTGAGATAGGCTCCAGCGACCCCAAAAGGGACAAGCGGTAGAAAATGCATGGATGGATGGATGTTTAGGTGTAGTACGCTACTGTATTTTAATGTGGGTCATTATGGTGGTACTTTGAAAGCAAGGTGTTTTCTGAGGTAGTATTTTGGGAAATAAGGTTGCCCAATTTGTATTGGAAATGGCAACAGTGGAGGATGCATGTGCATGTACGAGCCAGTCTGCCCCCAAAGGAGCTTATTGACCACTATGTATGTATGTATACAGTAGGGGTGTAACGGTACTTGTATTTGTATTGAACCGTTTCGGTACGGGGGTTTCGGTCCAGTTCGGAGGTGTACCGAACGAGTTTGTGAGCAAAAGTCTTCCCAAGCTGCTCTGCTTTCTGCCTCTGTCTGAGCCCCCAGCATTGTCCCGCCCACACAACCATCTGATTGGTTACATACAAAGCCAATCAGTATTCAGAGCGATGTAGTCAATGTTTCAGCATGGAGCAGCAGACAGCGTACTCTCCCCAAATTATAAAAAACACCTCCCAGTCACAACTTCTACTAGCATCACTATGAGCCCGTTGACCTTCTAGAAACTTAAACTGCAGCTCAGCTCAGCTCAGCTCGCTCGCAGTTCTGGCTTGAGGTGAAAGCTATTTAGCTTTTAGCATAACGTTAGCTAATTTTGCTGTGCGTGCGTGTGTGCGTGTGTGCGTGCGTGTGTGTGCGTGTGTTAGGGGTAGCAAAACCTTGTCTGTCTGTTGTTTCACATGAACTAACATGAACGCCATGGTGTTCAGAGATGAATAGTCTCTCCTATTGCTATTGCACTATATTTTCAGCTATAGTTACATTAATCATTAGTAATGTAGCAGCCTAGTTTTGAATGGCTGGGTCCCTGCTATTACATGTTGACAAAAATATAACATTTACATAATAAAAGTCAACTACAGGCTTCCCAAATGCTGTAATAAATTAAGCATGATGAGTTGACTTGAAACTTTTTAATTTTGCACTTTTTATATGTAGAAGAAAGGTTTTGTCATTTTATGTAATCAAAGCAACAACTTGAGGCAGTTTAATGTGGATTAACGTGGGCAGAATTATTATAGTGTTCCCAATGTTAAAAGGATAAAGCCATTTACAAATTTGGTAAATAAATAACCCAAAAATTTGTATTTTGTTTGTTTTCTCACTGTACCGAAAATTAACCGAACCGTGACCTCTAAACCGAGGTACGTACCGAACCAAAATTTTTGTGTACCGTTACAACCCTAGTATACAGTGTATCTTCCTTTTACCTTTGACTTTTATGGTGTCAGACGCTAAAAAAATTATGATAATTACAGCAATAACGACATTTTGGAAGGGTGCATTAACCTTCTGAAATTACACAAATGTTTTACCAATAAACCATTGGCTAAGTCGTTAGTTCTTGAATAACATTTTATTACATATTTCATGATAGACATTTTTATTACTCCTAAAAATCGGAAATGTAACATACATTTATAATTTTTAGTATGTTTCTGTCAAGTCAGACGAGAGAAGTTACAGAAGTCAGTTGATAATTGTGATTTATTTCTACCGGAAAGTGTGCATTAAAAAAGTGAATTGAAAATTTGAATTTAACTGTTTGGCCACAATACCCAGCAATACGTTTTGAGGAAAAAAGGAGAGGCCTTTAATCCCAGAACTACCATTCCTACCGTCAAGCATGATGGTGGTAGTATTATGCTCTGGGCCTGTTTTTCTGCCAATGGAACATTCACCTGGGGATAGGTTGATTGGCAACACAAAATCGGCCCTAGTGTTTGAATGTGAGTGCGAATGTTGTTCTTCTATCTGTGTTGGCCCTGCGATGAGGTGGCGACTTGTCCAGGGTGTAGCCCGCCTTCTGCCCGATTGTAGCTGAGATAGGCGCCAGGGCCCCCCGCGACTCCAAAAGGGAATAAGCGGTAGAAAATGGATGGATGGATGGAACTGGTGCTTTACAGAGAGTAAATGGGACAATGAAAAAGAAGGATTACCTACAAATTCTTCAGGACAACCTAAAATCATCAGCCTGGAAGTTGGGTCTTGGGCACATTTGGGTGTTCCAAAAGGACAATGACCCCAAACACACGTCAAAAGTGCTAAAGGAATGGCTGAATCAGGCTAGAATTAAGATTTTAGAATGGCCTCCCCAAAGTCCTGACTTAAATGTGTGGACAATCGTGAAGAAACAAGTCCATGTCAGAAAACCAACACATTTACCTGAACTGCACCAATTTTGTCAAGAGGAGTGGTCAAACATTCAACCAGAAGCTTGTGGATGGCTACCAAAAGCGCCTTATTGCAGTGAAACTTGCCAAGGGACATGTAAACAAATATTAACATTGCTTTATGTATACTTTTGACCCAGCAGATTTGCGCACATTTTCAGTAGACCCATAATAAATTCATAAAAGAACCAAACTTCATGAATGTTTTTTGTGACCAACAAGTATCACGAAAAAATAAGAGTTGCAGAAATTATTGGAAACTCAAGACAGCCATGACATGTTCTTTACCAGTGTATGTAAACTTTTGATCGAGACTGTACAAATGAAATCGGTGACACTCTGGTTTCCCCTTTGAATGTTCCTTTATCAGGGTGTGTTGCATATAACAGAGTGGCTTCTGAATAACACATTAAACCAAATAGTAATAAAACAGGCACTGATAGCGATCTCTGCAGCTACCGTATGACTCGCAAACGTTGGTAAGGGTGAAAATAGGCCACTGAGCTGACACGCAGAATGTGTACATGTGGTTTGTTTTTAGGCGAACCATCAGGTTTACCCAAATAGTATGAAGAAATGATTGTCAAAACTTGTCAAGAATGTGGACACTCCTCTTTATATTACTGCTGGTGCAAAGATCCCATTTTAAACACCAGGAAGGTTCTGACTTCAGGGCGGTTGGATTTTGGCATTGCGCCCCCAATTCTTCTAAATTTCATGCATGCATGCAGAGACAGTGAAATAGGACACTGCCCACAATGCTCTTGTGACGGACTGCTTGGGGAGGAATATCAAAGCATCGCACAAGATGGCTGTATGGAAAAGATGCGCGTGTTGCCAAAATTCAAATGGTTTTTAAGCCTTGTGTAATGTTCATATTGTTGTTACTCAGCCAGTGTTTGTGGGGCTGTTGGACCCGTTGCATCTTGTGGCTTTTAGGTTGAAATACTGAACAGGTGTTTACCTTATCCCAATAAACATCTGTTCAGTATTTTAACATAAAAATGTTTGATTGTGAGGCATTAAAAGCCACAAAATGCAACGGGTCCATCAGACCCATTAACACTGGCTGAGTAACAACATTATGAACATTGCATGGAAAATTTCTCTGCCAGTTTCTGCATCCCAAAGGGATTCTTCTTTTGTGTTTCTGCACCTTCGGTTCCCACACAAGGTTGCATTTAGGGATGTCCCGATCCAGGTTTTTGCACTTCCGATCCGATACCGATACTGGCCTATCCGAGCATGTATTAACGTTTAAAGTTATTTAGCCTATTTAGTTGTCAGATTCATGTTGAAAAGGGTTTTAGTACTCTTGATTAACAACCAGCCAGCTGAATTAGGTGAGTTTGAATAATACACAATGGTTGGTAACAAGAAACTGGCCTGTTTATACAAGGATAAACATATAATAGACACAATTATACATGACAAACAGAAATGGTGAACTGTATAAAGTGTAAATAATGCTATAAACATTATTAAAAAAAGCAAAACACACACAAAACAATCTGAGTGGGATAAAATGTCTATAAATTAATTCACATGGCCATCTTAACGATTAGGACACAGACCTGAGGATGTGTTGAAGGTGTGCTGGAAAATGCGGAACGGAAATTAGGGAGCTGCAGAAAAGTGGAATGCATTATTTAAATCGGTGCGTTGAAAAACACGGACCGGAATTTAAAAAAAAAACTTGGATCTGGATCGGCATTTTCCCATGCCTTGCCAATACGCATTTTTTGGCAAATATTGACGGCCGATCCGACCCAAATATCGGATCGGGACAACCTTATTTGCAACATTGTTTGTCAACACTGTCTGCTCTCATTTTCTCGCACATCTGACGTTCTGTGTCCCTATTCTCTGTCCTCCTCCTGTCTAGGCCTTGTGTGTGTGCGTGTGCGTGTGCGTGTGCGTGTGCGTGTGCGTGTGCGCGTGCGCGTGCGTGTGCGTGCGCGGTACATAGAACATCAATTTCCACACTTCTATTAGCCCCGGGTCCAGTAGATCCGGACATGTTATATGTAATAGAAATGTGTAGGGCGGGGGGGATGTTGTGTGGTCATTAAATACAGTATGTATTCTGATGTAATGTATGTTCTTCACAGAAAATGAGCCAAAGTCAGTGAGTCTCAGTTTGAAAAATTAATTGTATAATTTTTCTTTTAATTAAAAATGAAAACATCACACAAGTAAACTAGTAAAACACTATCACCTAGTACAACACTTAAATCTTTTGTGTTCTTTGCATGGAAGCAAAGCTGGTTGTAAGATTTATTTCTGGTGCATGCTTTTCATTCTAACAGCAAACTCTTGAGGGCTAAGCCTCTTTCACACTGCTAGCACTATTGGGTAACCCATTTGATGTATGGTAAATATTAAAATCTAATTGTATCTCCACTTTATTAATATTTTTTACATAACGATATTGCATGTGGTATAAGCATGTCGCTAAACAACCAGTGAATAAATGTTTGTAATACGTATCGCTAGTCACCCTGCTTCAAAACACACGCTTTTCCAAAAAGTGTAAAAAATAAATAAACGAGGAACAAATGTCAACTACAGTTTTTTTTCTTTCTTAAGTTCTATTTGATCTAGTTTGTTGCTCTCTCTCACAATACCGCTGGTTGAGCACAGCCATGTAAACAAAAACTTTGTCCAGAGGTGTGTGAGCATGACCTGAGGAAGCCCCGACAGTCCAGTTGAGATCAATTCAAAACAAAGTTCTGTGTGATGTTCCTCTGACCTTGTGAAGTGTTGTACGACTTCAGCTGGCATACAGCTTTTCTGCATTTAGACATTCCTGGGTTTTACTTACAGCCAAAGTAAGGCATGTATTTATTTGCTAAGGCCATTCAAGGTGAAAACACTTAGAAGGGTTTTATCGCCTGTGACCCTCATACAAAACCCAAAACCAGTGAAGTTAGCATGTTGTGTAAATCATGAATCTTATATTCAATTGAATAGACTGCAAAGACAAGACATTTAATGTTCAACTGAGAAACATTTTTGGTTTTTAGCAAATAATAATTAACTTAAAGTTTAATGGCAGCAACACATTGCAAAAAAGCATTTTTACCACTGTGGTACATGGGCTTTCCTTTTAAGAACATTCTGTAAACATTTAGTAACTGAGTAGACACAATTTTTTAAGCTTTCAAGGTGGAATTCTTTCCCATTCTTGCTTGATGTACAGTTTAAGTTGTTAAACAGTCTGGGGTCTCCGTTGCATATTTTACGCTTCATAATATGCCACACATTTTCAATGGGAGACAGGTCTGGACTACAGGCAGACCGCACTCTTTCACTACGAAGCAAGGCTGTTGTAACACTTACAGAATGTGACTTTGCATTGTCATGTTTAAATAAGCAGGGGTGTCACAAAGACCTGGGTTGGATGGCAACGTATGTTGCTCCAAAACCTGTATGTACCTTTCAGCATTAATGTTGCCTTCACACATGTGTAAGTTACCCATGCCTTGGGGACTAATACACCCCCATACCATCAAAGATGCTGGCTTTTAACCTTTGCGCCTATAACAGGATGGTTATTTTCCTCTTTGGTCCAGAGGACACAACGTCCACAGTTTCTAAAAACTGTTTGAAATGTGCACTCGTCAGAACACAGAACACTTTTCCACTTTGCATCAGTCCATCTTAGATGAGCTCGGGCCCAGCCAAGCCGGTGCGTTTCTGGGTGTTGTTGATAAATTGGCTTTGGCTTTGCATAGTAGAGTTTTAACTTGCACTTACAGATGTAGCGACCAATTGTAGTTACTGACAGTTGTTTTCTGAAGCGTTCCTGAGCCCATGTGGTGATATCTTTTACACACTGATGTCTGTTTTTGATGCGGTACTGGCTGAGGAATCGAAGGTCACGGGCTTAGCCGCTTATGTGCAGTAATTTATCCAGATTCTCTGAACCTTTTGATGATATTACGGACCATAGATGGTGAAATCCCTAAATTCCTTGCAATAGCTCGTTGAGAAATGTTGTTTAAACTGTTTGATAACTTGCTGACGCATTTGTTCACAAAGTGGTGACCCTCGCCCCCTCCTTGTTTGTGAATGACTGAGCATTTCATGGAAGCTACTTTTTCATGGCACCCACCTGTTCCCAATTAGCCTGTTCACCTGTGGGATGTTCCAAATAAGTGTTTAATGAGTATTCCTCAACTTCTTGAGTCTTTTTTTGAAACATGTTGCAGGCATCAAATTCAAAATCAGCTAATATTTGCAAAATATATCAAACTTTACCAATTCGAACGTTAAGTATCTTGTCTTTGCAGTCTATTTAATTGAATGTAAGTTGAAAAAGATTTGCAAACCATTGTACTCTGTTTGAATTTACCATTTACACAACGTGCCAACTTCACAGGTTTTATGTTTTGTACTATAGAACTAGGAGTGGGAAAAAATCGATTCGAATACGTTGCGCGAATCAGAATCGATTCTCATGTTTTTTTAATTTTTTTTTTTTTTAATCAATCCAACAAACCACTACACCGGAATACCATAAAAATGCAATCCAATTCCAAAACCAAACCTGACCTAGCAACACACAGAACTGCAATAAACAGAGCAATTGAGAAGACACAAACATGACACAGAACAAACCAAAAGTAGTGAAACAAAAATGACTATTATCAACAACAGTATCAATATTACTTATAATTTCAGCATAGCAGTGATTAAAAATCCTTCATTGACATTATCATTAGACATTTATAAAAATAAAAAGTGTCACAGTGGCTTACATTTGCATCGCATCTCATAAGCTTGACAACACACTGTGTCCAATGTTTTCACAAAGATAAAATAAGTCATATTTTTGGTAAGTTTAATAGTTAAAACAAATTTACATTATTGCAATCAGTTGATAAAACATTGTCCTTTACAATTATACAAGCTCTTTTTTTTTTATCTACTACTCTGCTAGCATGTCAGCAGACTGGGGTAGATCCTGCTGAAATCCTATGTATTGAATGAATAGAGTATCGTTTTGAATCGGAAAAATATCGTTTTTGAATCGAGAATCGAATCGAGAATCGAATCGAAAAAATCGATATATTATCGAATCGTGACCCCAAGAATCGATCTTGAATCGAATCGTGGGACACCCAAAGATTCGCAGCCTTATATGTAACCATTTGTTTGAGGCTTGGAAACATATATAGCAAACAATAGACTGCTAAACATCAAGCAAGCATACATTATGTCCTGTTGTTTTTCAGAGGATTTAAAGAAATATCCTCTGGCCGTGCGTTGTTCAGGCCTGTGTTTTTGTCCGGTTCTAACATCAAAGTAGTACTAGCAACAGCGCGCCTATTTGTGTATTCACCTGCTACATGTGTTTTCAATAGGGGAGTGGCGTAGAGGAGAGGCTCGCTCTGTTCCTGTTTTCCATGCGGTATTCCATGTAGCATGCTGAGAGGGCAGCCATATTGAATTGTGCGCCAAGCATGAAAGGATAACAGAAGAAAAGAGCACCCCCCCACTCCCCTTCAATTGAAGGTGACAGCTTTATTGTCCTTGACTACTTTGTAAACGTCTTGTCTGTGGACAAGTAGAATAGTAACTAGAAGAGGCGTGTGCTCAGGACTACCGGGACGCTTTTTGCTTTTTGGGGTTCATTTATGTCGAGGGGATACTTTTGAACTAAACTGACACAATTAGGCCAACATGCGATTTCCTCCTCCATGTGCTATTAGAAAACAAACAAATCCCCTGACCCCCTCTTCCCTTCTCAGTCCCAAGGTTTTCCAATTCCCCAAAAGATCCCTGTAGTGAATTGAGGCATCCACAAGCACGTTGCATTCTACGGCGGGGCTGCTATGAAAACTGCGGGAGGGTGTAGCTCGGCGGCCGATTTGCGTTGCCAGGGCCCCTTGTCGCTCAGTCCTGTGGAATGTGGCCCAGATCACTAAGGTTGCGGTCCTGCACAACCATTGGGCGTCCAGCTTTATGGATCACATGATCTGTCAGTGGTTCTCACTGAGTACCTGTTGTCAATGGCAACCGCTGACAATGGCACTATGGAAGGGTCTCCCCAAATACCATTCATGTACAAGACCAATGCTCTTGTCAGACAGCGGCCCGCCTCCGCGGCTCCCGTAAGATGTTTTTGTTCTCTGCATTGTTTTTGTTAGGAACAGACACCCAACATGCCACTCCTCCTCAAAGTGAAATGGGTCAATCACTTGTATATCATTTCTAGAAGTAGTCTACAAACCCTGTTTCCATATGAGTTGGGAAATTGTGTTAGATGGAAATATAAACAGAGTACAATGATTTGCAAATCATTTTTAACCCATATTCAGTTGAATATGCTACAAAGACAACATATTCAAACTGATAAACATTTTTTTTTTGCAAATAATCATTAACTTTAGAATTCGATGCCAGTAACATGTGACAAAGAACTTGGGAAAGGTGACAATAAATACTGATAAAGTTGAGGAATGGTCATCAAACACTTATTTTGGAACATCCCACAGGTGTGCAGGCTAATTGGGAACAGGTGGGTGCCATGATTGGGTATAAAAACAGCTTCCCAAAAAATGCTCAGTCTTTCACAAGAAAGAATGGGGCGAGGTACACTTCTTTGTCCACAACTGCGTGAGCAAATAGTCAAACAGTTTAAGAACAACTTTTCTCAAAGTGCAATTGCAAGAAATTTTGGGATTTCAACATCTACAGTCCATAATATTATCAAAAGGTTCAGAGAATCTGGAGAAATCACTCCACGTAAGCGGCATGGCCGGAAACCAACATTGAATGACCGTGACCTTCGATCCCTCAGACGGCACTGTATCAAAAACCGACATCAATCTCTAAAGGATATCACCACATGGGCTCAGGAACACTTCAGAAAAACCAATGTCACTAAAAACAGTTTGTCGCTGCATCTGTAAGTGTACTATGCAAAGCGAAAGCCATTTATCAACAACATCCAGAAACGCCGCCGGCTTCTCTGGGCCCGAGATCATCTAAGATGGACTGATGCAAAGTGGAAAAGTGTTCTGTGGACTGACGAGTCCACATTTCAAATTGTTTTTGGAAATATTCGACATCGTGTCATCCGGACCAAAGAGGAAGCAAACCATTCAATGAATATGGGTTGAAAAGGATTTGCAAATCATTGTATTCCGTTTATATTTACGTCTAACACAATTTCCCAACTTATATGGAAACGGGGTTTGTAGTACAGATGGGCAGAAAATGCGCACGTCATAGTCTCCTCCAGTGTTACTTTGTGTACAAGTTCTTACATTAAATGTAACTTATCTAAACAATATCCAGTGTTGTGGTATTTCATTTAACTGTAATTAATTGTGCTGTGGGGTCCTATTGTAGTGAATCACACATGAGCCAACAGAAATTAATACAATTTTTAATGTAAAAGTAAACAATTTGACAAAGAACATTTGACAATAATCAATCTAGGGATCTAGATAATAATAATAATAATAAATAATAATGGATTAGATTTTATATCAAGCTTTTCTATTATTAGATACTCAAAGCGCTCACAGAAAAGTGGGAAGCCATCATTCATTCACACCTAGTGGTGGTAAGCTACATTTATAGCCACAGCTGCCCTTGGGTAGACTGACGGAAGCGACGGAAGATATCGGGTCAGGACAATCCTCTCACTTTTGCCTTTACCTTCATTGACCATTTGTTTTTGGTGACTTTATATACTCTGGACCTAGACGTTGATTCTGCGACATACATGGCAGACAATAACTGATAAAGTTGAGCTGGGCGATATGCCCTTTTTTAATATCTTGATATTTTTAGGGCATATCGCGATATACATCTCGATATTTTGCCTTAGCCTTGAAATAATACTTGATACATATAATCACAGGAGTATAATGATTCTATGTGTCTATATTAAAACAATCTTGTTCATACTGCATTAATATATGCTCATTTTAAACTTTCAAGTAAGAGAGAGAAATCACAACTAAAAGTGTATTTATTAAACAGTTATTAAGCAGTGGCACAAACATTGTCATTTCAAAACAGAAAGTGCAAGATTGTCAGAGATATTTTAAAACAAGCTATTAGTGCACTTTTGTGCATGATGTCAGTAAGATGACATCAAAACAACACTAAATTAAAGTGCACTTTTTGTACAGAACGTCACTACAATAGTTTAAAACAAAGTGCACTTTTGTGTATGATGTCACACAAGATATTTCAATAAGCGTCACATAAAAATGAGCTGCATATCAAATAGTATGTGTCCTACGGTGTTGATGTGGAAATTGTTGCTTTGGCATTTTGTGGGTGTGGCACCGAACGGAGATGTTTACATGCACAGTTTGAAGCACTCTTCATTCTCTAGCGGGTGACTTTTCAAATGATGCTACATTAACAGTGCTGCTACCTTTTGTAGCAACGCTTCTGCCGTATAAATGTTCAACATATTCCCGCTGGAAGCCAAACCACCGCCAGGCAATGGACCGTGTGCTGTTTTCCTTTGGAATTAATTCTTCCTTCATTTGTTACCAGATTTGCACCTTCTCTTTCATATTACCACTCGCAACACACTGTTAGCATCACTACTAATGTTACCATGTCGCTACCTCTCTCCTCGGGGTGGGCGTATGACGTTGCACACGTTATGTGTGTAAGAAGGTGCGCTTGTCTTTAGTCTCTGGGAGAAAGAGGGACAAGAAAGAGGGAGAAAGGCATGTAGTTTAATGCCTGCAGTTAAAAGCAACTGTGTGAGAATGTATACTCTTAATATCACGATATAGTCATTTTCTATATGGCACAGAGACAAACCCACGATATATCGAGTGTATCGATATATCGTCCAGCCCTATGATAAACTCTGATTTGCCCGTCCAAATACATTATATGTTTTCTGTAGTTTTCACTCGACAAAGCACATGCTACCTTTTTTATCACATCCACGGGAGCCCGCATTCTCTTTGTCGCCCCTTCAACAAATGGACAAAGTTTTTCAGTAAGTAGAATCACAGCTGACTCAGACATCCGAATGTTCTATCGCCGTCTGAGATGTGTAGTATCCGAAAAAGCTGCAATCGCGCGTTTTCTTCTCTTAAGGTATTCATGTGTGATTCCCACAAGCGTCTGTACATGAAGAACAGTGGTCGGCAGCCTTTACCACTCAGAGAGCCATTTTGACCCGTTTCACAAAATAATGAAAACAATGGGAGACACAAAACTCTTTTGAAATTTATAATGAAATAACACTGCATACAGAGTTTGTTTTGTGCTATGTATGAACCAGGGGTCTCAGACAAGCAGCCCGCACCTTAACATGAAATTTAATGTTAGTGCTACCCGCAAGTTTTGTGTGAATGCTGCTTGACAGCATCACGCTTGCCAACCCTCCCAATTTTTCCGGGAGGCTCACAAATTTCAGGGCAATTATCCTATCGAACGTCTGCTGATCTTCACCCTAATAACAATATTAAGCGCGTGCCATGATGGCACTGTCTTTAGCATTCTCGACAACTTGTACTAATAGCTTGGAAGTCCAGCCACATGTTCTATGTAAGGGACTGCAAGGCACATACTTGTTCAACAGCCATACAGGTCACACTGAGGGTGCCAGTTTAAACAACTTTTAACACTCTTTGTATAATGTAGCCCGGAAGAGTTAGGGATGCATGGGATTCTGGTTATTTGTCCTGTTGTGTTACGGTGAGGATGTTCTCCCGAAATGTGTTTGTCATTTTTGTTTGGTGTGGGTTCAAAGTGTGGCGCAAAATAGAAAGAGTGTTTAAGTTGTTTATATCACAACCCTCAGTGTAACCTGTATGGCTGTTATGCAAGTATGCCTTGCAGTCAGTTACATATGATAACAGAGCCCGCATACTACATGTGATTGGCCGGCACGCAGATGGCATGGTGTGAAAGCGGGCGCGACGACATGTTTAAGAGGATGCCGAAGGCATTTACATCACGACATGTCCTTAGTTTTGTTGTCCGGGGGAAAATCCAAAAATGTTAATCCTGGGAGATTTCTGGGAGAGGCACTGAAATCCGGAAACCTACCAGAAGAATCGGGGGGATCGGCAAGTATGCAGCTGAGCCACATCAGAGTGATCAAAGAGCTACATGCGGCTCCGGAGCCGCGGGTTGCCGACCCCTGATGTAGAAGAATGAGAAACACGAGCATGTCTGGATGACTCGCCTCCGTCTTTCCAGTGGTTAGCTCCGGTTATTATGAAGCTGGCTGTGTGTGGCGCGTTCTTTCTGACGTCATTTCCTGTGTGACTTCACTTCCTCTCCGAGAACTCAGTTTGTAAACGCTCAATGAGTCCATACAAAGCTAAGAGCCGGAGATTCAAGAAATACACAGCACACTTACACGTGTAAAAAAATTATCCAAGGAGGGTCACCAGTTACCAGTGTTTTTCAACCTTTTTTGAGCCAGGGGGCATTTTTTGCGTTGACAAAAATCCAGAGTCACACTACCAGCAGACATTAAAAAATGAAACTCCATTGACAGTAAAAAGTTGTTGTCGCAACTGTTGAATATGACTTTAAAGCATAACCAAGCATGCATCACTATAGCTCTTGTCTCAAAGTAGGTGTACTGTCACCACCTGTCACATCACGCCATGACTTATTTGGAGTTTTTTGCTGTTTTCCTGTGTGTCGTGTTTTAGTTCTTGTCCCGCACTCCTATTTTGGTGGCTTTTTCTCTTGTTCTGGTATTTTCCTGTAGCAGTTTCATGTCTTCCTTTGAGCGATATTTCCCGCATCTACTTTGTTTTAGCAATCAGGAATATTTCAGTTGTTTTTATCCTTCTTTGAGGGGACATTGTTGATTGTCATGTCATGTTCGGATGTACATTGTGGACGCCGTCTTTGCTCCACAGTCAATCTTTGCTGTCGTCCAGCATTCTGTTTTTGTTTACTTTGTAGCCAGTTCAGTTTTAGTTTTGTTCTGCGTAGCCTTCCCTAAGCTTCAATGCCTTTTCTAATGTGCACTCACCTTTTGTTTATTTTTGTTTTAAGCATTAGACACCTTTTTACCTGCACACTGCCTTCCGCTGTTTCTGACATCTACATAGCAGTTAGCTACCGGCTGCCACCTACTGATATGGTATGGTATAACATGGTTACTCTGCCGAGCTCAAGACAGCACTGACACTCAACAACAACACATCATTTGCCAACTATAATTACTGGTTTGCCAAAAATATTTTTAACCCAAATAGGTGAAACTGCATAACCCGACTGTATCTCACGGCACACTAGTGTGCCACGGCACAGTGGTTGAAAAACACTGCCTTAAATGAGTGTGGCTGACATGATGCTTAGGCTAAATAATTATTCGTTTAAGGGGTTATCCGGCTTAGTGTAGACATAGCCTTAACCATAGGGCGGGGGTCCATTGTTTTTCTTAGCTGTGGTCCGTATGGGCTGCAGTGGTACTCAGTTGTAATCATTGTTTGTCATCTTACCTTAAAAAAAGTAACTAGTTTGTTACAAATTACTACTGTTCCCTAGTAATTAGCTACTCAGCAAAGTAACTGACGTTGTTTTTAATTTTGTTAATTTATACGCTATTTTTTGTTTAACGTCAAAGAAGTTTAACCAATTGAAGAATAAAAACAGTATATACAGTATTTTTTGGAACATTTGGCATTTATCTGAACTCAATAGATTTCAGTGTGCCATATGATACGTAAAAAAATACAAATTTATAAAAGATTATGATTCCGTAAAGTAACAGCATTAAGTATTGAAAGTACAAAACCCAATAGGTTGGTTGCAATCATATGACCTAGAGGCACATTCGGGCACTTCTGGGTTTCAGCCGATGGTCTAAGCCCCATTAAGCTACTGTTTATCAGTGAAATTAAGTGAATTATATTTATATAGCGCTTTTATCTCATGACTCAAAGTGCTTTACATAGTGCATACACGATTAGTCCGATTATATTCCACAAGATGAAAGTGATATTTTTAAGAGCCATTTTCTTCAACGCACTTCTGTTTTTTCCTGACTTAATTACCTTTATGAACCACTTCTTCCAGGGCTATTTGAAAGCTATTTCCTATCTTTCTATCTGAATGACTGAAACACTCAAAAACAGAACAGCAATACATCATTTTCTGCTTAAACTCTACACTCACTTGTTTGCTGCTAGCGGGGTGTGTAAAATAGTCAGGAATTATCATGGATACAAGGGATTATGGGTATTTGTTGTGTTGCGTTTATGTTGTGTTACTGGGAGGATGTCCTCCCGAAATGTGTTTGTCAATCTTATTTGGTGTAGCTTCACAGCGTGGCGCATATTACTAAGAGTGTTAAAATTGTTTATATCACAACCATTAGTGTACTCTGTGTCACCCAGTATGCCTTGCAGTCATGTGCATGTGTCTGCGGAAGCCACACACAACATGTTGCTGGACTGACAAGCAGATCATACATGCTGTAGAGGGCGACAAAGTCAATGACTTCATAGCACGCCCTAATACTTATTATCTGGGTGACTGCCGGTAGTCATTCTAGAGAATATTAGCGTCTCCTATTGACTTCTTCGCTTTGTGACTTGGGTCTTAAATGGCTCTTTGAATGGCAAAGGATACCGATCCCAGAACCATGTATATCAAATATTTCCGGATGATTCAACAGCCACCCGCCCGAATCGAATTAAAATCTATTTTTTCGTCATGTCATGTCACCCGCCCGACCCGCGGTTTATCCGCGGACTCCGCAGATGAGACCGCAAACCGCGCATCTCTAATGGCTATTTTGAAGAAACTAGAATATAAAACATGTTTTCAATATTTCACCTTTTTTGTTAAGTACATAACCCCACATGTGTTCCTTCATAGTTTGGATGCCTTCAGTCACAATCTACAATGTAAATAGTCATGAAAATAAAGAAAACACATTGAATGAGAAGGTGTGTCCAAAGTTTTGAGCAAAAAAATGACACGCATTCCAGTAAAACATTTAAATATATTCCTGAATGACATTCTGACACTAAAATAGCATTTGTGTACAATTACAGGGTTCTTTTATTTAGATTATTTTAATAACGCATGGGGTAATCACTTGTGATCAATCATGATTAATCCAAATTCCAAATTATGATGAATCTGATTTTTTTTTTAAATGGGCTTGGGTTAGCAGGAGCAGCAATTGTCATGTTGGCATGTGAGAAGTGATTGGAGTTGTTTGAGGCAGACATGGATAAAAGCTTTTTCCTGGACATAGCGTGCATGTACATGAACATTATTGCCTTTAATTTCAATGAGCGAAAAGTAGTGCCGGTACTTGCCGTTTGAGAACGCTTCCTTTTAAATTTCCCTGGCTGGGGCTCGTCACTACTATCGCAAATCTTGTTGTGTGCCTGTCAGAGTGTACAGTGAGACAATGTGAGCAGGGCATGATCTGCCCACCGAGCCAATCATTATCAGCGCATTTACAACGGTGTCATCAGCACCACCTCTTCTGTCTGCATGCAGCTGACACCATGCTCTTCATTCAACAGAACTGGAGTAACTAGCCAATTTACATTGTCTGTAATGCCAACTGCATTGCAATAATGGGGATAGTAATCAGATTACTCCGAGCTGAAAAAATAACACTGTTGATAACGTCATTAAACTCCTACGTTGTTATACTTCCACCCATCCCTCCATTTTCTACCGCTTATTCCTTTTTGGATCGCGGGGGCACTTGTGCCTATCTCAACTACAATCGGGCGGAAGGCGGGGTACACCCTGGACAAGTCGCCTCTTCATCACAGGGCCAACACAGATAGACAGACAACATTTACACTCCCATTCACACACTAGGGCCAATTTAGTGTTGCCAATCAACTTATCCCCAGGTGCATGTCTTTGGAAGTGGGAGGAAGCCGGAGTACCTGGAGGGAACCCACGCAGTCATGGGGAGAACATGCAAACTCCCCACAGAAAGATCCTTAGCCCGGGATTGAACCCAGGATTACTCAGGACCTTTGTATTCTGAGGCAGCTGCACTAACCCCTGTTCCACCGTGCTGCCCGTTATACTTTACCACGGTTATTATTAACACTGGTTGTAACACAATTTTCTACAACTTGTCAGTATTGACAATATGAAACAAACAGAATCAGTCTGGAGCAAAGGTCATAGAGCAGAGGTGTCAAAATCGTTTTAGATCGGGGGCCATATGGAGAAAAATCTACTCCCAAGTGGGCCAGACTGGTAAAATCATGGCACGATAACTTAAAAATAAAGACAACTTCAGATTGTGTTCTTTTTTTAAAAATAGAACAAACACATTCTGAAAATGTACAAATCATAATGTTGTTGGGGTTGTTTTACACCTACATGTTGCGGATAATAGTATTCTATCTTTATTTGTAGTTATTTATATTTTTGGAATAAAGTATGGGATAATGTTCATCAGTCAACTCATTGGTGTTAGTTTTCAATCTATCAAGATAAAAAATTGTATCGAAATCAAATTACAGTATGTTATTTATGTTCCATCCATCCATTTCTACCCCTTATTCCCTTTGGAGTCGCGGGGGGCTAACATCATGTGGTTTATTTTGTACATATGTAGCATCATCTACAAATATAAAATAATTGTTATTGTGACACCCAGTGGACACATTTACAACAGCTGTTTCTTTCATTCATAAATTTCAGGTATTTATACTTAGAAAACTCATCTGCGGGCCAGATAAAACCTGTCCGCGGACCTGATCTAGAACTGTTTGTTTCTTAAGCGCAAAAACTATGACTTAAGTGGAGAAGCTGTATTTTAATTTGCATTTAATTTTATTGAAAGTTTAGTTAAACGTATGTATTATTAATTTAGTTTATTTATTTTAGCATTGCGTAATTGAATATGCATTTATTTTTTATCAGTTTCGTATCAGAGTCCCTTCTTTTGGTTTCATAATTCATGGCTTCATACCATTTGACAAGGTTAATCATGTTAAACTGTAGGTAAGTTGAACATAACAATTACATACGATTAATATCAGAGTAAGATTACTAAATAAATAAATGATAAATGGGTTGTACTTGTATAGCGCTTTTCTACCTTCAAGGTACTCAAAGCGCTTTGACACTAGTTCCACATTTACCCATTCACACACACATTCACACACTGATGGAGGGAGCTGCCATGCAAGGCGCTAACCAGAACCCATCAGGAGCAAGGGTGAAGTGTCTTGCTCAGGACACAGCGGACGTGACGAGGTTGGTACTAGGTAGGGATTGAACCAGGGACCCTCGGATTGCGCACAGGCACTCTCCAACTGCGCCACGCCGTCCCCTAATTCAGTGTTAATATTTGAATGGGCCCGAGGCCCTCCTGTCGTGGAATAGTTCCAAGAGTACCAAACGGTTAAGACCCCCTGGTCTACATAACATGTAATGGTGGTACTGTGGTCAAAATTTTGCATGGATTTTGTTTTACAGACCATCTTCAAGCCGTTTCACCAATGGGATAACCACTAATTGGACAAAATCCAAACAAATCGTTTAGCGTAGTGATTCTGAAACTGTGGCTCCATCTTATGGTATGCCAAATGTCACCTAATTAAATATTCAAACAGTATTACTGTTCAAACTATGTGCAATGTTTTGTTCGCCAAAAATATTAAATATAATTGTTAAAAAAAAACTTCTGCCTCGTTTTAAATGATTATTTAGGCCTACTATGCTACTGTATTGTAATGTTGGTCATTATGGTGGTACTTGAAAAGTTTTTTCTGAAGTGGTAGTTGGTGAAGAAAGTTTACGATCCACTGGTTTAGCGAAAGCATGATGAAAGCCAAGATTGTTTTATAAATATTTCCATAATGTTGCCATGGTTTCATTTCAAATTTTGGGGACTCACGCAGATCCAAAATACACGACAGCATGTACCAACAGATTAGAAAAGTTGGTTTTGCATAATAGGGGCCCCTTTAAAAAGTAGGCTTAGGTCGAACAACAGATTTTGCTTGACGATACATTGACCTACAAATTACTGCCGATAAATGATAATATTGTCAACATTGAGACCACATTACAGTCCTGGTCAAACGTTTACATACACTTGTGAAGCACACAATGTCATGGCTGTCTTGAGTTTCCAATAATTTCTCCAACTCTATTTTTTGGTGATAGTGATTGAAGCACATATTTGTTTGTCACAAAAAACATTCATGAACTTTGGTTCTTTTATGTATTTATTATGGGTCCACTGAAAATGTGACCAAATCTGCTGGGTCAAAAGTAAACATACAGCAACATACATGATCAATTTTGGTGATGTAGAAAAGTTACAATCAAATCAAATTAGCTTCATGGCATGGCCACTTAACTTCATGTGAGTGATTATGATTGACGGCACCTGTTGACTTCTCTGAGCCCATTTAAATAGGGCTCATGTGATGCAGTCATTGGACTCGGTTACAAATGCGACAATGGGAATGTCAAAGGAACTCAGCACAGATCTGAAAAACAAATCATTGACTTGAACAAGTCAGGACAGTCACTTAGAGCACTTTCAAAGCAGCTTACGGTCCCAAGAGCAACTGTGCAGACAATTGTTCATAAGTATAAAGTGCATGGCACAGTTTTGTCACTGCCACGATCAGGAAGAAAACACAAGCTATCACCTGCTGCTGGTAGAAAATTGGTAAGGATGATCAAGAGTCAACCGAGAACCACCAAAAAGCAGGTCTGCAATGAATTGGAAGCTGCTGGAACACAGGTGTCAAGTGTCCACAGTTAGGCGTGCATCTCCATGGGCTGAGGCTACCATGCAAGAAGGAAGCCCTTGCTCCAGAAGCGACACCTTAAGGCTCGTCTAAAGTTTGCTGCTGATCACATGCACAAAGACAAGACTCTCTGGAGGAATGTTCTGTGGTCACATGAAACAAAAATTGAGCTGTTTGGCCACAATACCCAGCAATATGTTTGGAAGAGAAAAGGTGAGATCTTTTAATCCCAGGAACACCAAACCTACCGTCAAGCATGGTGGTGCTGCCAATGAAACTGGTGCTTTACAGAGAGTAAATGGGAGAATGAAAAAGAAGGATTACCTCCAAATTTTCCTTACAATCTAAAATCATCAGCCCAGAGGTTGGGTTTTGGGCACAGTTGGGTGTTCCAACAGGACAACGACCCCAAACACACATCAAAAGTGGTCAAGGAATGGCTAAATCAGGCTAGAATTAAGGTTTTAGAATGGCCAACCCAAAGTCCTGACTTAAACGTGTGGACAATGCTGAAGAAACAAATCCATGTCAGAAAACCAACAAATTTACCTGAACTGCACCGATTTTGTCAAGAGGACTGGACAAAAATTCAAACAGAAGCTTGCCAAAAGCTTGTGGATGGCTACCAAAAGCGCCTTATTGCAGTGAAACTTACTGAGGGACATGTAAGCAAATATTAAAATTGCTGTATGTATACTTTTGACCCAGCAGATTTGGTCACATTTTCAGTAGACCCATTATAAATTCCTAAAAGAACCAAACTTCATGAATGTTTTTTTTGACCAACAAGTATGTGCTCCAATCACTCTATCACAAAAAAATAAGAGTTGTAGAAATTATTGGAAACTCAAAACAGCCATGACATTATGTTCTTTACAAGTGTATGTAAACTTTTGACCACGACTGTAACTACTGATGTGATGATAATTCATAATAATATTGCAGGTCTACCCTGTCAAATGCAATAAACTTAATGTGCTCCTTTATTTAATATTGTAATTTGATCGTACTGTGAAATCTCCAAGGAACAAACAATTAATACATTTCTTTTTTAAATGAATAAAAATCACAATCAAAAGCAATTGAAATCTGTCTCCCAGAATGTTTGTCTAATCTTGAATGGGATTTTAATTTTCCTGAAGGAACTCTCCTGAAGGAATAAATACAGTACCATCTAATCTAATCTAATCTAATAGGTTCTGTATTGGTTAAGGAACGGGTGGGGCACCCTCAAATACACAACCAGAACAATAAAAAATATGGCTAAATAGAATAATAACAAAGTTGCAATTGAATATTTAACATGTGGAGGTAAAGGTATAACTGACAATCAAGTTAGGACCTTTGTAAACAAAGTGCAGAGTAACAATATAAATTTAAACACTATACTAGAGGGTTAATGCGTCTGCCTCACAATACGAAGGTCGTGAGTAGTTCTGGGTTCAATCCCGGGCTTTTGCATCTTTTTGTGTGGAGTTTGCATGTGCTTCCTCCCACTTCCAAAGACATGCACCTGGGGATAGGTTGATTGGCAACACTAAATTGGCCCTAGTGTGTGAATGTGAGTGTGAAAGTTGTCTGTCTATCTGTGTTGGCCCTGTGATGAGATGGTGACTTGTCCAGGGTGTACGCCGCCTTCCGCCCGATTGTAGCTGAGATAGGCTCCAGCGACCCCGCAACCCCGAAGGGAATAAGCGGTAGAAAAATGGATGGATGGATGGAGTAGAAACAGATCTATTAACAGGTCATATTAAAAAAAAAAATAGTCTGGCAGATTTCAAGCAAGGAATACCATCATAACATGACAAATGTGTTTGCAGCATTTTTTGAAATGCTAGTTTTTCAACATATTAAAGGCCTACTGAAATGAGATTTTCTTATTTGAACAGGGATACCATATCCATTCTATGAGTCATACTTGATCATTTCACGATATTGCCATATTTTTGCTGAAAGGATTGAGTAGAGAACATCGACGATAAAAGTTCGCAACTTTTGTACGCTAATAAAAAAAGCCTTGCGTGTACCAGAAGTAGCAGACGATGTGCGTGTGACCTCACCGATGTGAGGGCTCTTCACATCCTCCCATTTTTTTATAATGTTAGCCACCAGCAGTAAGAGCTTTTCGGACCGAGAAAGCGAAGATTTCCCCATTAATTTGAGCGAGGATGAAAGATTCGTGGATGAGGAAAGTTACAGTAAAGCACAAAAAAAAAAAAAAAGAGGCAACTGCTCCAGGCGGGGGCAGTGGGAGAGTTTCAGATGTACTTAGACACATTTACTAGGATAATTCTGGAAAATCCCTTATCTTCTTATTGTGTTAATAGTGTTTTAGTGAGATTATACCTGAAAGTCGGATGGCTGCGGTGAACGCCAATGTCTCTGAGAGAAGCCGAGGAGCCAAGATCACAGCTGCCTTTTTGAGCTGTAGGATGATGTCGCTTAATCCACTCAAGTCTCCGGTAAGAGCCGACTTAATATCACAATTTTCCCATCCAGAAAAACTTGCTGGTTGACGTAGAGAAACATGTTCGCTTGACCACTCTTGTGTTAAAGCTTCACAACAAAGAAACACCGGCTGTGTTTCGGTGCTAAAGGCAGCTGCAATCCACCGCTTTCCACCAACAGCATTCTTATTTGACCTCTCCATTATTAATTGAACAAATTGCAAAAGATTCAGCAACACAGATGTCCAAAATGCTGTGTAATTGCGCGACGAAAAGAGACGACTTTTAGCCGTAAGTGGTGCTGGGCTAATATGTCCCCTCCAACCAATAACGTCACAAACGCACGTCATCATTCCGCGACGTTTTCAACAGGAAACTCTGCGGGATATTTAAAATTGTAATTTAGTAAACTAAAAAGGCCGTATTGGCATGTGTTGCAATGTTAATATTTCATCATTGATATATAAACTTATCAGACTGCGTGGTCGGTAGTAGTGGGTTTCAGTAGGCCTTTTAAAGGGCTGCATAGCACGTTTTTGCCGTTGTGTATATAACCACACTTTCAGGGAGCACACACACTATTGTGCGCTTAAACACCAAACACCACATTTGAGTGTGGACTGTCGGAACTAAGGCTCTGCGTCTTCATGTGCACATATTTTACTGGTTGGAAATTCTAAGTCGGGTGGTTGTTTTAGGTGAGCATGCAACTTGATCGTTTTCGCACCACTCTCGAGTAACTGTCTTCTCGGTGTTGATAGGCTCACCTGGTTCCCAAAGTTTAAAACTTAAATATTCCCACACTAATGTAAATGCTCTGGCACCTCGTAGACATGCACATGCCGTTTTATCGAGGCTGGCAAAGCTATCGAGTTAATTTTCGTTCATCGTCCGATTAATTGACTTATCAAATATTGGCCCAGGTTTATTTCAAAGTTTGTATGATCTACTACATCCAACTTGCCTATTTGTTTCAACAGGAGATTGTTTTGGTGGAGGGCAGCCGTGTGTTTGAGTCATGGAAGAAGCCACCTCCTCCTGTCTACATGGAGTACTTCTTCTTCAACATGACCAATGTGGATGCATTTCTTGCCGGGGCCAAGCCTGTGGTCAAACAAGTTGGACCTTACACTTACAGGTGGGTGCCAAAACTCAAATACATACCCATTTGCCATAACGCTTATCCTGTTCAGGGTCATGGATGAGCTGGCCCTGGTAGGGCTGTAACGAATAATCGATAAGATAAATTATTTTGATTGACATTCTGTTGCTTCTAAGGATGTATACCGAATTGGGTCGGTCCAGGTGGACCGTTAAGAATCTGGACATGATATGTCTATCTAGGGCTGGGCGATATGGCTTTTTTTAATATCTCAATATTTTTAGGCCATATCCCGATACACGATATATATCTCAATATATTGCTGTAGCCTTGAATGAACACTTGATACATATAATCACAGCAGTATGATGACTATGTGTCTACATTAAAACCTTCTTCATACTGCATTAATATATGCTACTTTTAAACTTTCATGCAGAGAGGGAAATCACAAGTAAGTCAATTGACAAAGTGTATTTATTAAACAGTTATTAAGCAGTGGCACAAACATTCATGTCATTTCCAAAACAGAAAGTGCAAGATTGTCAAGACACATTTTAAAACAAGCTATGGGTGCACTTTTATGCATGATGTCACTAAGATGACATATCATAACAACACTAAATTAAAGTGTACTTTTTGTACAGAACACCACTACAATAGTTTAAAACCAATAAAGTGCACTTTTGTGCATGATGTCACACAAGATATTTCAATAACTGTCAAATAAAAATGAGCTGCATAAAAGGAATTCAAATAGTGTTCGTCCTTTGCTATGTGGTAGGTTACTGCGAACGTTATCTCCTTATGTTGTTGACTGTTTTTATCATACGGTGTTGATGTGGAAATGGTTGCCTGGGCATTTTGTTGGTGTGGCACCGAATGGAGATGTTGACATGTGGAGTAACCACTCTTCACTCTCTAGCAGGTGATTTTTCAAATGATGCTACACATTAGCAGTAATGCTACTTTTTGTCGCAACACTTTTGCCCCACACTTGTCAAACTACGGTTGTCTGTTTGACATATTCCCACTTGAAGCCAAACCACCGCCAGACGATGGTATTAGCACTCGCAACACAGCTAACGTTACCCATGCTGCTACCTCTCCGCTCCGTGAGGGCGTATACGTATATGACGTGACGGTATGTGACGTGTGTAAGAAAGTGCGCTTGCTGTCTGTGAGAAGGAGAGACAGGAAAGAGTGAGAAGAGCCTGTAGTGTAATGCCCGCAGCTAAAAGCAACTGCGTGAGAACATATACTCGAATATCATGATATAGTCATTTTCTATATTGCACAGAGACAAACCCGCCATATATCGCGTATATCGATCTATCGACCAGCCCTACGGCTATCTGTATTTTTTTTTTTTATCCAGCTGACCACCGTAATTATGACATGCTGTCACATTCACTTCAGCTGCTGCGCATAGAGAATCAGCTTTGAATAATCACAAATAAGTAAGCAACACCATGCAAGTTTGTAACACAACACTATTTTCTCATCCAAAGTCCCTCAGTCTGGCAAGTTATTGTCAGTTTGAAGTGAACGCGCTTTACTAACGACCACTGCTACCGCGCCAACTAAACCGTGCTTTTAGCAATCCAAAAATCCTCTGGTCAATATTAATCCACTTAAAAAATTTAAAATTTTAAGAAATAGCATTTGTTGACATGTCTCTTTCTACTCGCAGTCTGATGTCACTCCATCGCACTCTTTGCGTGGCTTTAAAACCCACCGTGCTAAATGCATTTCACTTCATTCTAGGGCTGGGCGATATATCGATATACTCGATATATCGCAGGTTTGTCTCTGTGCGATATAGAAAATGACTATATCTTGATATTCGAGTATACGTTCTCACGCAGTTGCTTTTGGCTGCTGGCGATAAACTACTGGCGTTTTTTACTCTCTTGTCTCATTTTCACAGAGGCATAAAACAAGCGCACCTTCTTACATACGTCACATACGTATAAGCCCTCGCGGAGCAGAGAGGTAGCAGCATGGGTAACGTTAGCTGCGGTGCGAGTGGTAATACGAGAGAAAGAAGGTGCGAATCTGGTAACAAATGAAGGAACAATTAATTCCCAAGAAAAAGCACGGGGTCCATCGTCTGGGGGTGGTTTGGCTTCAAGTGGTTATAAGTCGAACAGACAACAGTCATTTTTTAAGTGTGGGGCAAAAGCGTTGCTGCAAAAAATAGCATTACTGGTACGAAAAGTCACCCGCTAGAGAGTGAAGACTGGTTGAAACCCCGTATGTCAACATCTCCATTTGGTGCAACACCAACAAAATGCAGAGGAAACCATTTCCTTATCAACACCGGATGAAAAAATAGTCAACAACAAAATAATAAAAATAACGTCCGCAGTAACCTACCACATAGCAAAGTACGGACACTATTTGAGTTATGATTATGCAGCTCATTTTTATTTGACACTTACTGAAATATCTTGTGTGACATCATGCACAAAATTGCACTAATAGTTTGTTTTAAAATGTCTCTGACAATCTTGCACTTTCTGTTTTGAAATGACATGAATGTTTGTGCCACTGCTTAATAGCTGTTTAATAAATACACTTTTGGTCAATTGACTTAGTTGTGATTTCCCTCTCTGCATGAAAGTTTAAAAGTAGCATATATTAATGCAGAATGAAGAAGAATGTTTTAATGTAGACACGTAGAATCATCATTCTGCTGTGATTATATGCATCAAGTGTTCATTCAAGGTTAAGGCAAAATATGGAGATATGGCCTAAAAATATCGCAATATTAAAAAAAAATGCCATAGATTGATAGATAGATAGATAGTACTTTATTTATTCCGTCAGGAGAGTTCCTTCAGGAAAATTACAATTTTCAGCACAATCCCATTCAAGATCAGACAAACATTACAGGGAGACAGAACAGGATCGCTGACTGGTCTGCCGGCTTCCAGCGCCCCTTACAAAAAAGATGACATACAGGTAAACAAGGGGGGGGAAGAAAAAAATAGAAGATTAAAATAAAATTAAAAAATCGGTCTTAGCCTAGGCCGTGGAGTGGGGGTGCAGACTGAGGCCAGGGGGAAAAAAAACAAAAAACAAAAACACAACAACTCATAGCCATAGTACACATCCCTCTTCCATGTGTGTAAGAGGGAAACATCAAACATCAAAGAACACAGAGGACATTAAAGACATTAAAGCAGCAGATACAACCAGACACTTCTACATACAGCTATGAATAAAAAGTAAAATAAACATATCCACTGTGGTGGCCTCTGCGGTGTTCCACGCCATCGTCTGCTGGGGAGGAGGGAGCATGGCCAGAGACAGAAGCAGACCCAACAAGGCAACCAAGACAGCCGACTCCACTCTCGGCCAGTGTCCAGTCCGCATGGATGAGCGAGGATACGTCCAAGGTGACTGAGGTGTCCGACACCTGCTCACCCAGTCGAGACACCGCGGAGCCTCTCCGTCCCAGTAGCTCAGTGCTAGCTCCACAGTCCTGTCCCCTCATCCGCATCTCCTCCATTACATCCAAACAGACTCTGGTGTAGCAGACACCCAGCAGCTGGTCTCCATGGCCAAAAGGCTCCCGGGAGGCAGATCCAGAAGTCCACAAAAAAAAGCACCACAGAGGTCACGAAAGTGCCACCCCTTGTCACACAGTCCCAAAGGGTCCCGGACCAAAATGCAAAAAAATATAATAACACATGAAAACAAGAGGGAAACACAAAAGGATGACACAAGAGCACAGAGCTCCTGCCTACAGCAGCCACTACAGCAGCGCCATCTTGGGGAAAAAAAGAAAAGAAAAAATATCGCCCAGCCCTAGTTCATTCTGTCTCTTGACTCAACAAATTGGACAATCAAGGATTATTCTTGCTCACCGAGTCTCACTGAGCAGCCCTGCTAGCAACTTAAAGGTTCCAAGTTTAATTCCCGCTTCCGTCATCGTAGTCACTGTCGTTGTGTCCTGCTCCCAGTGACACCCACACTGATTTATTTGTAGCTTAAAGGCCTACTGAAATGAGATTTTCTTATTCAAACGGGAATAGCAGGTCCATTCTATGTGTCATACTTGATCATTTCGCGATATTGCCATATTTTTTGCTGAAAGGATTTAGTAGAGAACATCCACGATAAAGTTCGCAACTTTTGGTCGCTAACAGAAAAGCCCTGCCTTTACCGGAAGTATGTGCGCGTGACGTCACGAGTTGCAAGGCTCCACACATCTTCACATTGTTTATAATGGGAGCCACCAGCAGTAAGAGCAATTCGGACCGAGAAAGTGACAATTTCCCCATTAATTTGAGCGATGATGAAAGATTTGTGAATTAGGATATTGATAGTGAAGGAATAGAAAAAAAAAAATAAAAGTGACTGCTCCGGGCGACGGCAGTGTGAGCGTTTCAGATGTAATTAGACACATTTACTAGGACAATTCTGGAAGATCCTTTATCTGCTTATTATTTTAATAATTTTTTAGTGAGATTTTAAAGATTATAAAAGATTGTAAAGACATACCTCGAGGTCGGATGGCTGCAGTGAACACAAAGTGTCTCCGAGAGAAGCCGAGGAGCCAAGCTTCTGCTGCAGGACGACGAATAATCAAAATGATTTCTCCGGTAAGGTATATATATTACAATTTCCCCATCCAAAAACATGCTGGTTGACGTAGAGAAAACATGTTAGCCTGACCGCTCTGCTTCTCAACAAACAAAGAAACATCGGCTGTGTCTTGGTGCTAAAGACAGCTGCAATACACCGCTTTCCACCAACAGCATTGTTTTTTATAGTCTCCATTATTAAATGAACGAATTGCAAAAGATTCAGCAACACAGATGTCCAAAGGGTGAGGATGGGCACCCACACCTGCACACCCTCAGCCTCAGCAACGGATCACCTCAGGGCTGCGTGCTGAGCCCCCTGCTCTACTCACTCTACACCCACGACTTCACAGCCACCCACCCTGGCAATCACATCATAAAGTTTGCCGATGACACAACGGTGGTGGGCTGCATCTCTGGGGTCGACGAGACGGCATACTGGGACGAGGTGGAGCAGCTGGCAGTGTTGAGCAGGGTGAAAAACCTGAAGCTGAACCAGCTCAAGACCCAGGAAGTGATCTTGGACAGCAGAAGGAGAAAAACTACAATGCAGCCCTCCTGTACATCGATGGGGGCTGTGTGGAAAGAGTCTCATCCCTACGCTTCCTGGGAGTTCACCTGGAGAAGGACCTGTCCTGGAGGACCAACACCACGGGCATCATCAAGAAGGCACAGCAGAGGCTCTACTTCGTGAGAGTATTCAGGAATCACCACCTGAGACAGGATCTACCGGTGTCCTTCTACCGCTGTTCTGTGGAGAGTATCCTCACATACTGCATCTGCGTATGGTTCTGCAGCTGCACAGCAGCAGAGAGGAAAACTCTCCAGAGGGTTGTCAACTCGGCCCAAAAAATCATCAGGTTCTCCCACTTCGAACGTCTGCCTTCTGGCAGACGTTTCAGAACCATGCGAACCCGCACAAATAGACTCAAGAACAGTTTCTACCCCCGGGCCATAACTGCACTAAACGCAGCTGGAATGTAAATTAAAATAAAATAAAAAATAAAATAAAAACTCCCTCATGTGCAACATGAGGAAGCCACCGGTCAATTACGACCCGGGAATGTGCAATCACTGGTTACATGCCAACTGGACAATATTTACCATATTTATTCACATATTTAATCCACAATAAAAAGCCTGCACAGCGTAGGAAGTAGGAAATACTGACTCCCACCCCCTCAGCACACTGGGAATCAGCACTACTCCTCTCTAGTCATTTTACAAGTCACTTTATACTTTTTATTGTCTTGTTTTTTACATTGCATCTTAGAGTGGTCTTAGGCCATACTGTATATTGCATATTGTGTATATTGTGTTGTCTCTGTATATTGTGTGGTTTCTTTTTTTTTTTTTTTTTAAATGCAAAGCACCTCAGGGAAGCTATCTAAATTTCGTTGGACCTGTACCTGTACAATGACAATAAAGATCATTCATTCATTCATTCAAAATGCTGTGTAATTATGCGATTAAAGCAGACGACTTTTATCTGCGAGTGGTGCAGCTGCTAATATTTCCTGACAGTCAGTGACGTCACGCGTACGCGTCATCATTCCGTGACGTTTTCAACAAGAAACTCGCAGGAAATTTAACATTGTAATTTAGTAAACTAAACTGGCCGTATTGGCATGTGTTGCAATGTTAATATTTCATCATTGATATATAAACTATCAGACTGCGTGGTGGGTTGTAGTGGGTTTCAGTAGGCCTTTAAAGATGTTAATAATGGTTTTCACTATAAAGGGCTTTAAAGAGGAAAAAAAGCGCTATATAAATATAATTCACTTGTAAAGTACACGCTACACATACATAGGTTGTTGTTAACACTAAATATAGCCTTCAGTCTCTCACTCAAATATGTCCGTGTGCGACATAAAAAACCAATTTAAACGCCAATCCTTCATCTGCTTGCATCCTAGTTCTGCCTTCTCCTCAGCTGTATTATATGGAAATACTGTTACCTCCTAACTGCTTCTCATTCATCCACAAGAGCAACAGCTTTTCGACCTTCGCCCTCTGTCCTTGCGAATATATTCTAAGCCTTTGGGAAAGTCATCAACCACATGAACTTCATTTTTTATAAATGTTGCAATTTTGGACTTGTTTCGTCCATATTTGCTAATCAATATGTGCGTTTCGTCCATATTTGCTAATCAATGTGTGCGCCGTTGGCACCGCCGTGTACTCCTCGCTAATATGTAAACAAAACGTGATGGAGGTCCCCTGCCTCTTAAAACTGGCCGTGCCCGTGTTTACAGGAAGTAAAGTCATCAAAATGGCATCTACCATAGTGTTTCCAGCGGCACACAAAATGAATGAATGAACAAAGCTTTTGTACGGCGAGACATTGTTCGCACACGGAGGCATATATGGCTTGACCTAAAGGTTTGTTGACTGAAAAGTGTGACATTTGGTGGGCATAACGATGCCGGATTTGTTCTTCCGTGGATGCGTCGGACAAGAACACAACGTAAGGTAAGAAATAAATGATTTATTTAACTAATAAAAGGCTAAGAACAAAAATACTGGTGCTAGGCAGAAAAGGCAAACAAAAGGCGCTAGCATGGAAGAAAACAACAGAAAAACTAACACTTGGCACAAAGGCACAAAAAGGAAAACAAAACCACTAGCATGAAAACTAGGAATAAATAAAGCGTAGCGTGAAAGCTAGCGAGTAAGAGCATGGAAAACAGTCGCCACTTGTTGCAAGAGAGCAAATTAGGAACCGAGAACGAAATAACAAAAGGGGCAGGATTAAATAAGCCAGTAATAACGAGGAACAGGTGTGCGTCGAAAAGAAGGGGCAGTTGAAAACTAATGAGCAACCATGGTAACAGACTAAACAAGGAACTAAGACAAACATTGGCAGACTATAATACACAAATGGAACGAAACACGAATATGGAATGATCCGAGCAGCGAATCATAAAAAAAAGGTCCCAAATAATCGTTTGTAAATCAAAGTTCCACTTTAAACCTTTTTTTTTAATGTAATACAGACTGTTGTTGAGGCATGAACCAATTATTCATGTTTACATAGTTTGTATGGGGAACTTCGCTTCACTGTACAAACTGTTCCACTGTACACACAAAAACCTCATTTAAAGTTAAAGTACCAATGATTGTCACACACACACATGAGGTGTGGCAAAATTATTATATGCATTTGACCCATTTCTCTTGATCACCACATGGGAGGTGAGGGGAGCAGTGAGCAGCGAGCAGCAGCGGTGGCCGCGCCCGGGAATCATTATTGGTGATTTAACCCCCAATTCCAACCCTTGATGCTTAGTGCCAAGCAGGGAGGTAATGGGTCCCATTTTTATAGTCTTTGGTATGACTTGGCCGGGGTTTGAACTCACAACCTACCAATCTCAGGGCGGACATGCTAACCATTAGGCCATTGAGTAGATAAATAGGTTAAATAGGCTGAGTTGAATCACTTTGCACTTGCTTTTAATTGCCTTTGTAGCTCTCTCGCAACACGCTTACTAATTCATTCATCCATTTTCTACCGCTTGTCCCTTTTTGGGGTCGGGGGGGGGGGGGGTGTGCTGGAGCCTATCTCAGCTGCATTCGGGCTGAAGGCGGGGTACTCTCTGGACCAGACCTGGGCAAATCAAGGCCCGGGAGCCACATGCGGCCCATTAAGCTTTTCAATCTGGCCCGCCGGACATTCCCAAATAATTTTTTTAGATCTTTAAGATGGAACGTGTAGCTGCCATTATTTTTTCTAATGACCGTAAGTCTTGAAAAATACAAAGAATTTCAATGGTTGGAATCTATGCTTTTAGAATCTAGTTAGTTACTACCACCCTAGGGAGGTGTTTAGGGCACGTCTGACCGGCAGGAAGCCACGGGGAAGCCCCGGGACATGTTGGGAAGACTATGTCTCCCAGCTGGCCTGGAGGGAGGAGCTGGATGAAGTGGTTGGGGAGAGGGAAGTCTAGGCTTCTCTGCTTAGGCTGCTGCCCCCGCGACCCAACCTCGGATAAGCGGAAGAAAATGGATGAATGGATGGATGGTAAACTAATTTGTTACTATCGTCATCTAATTAGTTACTATAGTAATCTACGTCACAGCAGCTCAGACGAGGCACCAAGCAGTGTGGGCGGGAAGCGTTTCCACAGATGCGGAAGGAGATTTTCACAACAAAGTTCTAAAGCTTTGTGATATATCAGATGTATCAGAATGTAGGTGTCAGGCTTGGACTTGGTCTTGGGTTGTTTTCCCGAGGTGCAAAACGATTGATCCATCCATCCATTTTCTACCGCTTATTCCCTTTCGGGGTCGCGGGGGGTGCTGGCGCCTATCTCAGCTACAATCGGACGGAAGGCGGGGTACACCCTGGACAAGTCGCCACCTCATCGCAGGGCCAACACAGATAGACAGACAACATTCACACTCACATTCACACACTAGGGCCAATTTAGTGTTGCCAATCAACCTATCCCCAGGTGCATGTCTTTGGAAGTGGGAGGAAGCCGGAGTACCCGGAGGGAACCCACGCATTCACGAGGAGAACATGCAAACTCCACACAAAAAGATCCCGAGCCTGGATTTGAACCCAGGACTGCAGGACCTTCGTATTGTGAGGTAGAAACGGTAGAAAATGGATGGTGCAAAACGAATGGAGTGGAAACGGCGTGAAGGTAAAGACATCTTTATTTTAACACCAAAACTAAAAACAGGAATACAACAAAAACACTCACAATGGAGGTACAAAACTTGGGCTATGAAACTAAAGATTACCACAAAGGCTATAAACTATAAACATGAAACAAAACACTTGCACTATGGCATGAATAACAAAAACTTATTGTGACTGAGACAAGGGAATGAGAAGCAGCATGGATATCATGGGTGCAGGAGGTGATGTTGCCAGACTGACTACCTGGTAACTGTGGCTTAAATAATGAACATGATAAATGCAAACAAAGTGAGACAAGACAGGTGAACTGATTGGTCGTCATGGTGACAAAACAGGGAGTGAAAAAAAAGGAACTTTAAAGAGTCCAAAGGTCAAAAGCACCTGGTATTCCTAGGTAGTCTCCCATCCAAGTACTAACTAGGCCAGACACTGCTTAGCTTTGAGAACAAACGAGATTGGGGATGTTCAGGGTAGTATGGCCATACAAACTCGTGAAAACTAATGAGTTGGCATGGTAACAAGACAAAAAAGGAAATGGAATAAAGAACTAAATGTCCAAAAAACTAAACCGAACATGACCAAAACAAAACATGATCCATAAGCGTGACAGTAGGTGGGTTTATTTTGTACCGTTCGCGTTCAAATTTCACTGTTTGTTGCATTTTTGTTGCGTTTCACTTGATTGTAAAATATGTCGATCTAAAATATGTCTATCGAAAGGGGGGTGACATTCATATTTTGTCAATATTCAGTGTTTTATCGTTCATAGAAAAATGTAAAATTCCATTATGCTTTTTAAGGCGATCTGTCATAATGTTTTTAGCATTTAATCAGACATTGTTGTGAGGTTTTGTATTAATGTCCCTAAAAATAGTTATCCCGTGCCCAGACACATTTTTTTCTCTAAATGTGGCCCCCGAGTCAATATAATAGCCCAGGGCTGCTTTGGACAATAGTACATGCAATTTTACAGTTTGCGCACGCTGTTTCAGAATCAGAAATACTTAATTATTTCCCTAAGGAAATTAAAATTTTCAGCACAACCCCATTCAAGATCAGACAAACATTACAGCTTAGCGTGTGGTATTTGGATCTTAGTAGATGAGGCCAAAGTGTCTATGTCTGTCCATCTTGTGTAATGTGAGCAAAGCTGTTGTAATGTGGCTGTTATTGCTCAACACTCATACTAAGGCTGGGCAACTTCTGCTTCTTTTTTTTAATCTAGAAATTTGAACCCATTTATTAAGGATTTTGGAAGTTGGAAGACTTCCATGTAGAGCTGATGTCTAGTGCAACATGTCGTGTTGAGACAACCATTTCGAAACCCTTAAATTGGTATCAAGGGTCATGGACTGCTTCTGCAGCGCATGCTATCATTTATGACCAAAAAGCTAAGTTACAGTATTGACCAGAATAGATAATGCCCGTGATTACAACACCTCTCTCCTTCAAGAAATGTTTTTTGGGGGAAAAATGGTTTATTCATGTTCTTATTATCTGACAATTTTAATATCGATGACAATTACAAAGTACATCACATTTCTTAATTTTTAAGGACTCTCTTCTAGTAAAGGAAATAAAATGAATTATATTTATATAGCGCTTTTCTCTAGTGAATCAAAGCGATTTACCTAATAAAACCCAATATCTGTCATGTCTTTTGATCATGTCTTATTTGGCTACGTTCTGTTGACCTTTGGACTCTTTAAGTTCCGGTTTTTTTTCACTCGTTTTGTCGCCAATGTTACTCATTGTGTTCACCTGTCTCTGATTAGTGCTCGCCCACTCACCTGTTTCCCGAGCACTAATCAGAGGCAGTACTTAAGCTCGTCTTTGCCAGTCAGTCGCCTTGGCGTCATTGTGTTCTTTTCATGCTCTGTACATGCTAGTTTTTTCTTGCCAAAGTCCATGCTGCTCTTGTCAAGCCATAGTAAATGTTGTTTGATTTATGTTCATAGTTTGTTTATGTGTTAGTTTTGTTCCTTAGCCAAGTTGTGCCTCCGCTGTGAGCGCTTTTAGTTTGTACCTTTTTTTTAGTTATTCTGTCATAATGGGGGGGTCCCAGCTTGCTGCGGGGTCGTTCTCCCAGGAAGACAGACGGACTACTCGGGACATGGCGTTAAGGTAAAAACCTTATTTAATTTTAACTAAAAAAAGGTACAAACAAAAAGCGCTCACAGCGGAGGCACAACTTGGCTAAGGAACAAAACTAACACAAACAGACTATGAACATAAAACAAACAATACTTACCATGGCTTGACAAGAGCAGCATGGACTTCGGCATGAAAAGAACACAATGACGCTAGGGCGACTGACTGGCAAAGACGAACTTAAATACTGCCTCTAATTAGTGCTTGGGAAACAGGTGAGCAGGCGAGTACTAATCAGAGACAGGTGAACACAATGAGTAATGGCGACAAAACAAGGGAGTGAAGAAAAACGGGACCTTAGAGTCCAAAGGTCAACAGAACAAAGCCAAACAAGACATGGTCAAAATACATGACAATATCTAATTTACATTTAAAGCACTGTGGGTGGCACTGGGAGCAGGTGGGTAAAGTGTCTTGCCCAAGGACACAACGGCAGTGATTAGCATGGCCGAAGTGGGGATCGAACCTGGAATCCTCAAGTTGCTGGCACGGCCACTCTACCGCCCCATGTATAATAACATATGTAGATATATATGTAATGTAGTAATATTTATAATAACATTTACATATTTCCTTCATCACTGATTATTACTCACTGCAGACTTTATGAGAGCCAACAACATAATAAAACTTCACTTACAGTACAAGGTCTGCTGTCATTAGGATGCCGACTGCTAGGATGTTCATATATTCCCATTTAGGTGAAGAATTACTCAAAATCCTCATCAAGAAACTGGGTGGGAGGCAGTAAGGTGATTCAAAAAGAAAATGCCTAAATTATCCCTCAATATTTCAAAAATGAAAAACAATAGCAAACCATAGCTTCAACAGATGTGTTGTACATAACTTCGAGTATTCATTTCATGCTTTAAAAGTGCTCAATGTGGCCACCACCGGACGCACGGACAACATCAAGACATCAAACGCCTTCTGTTGAGGAGTCGCCATTTAGAGGGTAAATAAACACGTGGTCTTCACCAAAACGGTGAAAACTTGGATAACTCCTGTATCAAATGACCATTGATTCAGTCTATTACAATGCTTTAGAACTGAATAAATGCGTGAGGGTTTTGGCGTATTCGTTTTGAATCTACCTGTATTATAACTCCTCTGCTATTTGCAAACACTTTTTCCCAGCAGGGCTATATCTATCATAGGTAACTGGTGTGCGCTGATGTGCAAGCTACCGGTACTTAAAAAAATGAGCTACAAGTTACTCTTGATTAAATGTCCCTAAGCTACAGGTGAAGGTATCTCCCGAGAATTAAAGCAAGCTACACGGCAAAAGTAGCTTGCTACATCAAAGCTACATTTAACAGTATTTATATCTATATCAATCAATCAATCAATGTTTACTTATATAGCCCTAAATAGGCCCACATGTATAAGCCATCCATCCATTTTCTACCGTTTGTCCCTTTTGTGGTCGCGGGAGGGTCACTGAAGCCTTTCGGGGTTGCGGGGGGTCGCTGGAGCCTATCTCAGCTGCATTCGAGCGGAAGCCGATGTACACCCTGGACAAGTCGCCACCTAGTCGCAGCCACATTTAATATAACTGAGTGTACAAAAAGGGTCCATTACTTTTAACTATCTTTCATTTAGCTTGGTAATGACACTACACAACTACGTCTAGGGTCCCCGCACCTCTCTGTATACCCCTATAATGTTATTATTTTTCTTTGCCTACAGTAAAAAAAAACAGCATCTATCTTCAAACCCCGTTTCCATATGAGTTGGGAATTGTGTTAGATGTAAATGTAAACAGAATACAAGGATTTGCAAATCATTTTCAACCCATATTCAGTTGAATATGCTACAAAGACAACATATTTGATGTTCAAACTGATAAACTTTTTTTTTTTTTGCAAATAATCATTAACTTTAGAATTTGATGCCAGAAGCATGTGACAAAAATGTTGGGAAAAGTGGCAATAAATACTGATGAAGTTGAGGAATGCTCATCAAACACTTATTTGGAACATCCCACAGGTGTGCAGGCCAATTGGGAACAGGTGGGTGCCATGATTGGGTATAAAAACAGCTTCCCAAAAAATGTTCAGTCTTTCACAAGAAAGGATGGGGAGAGGTACACCCTCTTTGTCCACAACTGCATGAACAAATAGTCAAACAGTTTAAGAACAACGTTTCTCAAAGTGCAATTGCAAGAAATTTAGGGATTTCAACATCTTCGGTCCATAATATCATCAAAAGGTTCAGAGAATCTGGAGAAATCAATCCACGTATGCGGCATAGCCGGAAACCAACATTGAATGACCGACCTCTGATCCCTCAGACTGCACTGTATCAAAAATCGACATCAATCTAAAGGAGATCACCACGTGGGCTCAGGAACACTTCAGAAAACCACTGTCACTAAATACAGTTCGTCACTACATCTGTGAGTGCAAGTTAAAGCTCTACTATGCAAAGCGAAAACCATTTATCAACAACATCCAAAAACGTCGCCGGCTGGGCCCGAGATCATCATGTCATCCGGACGTAAGGGGAAGCGAACCATCCAGACTGTTATCGACGCATAGTTCAAAAGCCAGCATCTGTGATGGTATGGGGGTGCATTAGTGCCCAAGGCATGGGTAACTTACACATCTGTGAAGGCACCATTAATGCTGAAAGGTACATACAGGTTTTGGAACAACATATGCTGCCATTTAAGCGCCGTCTTTTTCATGGGCGCCCCTGCTTATTTCAGCAAGACAACGCCAAGCCACATTCAGCACGTGTTACAACAGCATAGCTTGGTAAAAAAAGAGTGCGGGTACTTTCCTGCCCCAACTGCAGTCCAGACCTGTCTCCCATCGAAAATGTGTGACGCATTAAGCTGTACATCAAGCAAGAATGGTAAATAATTCCACTTTCAAAGCTTCAACAAATAGTTTCCTCAGTTCCCAAATGTTTATTGAGTGTTGTTAAAAGAAAAGGTGATGTAACACCGTGGTGAACATCCCCTTTCCCAACTACTTTGCCACGTGTTGCAGCCATGAAATTCTAAGTTAATTATTATTTGCAAAAAAAAAAGAGTTTGAGTTTGAACATCAAATACCTTGTCTTTGTAGGGCATTCAATTGAATGTGGGTTGAAAAGGATTTGCAAATCATTGTATTCAGTTTATATTTACATCTAACACAATTTCCCAACTCATATGGAAACGGGGTTTGTATCTATACATGTGTATGTATGTATATATGTATGTATATACAGTATATATGTGTATGTATGTGTGCATATACAGTACATACACATACAGTGTATATATATACACATTAATATATATATATATATACATATACAAATATATATATATGTGTGTATGTGTATATATATATAGACATTTGTGTGTACGTGTATATATGTATGTATATGTGTGTGTGTGTGTATGTATGTATGTACATGTGTGTGTGTGTATGTATGTATGTATGTACATGTGTGTGTGTGTATGTATGTATGTATGTATGTGTATATATATATATATATATACATACATACCGTTTTTGAAGGCCTCTATTACGTGTCTATAGCGAAAGATATTGATATCGTTTTCACGGCCCAGCCTTACACTGACATGAGCTTTGGCCTGATCACTGGCCGTATAACAACCCGCACCACATTCAAGTAAAAGCGCTTGTGCACACAGAATAAATTTCATGATTAATCTGTGTTTGTAAATGACTAATGCAATGATATTTTGTGATTAATCGTATGAATGGATTCGTTAAATTTGATAACCCTACTTTTTGTGTCTGCGAAGAGAGTACAGGTACAAGGACAATGTTACCATGGTGGACGATGGCAAAATGGTGTCGGCGTACAACACAAAAAGCTTTGTGTTCCTGAGAGAAAAATCTGTGGGTGACCCAGCGTTCGATAACATCACCACCGTCAACATACCTGCTTGGGTACGTCAAAGGAAATAAAAAGTGCTAGGGTATTCTTCTAAAGTCTAAACGCCTTCAATTGTCTCTGTTAGGCGGTGATGAACAAGGTGAAAGGGAGCTTCTTTAGGGCGTCTATGGTGAACATCTGGATGAACACCATCAAGAGCGGTTTTTTCACCACACGCACAGTGGATGAACTGTTGTGGGGCTACGAGGACCCCCTGTTGGTCCGCGCTGCTGCGGCCAACCCTGAAGTTGAGACCACCTTTGGCCTGATGTACAAGGCACGGACAGCTTTAACTTCTTGTCAGGTAACCAAATATATTCGCAAAATGACATGTATGTTTTTTGTTACCATAGAAAAATGGAAGCAAAGACGGGGAATTTATCTTTCACACGGGGGAGCAGAACTATTTGGATTATGGCAGAGTGGAAACTTGGAAAGGTCAAAGGTAACACATTCCTTCCCTTTTGTTGTCCAATATGCTGAAACTGCATGATTTAAGGCAAAAATAGGGCCTAGGGTTCTTTTCCTTTTATGATTGTGCCCGGATGTTTTCTCATAGGACGGGGCAGGATACGCTGAAACCGTAATGGCTGCAAAGTGACTGTTTAGGCTTTGTTATCAGCGGTACTGCATTCTCTCTACCAAGTGCCCCTTTCAGATAATTATCATGAAACGTTTCGCTGTAATTTAGTGTCATTGAGATGGAAATGATAATAAGTAGGATAGCCGACCAACAATAATGAAAAACGTCTTGTTTAATCACGTATTCCCTCTAATTACAAACTGTAGTTACTGAACTTTATCCATCCAGCACCAAGTAGAAAACCTTGAATCTGAAAATACTTCAAAATGTTTTGCAGACAACTGACCTTTTGGAACACCAACCAAAGCAACAGCATCAATGGATCCGATGGAGGTGCTTTCCATCCCCTGCTGAAAAAAGATGAACGCATTCACATCTTCACCCCAGACCTTTGCAGGTATTTCCACAAAAGACTTTCTTATTTGTATCGGCCATTGTGTTTGGGGGCTGTCATTTAGTCTCGTCATGATTAAAACCTTGCAAAAAGGTGAGGAAAATATCGAGGGGTTGGGTGGAGGTTGTAAATGCTCATGGGAAGAAAAAATACATCATTACTGTTTGAAAGAAATCAAGCAAACAATGTTTCAATGTCAAAATGTGCAGTGCTGGCGTTGTTTTTCTCCAACAAACACTGTCCTGTAAATGTTTGTAACGCATCCTTTTTAATAATGCTCACAGGGACTCTAAAATGTTTACAAGGTCCTTTTGGATCGTGGTCCTTTTATATCAAAATAGTTTGTGCTGTCTTTTCATGTGACTCACTGGTCCATATGCCAACATTGAATGGCTAAATAACATAAGCATAAAAAATAACAGACGTAAAACACGCATACTTTCTAAATAAGTAATAAATATACCATGTCTTGCTGTTACATATGTTATACATACCATACATATTACACATGGAATGTAGCATACCGATCCTACGTAAATAAAGTCAGAAAAACTGCTTTTTAGTGCCTGAAAATGCAAATTATTGAATAAATTAATGAAAAATGAGTGAATAAGCGGTAGAAAATGGATGGATGGATGGAGTTTCCATCTCTTGCATACAGATATTCCGCAAAATTGCTGCATTCATGGAAACAAAAGTACAGCAAGGATTTATGTGCCTGTGTCTACTACACTGAATCTGGCTTTGTGCAATCATTGTGGCGTATAAAATATTAAACATTTCGGTAACACTTTACTATGAGGAACATATTCAACATTAATTAGTTGCTTAGTAACATGCAAATTAGTATCATATTGGCTCTTAATTAGTCATTATTAAGTACTTATTAATGCCTTATTCTGCATGGCCTTATTATACAACCAGTAAGCCATTAACTAAGAGTCTTCCTTTAATAACGTCGAAACTATTGCTTATTAGTTGTCAAGACGTGGTTTTTGCAGTTTACTGCGAGGTTTGTTCTCCCAGGATGCAAACAGACTATTCCGGACAGGACTTGAAGGTAGGAACATATTTAATAATCAATTAATCCTACACATCAGAAATGACAGGAACCAAAACAAAAGGAAAGCACGCCGTTCACACGAGAGGCTAAAGAACAAAAAAGTCTTAACGCAGGAAACAGACGCTAACGCTTAGCAAGAACTATGGACATGGAGAAACGGTATCAAACTGTGGCATGAAACAACTAACACTTATGTGGACACGGCATGAATCGCACAACTGGCATAAACTTGGAGTCAGACATGAAAACAAGCAATTAAGCCAGGACAACAGACTGGCAAAGACAGGCTTAAATAATGTCTCTAGATTGGAAACAGGTGCGCTGTTCGAACACCAGAGGCAGTTGAATATCATACGTCGCCATGGTAACTAAAACGAACAAGGGTGCACAAAAACAGAAACTAATGGAGTCTAAAACTAACAGAACTAAACAAACATGATCCGGACCATGGATCATGACATTAGTAACCTTAACCTTAACCCTTAGATCAGGGGTCACCAACGCGGTGCCCGCAGGCACCAGGTAGCCCGTAAGGACCAGATGAGTCGCCCGCTGGCCTGTTCTAAAAATAGCTCAAATGGCAGCACTTACCAGTGAGCTGCCTCTATTTTTCAAATTGTATTTATTTACTAGCAAGCTTTTTGGGGTCGCGGGTGGTGCTGGCGCCTATCTCAGCTACAATCGGGCGGAAGGCGGGGTACACCCTGGACAAGTCGCCACCTCATCGCAGGGCCAACACAGATAGACAGATAACATTTACACTCACATTCACACATTAGGGTCAATTTAGTGGTGCCAATCAACCTATCCCCAGGTGCATGTCTTTGGAAGTGGGAGGAAGCCGGAGTACCCACGCATTAGGGAACCCACGCATTCACGGGGAGGACAGGCAAACTCCACACAGAAAGATCCCGAGCCTGGATAGGAACCCAGGACTGCAGGACCTTCGTATTGTGAGGCAGACGCACTAACCCCTCTGCCACCGTGAAGCCCCTAGAAATGATTTTAGCAATTTTAAACACATATACCTTTTTACTTTTTACCTTCCTTCCTCTTCTTTCCTGACAATTTAAATCAATGTTCAAGTATTTTTTTTTTTATTGTAAAGAATAATAAATACATTTTAATTTAATTATTCATTTTAGCTTCTGTTTTTTCGACGAATAATATTTGTGAAATATTTCTTCAAACATATGATTAAAATTCAAAAAAATTATTCTGGCAAATCTAGAAAATCTGTAGAATCAAATTTAAACCTTATTTCAAAGTCTTTTGAATTTCTTTTAAAAATGTTGTTCTGGAAAATCTAGATGAAATAATGATTTGTCTCTGTTAGAAATATAGCTTGGTCCAATTTGTTATATATTCTAACAAAGTGCAGATTGGATTTTAACCTATTTAAAACATGTCATCAAAAATCTAAAATTAATCGTAATCAGGAAAAAAATACTAATGATGTTCCATAAATTATTTTTAAATTTTTTTTTAAAAAGATTCAAATTAGCTAGTTTTTCTCTTCATTTTTTTCGGTTGAATTTAGAATTTTAAAGAGTCGAAATTGAAGATGAACTATGTTTCAAAATTTAATGTTCATTTTTTTCGTGTTTTCTCCTCCTTTAAATCGTTCAATTAAGTGTTTTTATACCCTACATAAAACCTTCCGTAAAAGGAAAAAAAATGTACGACAGAAATACCCATTTTTTTATTTATATAGATTTATTTATTAAAGGTAAATTGAGCAAATTGGTTATTTTTTGCAATTTATTTAAGTGTGTATCAAACTGGTAGCCCTTCGCAATAATCAGTACCCAAGAAGTAACTCTTTGTTTCAAAAAGGTTGGTGACCACTGCCTTAGATGTTCCCCTAGTGTCCAAATAACTCTAAATTAAGTCTTTGTTACTTAGAAGATGTTCCCCCTACTAAAGTGTTAAGAAAATGTCATATAATTATTGTGACCAAAATTATCATTGTTACGTGGTCAATTGTCAAGATATTCATCAGATTTGTTTAAAATATGCTTGTATATATTCAGCCTGCCTTGCCCAGCCCCTGCTTCTGTTTTGCCCAGGGCTTAAAAGTGGGTCTGCTGAATGAAAGTGGAGAACGCTCGACATCGTTCCAACTCCATGTCTAGCGCAAACTCTTAAGGTGACAGAGTGAGGTTTACACTCTGGCACAACAGCACTGGCTGCTCTCTCTCTCTGTTACAATAACAGACTAAAGGGAATTTTAAATTTGGTACAATAACTGTCTGACCATAAACCGTTAGATGCCCAATTTCATGACTATTTCCACTAAAATAATCTGATGATATAGTTCAAATTTGAGTAAACTATTTCTGCACCTCGACTGGAGTTCTTTCCCCGCCAATGTATTTGCCTTTTGTCAGGATTCGTTCCAAAAAATTCATGCCTTAGCCCCCGTAACACACATGCACATGTGACTTTTTCTGTTTAAGAAAGGAGCATTCTTAATTTCATCAAATAAACATGATCCGCCACAAAATTTGGACAGGCACAAATATTTTGGAGCCACTGGGTTGGTGGCAAATATTAGATTAGATAGTACTTTATTTATTCCGTCAGGAGAGTTCCTTCAGGAAAATTACAATTTTCAGCACAATCCCATTCAAGATCAGACAAACATTAAAGGGAGACAGAACAGGATCGCTGACTGGTCTGCCGGCTTCCAGCGCCCCTTACAAAAAAAGATGAGATACAGGTAAACAAGGGGGGGAGAAAAAAATAGAAGATTAAAATAAAATAAAAAAATCGGTCTTAAGCTGGGCCCTGGAGAGGGGGTGCAGACTGAGGCCAAGGGAAAAAAACAACAACTCATAGCCATAGTACACACCCCTCTTACATGTGTGTAAGAGGGAAACATCAAACATCAAAGAACACAGAGGACATTAAAGACATTAAAGCAGCAGATACAACCAGACACTTCTACATACAGCTATGAATAAAAAGTAAAATAAACATATCCACTGTGGTGGCCTCTGCGGTGTTCCACGCCATTGTCCGCTGGGGTGGAGGGAGGATGGCCAGAGACAGGAGCAGACCCAACAAAGCAACCAGGACAGCCGACTCCACCCCCGGCCAGTGTCCAGTCCGCATGGATGAGCGATGATACGTCCAAGGTGATTGAGGGGTCCGACACCTGCTCACCCAGCCAAGACACCGCGAAGCCTCTCCGTCCCAGCGCTCAGTGCCAGCTCCGCAGCCCTGTCCCCTCATCCGCATCTCCTCCAGTCCCTCCAAAGCGACTCCGGTGTGGCAGAGACCCAGCAGCTGGTCTCCATGGCCAAAAGGCTCCCGGGAGGCAGATCCAGAAGTCCACAAAAAAAGCACCACAGCTCTTAACACAGCTCATACACAGCATGAATTATTTCCCACATAAGCAGAGTTCTAGACATCCAAGGCTTTGACTAGTGGGAGTCATGATTAGTCAAAGACCATTTATATGACAACACTCAAGTAGTTTTTTTAAGAATCTGTAAGAAATTAGTTTTACTTGCAAGCCATCCATCCATCCATTTTCTACCGTTTGTCCCTTTTGGGGTCACGGGGGGTGCTGGAGCCTCTCAGCTGCATTCAGGCGGAAGGCGGCGTACACCCTGGACAAGACGCCACTGCATCACAGGGCCAACACAGATAGACAAAAAACATTCACACTGACATTCACACACTAGGGACCATTTATTGTTGCCAATCAACCTATCCCCAGGTGCATGTCTTTGGAGGTGGGAGGAAGCCGGAGTACCCGGAGGGAACCCACGCAGTCACGGTTGAGATAGCGCTGGGCGATATGGCCTTTTTTTAATATCTCAATATTTTTAGGCCTTATCGCGATACACGATATATATCTCGATATTTTGCATTAGCCTTGAATGAACACTTGATGCATATAATCACAGCAGTATGATGATTCTATGTGTCTACATTAAAACATTCTTCTTCATACTGCATTAATATATGCTACTTTTAAACTTTCATGCAGAGAGGGAAATCACAACTAAAAGTGTATTTATTAAACCGTTATTAAGCAGGGGCACAAACATTCATGTCATTTAAAAACAGAAAGTGCAAGATTGTCACATTTTAAAACAAGCTACGAGTGCACTTTTGTGCATGATGTCACTAAGATATCACTAATATTAGGGACGGCGTGGCGCAGTGGGAGAGTGGCCGTGCGCAACCCGAGGGTCCCTGGTTCAATTCCCCCCTAGTACCAACCTCGTCACGTCCGTTGTGTCCTGAGCAAGACACTTCACCCTTGCTCCTGATGGGTGCTGGTTGGCGCCTTGCATGGCAGCTCCCTCCATCAGTGTGTGAATGTGTGTGTGAATGGGTAAATGTGGAAGTAATGTCAAAGCGCTTTGAGTACCTTGAAGGTAGAAAAGCGCTATACAAGTACAACCCATTTACCATTTATCATTTAAGATGACATATCAAAACAACACTAAATTAAAGTGCACTTTTTGTACAGAACACCCTTACAATAGTTAAAAACAAATAAAGTGTACTTTTGTGAATGATGTCACAAGATATTTCAATAACTCTCAAATAAAAATGAGCTGCATATCAAATAGTATATGTCCTACAGTGTTGATGTGGAAATTGTTGCTTCGGCATTTTGTGGGTGTGGCACCGAACGGAGATGTTGACATGCACAGTTTGAAGCACTCTTCATTTTCTAGCGGGTGACTTTTCAAATGATGCTACATTAGCAGTGCTGCTACTTTTTGTAGCAACGTTTCTGCCGTATAAATGTTTGACATATTCCCGCTGGAAGCCAAACCACTGCCGGACGATGGACCCTGTGCTGTTTTTCTTGGGAATTAATTTCTTCCTTCATTTGTTACCAGATTCGCACCTTCTCTCTCTCGTATTACCACTTGCAACACACCGCTAGCACCACAGCTAATGTTACCATGTTGCTACCTCTCTGCTCGGGGAGGGTGTGTGACGTTGCACACGTTACGTGTGTAAGAAGGTGCGCTTGTTTTAAGTCTCTGTGAGAAGGAGAGACAAGAAAGAGGGAGAAACACATGCAGTGTAATGCCCGCAGCTAAAAGCAACTGCGTGAGAATGTTTACTCCAATATCAAGATATAGTCATTTTTCATATCGCACAGAGACAAACCCGGGATATATCGAGTATATCGATATATCGCCCAGCCCTACGGGGAGAACATGCAAACTCCACAAAGAAAGATGCCGAGCCAGGGATTGAACTCAGGACCTTTGTATTGTGAGGCAAATGCACTAACCCCTTTTCCACTGCGCTGCCCCAGTTGAATAGTCCAAATAATGAAAAAGGGTGACCCCAAAGGGGATCCTTGAGGAACATTACTACTATGACTAAAGAGATTGAACAAATGATTACTGATTGCATCTGAAGTACACTACCTACAGCAGGGGTCACCAACGCGGTGCCCGCAAAGACCAGATGAGTCGCCCGCTGGCATGTTCTAAAAATAGCTTAAATAGCAGCACTTATCAGTGAGCTGCCTCTATTTTTTAATTTTTTTATTTATTTACTACCAAGCTGGTCTCGCTTTGCTCGGCATTTTTAATTCTGAGAGACAAAACTTAAATAGAATTTGAAAATCCAAGAAAATATTTTAAAGACTTAGTCTTCACTTGTTTAAATAAATTAATTTGTTTTTTTTACTTTGCTTTTTATAACTTTCAGAAAGACAATTTTAGAGAAAAAATACAACCGTAAAAATGATTTTAGCATTTTTAAACACATATACCTTTTTACCTTTTAAATTCCTTTCTCTTATTTCCTGACAATTTAAATCAATGTTCAAGTAAATCTATTTTTTTATTGTAAAGAATAATAAATACATGTTTATTTAATTCTTCATTTTAGTTTCTGTTTTTAGGACAAAGAACATTTGTGAAATATTTCTTCAAAATTATTATGATTAAGATTCAAAACAATTATTCTGGCAAATCTAGAAAATCCGTACAATCGAATTTAAATCTTATTTAAAAGTATTTAAAATTTATTTTAAAATTTTTGTCCTGGAAAATCTAGAAGAAATAATGATTTGTCTTTGTTAGAAATATAGCTTGGTCCAATTTGTTATATATTCTAACAAAGTGCAGATTGGAATTTAACCTATTTAAAACAAGTCATCAAAATTCTAAAATTAATCTTAATCAGGAAAAATTACTAATGATGTTCCATAAATTCTTTTTAAATTTTTTCAAAATGATTCAGATTGGCTAGTTTTTCTCTTCTTTTTTTCGGTTGATTTTGAATTTCAAAGAGTCGAAACTGAAGATAAACTATGTTTCAAAATTTAATTTTCATTTTTTTAAACCGTTCAATTAAAAGGAAACAAATGTACAATGGAATGACAGAGAGAAAGCCCCCATTTTTTATATATATATAGATTGATTTATTTTAGGTAAATTGAGCAAATTGGCTATTTCTGGCAATTTATTTAAGTGTGTATCAAACTGGTAGCCCTTCGCATTAATCAGTACCCAAGAAGTAGCTCTTGGTTTCAAAAAGGTTGGTGACCCCTGTGCTACAGCAACAGTTTAGGTACATAATGCACAAAACATGTTGTAACAAAACGGGCACCTTGAGGAAAGCCTCAGTTATGTAAATCACAAGTGACCCCAGTGTTCGCTGTTGGTTTTCTAGCAAAGTTAAAATGTCAATGCAAGGATCTGCCAATGTGTTTACTGTGGTCCAAGTTCCTCTATCCAGGGGTAGGGAACCTATGGCTCTTGAGCCAGATGTTGCTCTTTTGATGACCGCATCTGGCTCTGAGATAAATCTTTGCTGACGTTGCTTAACACGATAAGTAATGAATAATTTTGCTGGTAATCACAGTGTTGAAAATAACGTTCAAAATATAAAACATCCATCCGTTTCTATCGCACCTGTTCAAAAAGTCGCATTAATGGTCAAAAGTATTTTATTTATTATTGGTTATCTTCAGAATAACAATGTTATTAAAAATAATAAAAATATGCACGCATTTAGTTGTTGTAATCAGGGAAAGTCCAAATAAAAGAGGAGGCGTAGAATTCTCTTGTCAGAGCGTGGGACGACACTGTACAATGGTACAGGTCTACGTGTTTCTTCTCATTGAGCTAAATTGAATGCAGTCTCTGTTTAATTCCTTGCTTCTTGTCTGTTTAATAGATGTCATCAGTGTTTGAACCTGACAGTTGTATTCAGTGTTAAAAATATTATATGGCTCTCACGGAAATACATTTTAAAATATTCTGCTTTCATGGCTCTCTCACCCAAAAAGGTTACCGACCCCTGCTCTATAAGAACCAAGGTAACCGTAATTAATGGGTCCCAACTTTGACAAAAGTCCATATTTTAGTGACTTTTAGTACACTTTGGACACAATATAAATCGCAATACAGTACTGAATATCGAACAAACAACAAAGGGATGCTGGATCAACTGTCTGCTTAAAAACAGAGTCAAAACAACAACAACGAGCTGAACAGTCCTCATTTGCTGACAGGTGCACACACTGTAACTAGCCCTGTGGTGCACTCATCTTGAAATTACAAACCTCCTTAACTTGAATAGCCGAGTTGCTACAACAATTAGAAATAAAATATAAACATTACATTGATAATAGAGGTAAACTATTGGTTTGGTTCATGACCAATAGCGCTTTTTCTATTGGTATTTGTATTGCTCCAGTTTTAGTGTAAGAATGCTCATTGTCATTCCTATATTATTATTTATTTCGCTAACTGCTTATTTGTTATCACTTTTACGATCATATTTGTACATATTGTATGTGCTGGTGTTGTTCTATTGTTGTTGTTTTTGTTGTGTTTGCTGTTGTTGTTTTTGTTGTGTTTGCTGTTGTTGTTTTTGTCTCTCTGTCTAATCCCCCTCTTATCTCCACAATTTCCCCCTCTGTCTTCCTTTTTTTTTCTCTTTCTATCCCCTCCTGCTCCGGCCCTGCTGCACCAAATGATAATATAAATACATTTAATAAAGTCAAATTCAAATAAGGCAACAAGAGAAGTATCCTACACTTCTCTTTTGTAAAGTAAATCTGAACAGCCGATATGGGCATCTACTTCAACTATATGATTAGCCAGAGAAGCTGGACAGGACAAAAAAAAAAATATATATATATATATATATATTATAAATATAAAAATACATTTAAAAATAATTGGCTTTCATGGCTCTCTCAGCCAAAAAGGTTCCCGACCCCTGCTCTATACAATGGGAGCCTACTCGTGTGTTTTTAGGAATTTGCTGCAAACATTTTTTCTAAAGTTTTAAACACAACTTGGTGGCTGGAAGGGTGTCATTCCCGGCACGGCCGCATTTGTCCCCAGGGCTGCCAGTTGAATAGCCCTATATCGAACGGTATTGAAATGACTGTTTTGTCTGGATGGTCAGCAATTGTTGGTCTTTCTTTATTTACTAAGTGGCATCGCCAACTACTGGCCTGGCATGCGCATTACAAAGATGATGTTGTTGTGTACATACCCATAGGTGGCTCCAAGTTTGACCGGTAAAGTGTCCTTATGCTCGGTGATGATATACAGTACACCTCTAACTTAGGCTGTAACCTTGAACTTAAAAGGCTTTGTCGTGTGTGGAAAGAATTTGTTGGCGCAGCGCAGTTCTACCTTTGACCCAGTCCGGCCATGTGTCGTAAACCCCCTCGTCCTACATGTTTACAAAACACTTTCACCCACTTACTAAATGCAGGACGGGTTATTAGGACTAAGGGGAAATGCTGCCTCCCTTGTTTCCTGTACTCTTTAACATCATGTGAAGAGGAAATGTTCCATTAACGCACTTTCACATGAGCATGACTTTGGCTTCGGGCTGTTAGGTTAAAAACATTTCTCAAAATGACATTTGAAAGTGATTTAGAGGATCAAAAAACTATATAAAGAAAAAAATAAAAGAAATTACAAGTCCCATCTGTAACCCTTTGGCCCTCTTGCCGACAGCTGAGCCACAAAAACCTCAAGAAGTTGATGTACTGCAGACAGGTGCCACTGGTCAAATGAAGAATTGTCTATGTCGTAAATCGTTCCTCTCACAGCGGCATCAAAGTAGAATACTCGACTTTCTTAGGTTTGGTTTTTTAAAGTTTTAGCAATGTATTTCCAAAGTAAAAGCTGTATCCGAATGCCCTTCTAGCACACACGCCCTAAGATTTTTAAGTCTGCATGTTTCTCAAAGGTCAAGGGAAAGGTCTGTACAGTATTGTTGCACAATTGGTGGCCAATTGGCAAAGACTGTATGGTCTCTTTTGTTCAAACTGAGAACCGTTAGGATTCCCTGGGAAGGACAGGACTAGGATAGAAGAATGAACTGTTCACCATACAGTAACTCTCTAAGGAGTCATAATAACTACCATTGATCCTTAAATGTTTTCACTGGACTTGCAGACAATACTGTACAAGTAGATAGCTGTTTCATGTTAGTGTTTAAGGAGGGGAGATTATATAACATGAATCATTTGGAAGTTATTGGCTCCAAAGCAAATATGAATTCTCATCTGATGAGAAGAAATATATCCGCTGCCGACATACCTAGCGGAAATTCAAAAGGCAATTATCCAGACTTTATAGCGTTTGTACACGTTTCCAGCCTCAATAAATCACCATATGCATGTATTTTTACGGAAGTCACTCTTTGCATTGGTTTCAGCAGCTGCAGGCGTTTGTGCTATATGCACTTAAAGGCCTACTGAATGAGATTTTCTTATTTAAACAGGGATAGCAGGTCCATTCTATGTGTCATACTTGATCATTTCGCGATATTGCCATATTTTTGCTGAAAGGATTTAGTAGAGAACATCGACGATAAAGTTCGCAACTTTTGGTTGCTAATAAAAAAAACCTTGCCTGTACCGGAAGTAGCAGACAATGTGCGCGTGACGTCACGGGTTGTGGAGCTCCTCACATCTGAACATTGTTTGCAATCATGGCCACCAGCAGCGAGAGCGATTCGGACCGAGAAAGCGACGATTTTCCCATTAATTTGAGCGAGGATGAAAGATTCGTGGATGAGGAAAGTGAGAGTGAAGGACTAGAAAAAAAAAAGACGAGGGCAGTGGGAGCGATTCAGATGTTATTTGACACATTTACTAGGATAATTCTGGAAAATCCCTTATCTACTTATTGTGTTACTAGTGTTTTAGTGAGATTGCATGGTCGTACCTGTACAGCCTGAAGGTCGGCCAAGCACCATTCTTCAGCACCAGTCGACGGGTGGTGGCGATGCCCATCTCTGCCCTTCGCAAGGGACCCTCTTCAAAACACGATCTTTCGAAATGATCGCTGCATAATATACTTTACTTTGTGTGTGTGGGCCAATCCAACCGTGTTCGCTTGACATCTCTGTCCCATAGTAAAGCTTGACTGTCATCTTTCGGGAATGTAAACAATGAAACACCGGCTGTGTTTGTGTTGCTAAAGGCGGCCGCAATACACTGCTTCCCACTTACAGCTTTCTTCTTTGATGTCTCCATTATTCATTGAACAAATTGCAAAAGATTCAGCAACACAGATGTCCATAATACTGTGGAATAATGTGATGAAAGCAGACGACTTATAGCTGGGAATGGGCTGATTTTCATCCCAGTCGCTTCACACTCTGCTGCGAACTGATCCAATGAGAGCTGAAGATCCTGGCCAGATGAAGCCATCAAGACTACATCATCTGCAAAAAAGCAGAGACCTAATCCTGCAGCCACCAAACCGGATCCCCTCAACGCCCTGACTGCGCCTAGAAATTTTGTCCATAAAAGTTATGAACAGAATCGGTGACAAAGTGCAGCCTTGGCGGAGTCCAACCCTCACTGGAAACGTACGGACCAAGCTCTGACACTGATCATACAAAGAGCGGACCGCCACAATCAGTCTGATACCCCATACTCTCTGAGCACTCCCCACAGGACTTCCAGGGGTACACGGTCGAATGCCTTCTCCAAGTCCACAAAACACATGTAGACTGGTTGGGAAAACTCCCATGCACCCTCAAGGACCGTGCCGAGAGTATAGAGCTGGTCTACAGTTGCACGACCAGGACAAAAACCACACTGTTCCTCCTGAATTCGAGGTTTGTCGCATTTGATGCAAATGCATTAAATGCATCCGTTCACAACAAAATGTTTATCAGCAGTAAAATATATTAGTGCACTACTCTGGGTGAAACATTTACCACCTTTTGTGAACATTGGGGAATAATGCGGAACCCTTAAAGGCCTACTGAAACCCACTACTACCGACCACGCAGTCTGATAGTTTATATATAATTGATGAAATATTAACATTGCAACACATGCCAATACGGCCTTTTTAGTTTACTAAATTGCAATTTTAAATTTCGCGCAGAGTGTCTTGTTGAAAACGTTGCGGAATGATGACGCATGCTTGTGACGTTATTGGTTGGAGAGGACATATTAGCCCAGCACCACTTACAGATAAAAGTTGTCTCTTTTCATCGCATAATTACACAGTAATTTGGACATGTGTAAAGCTGAATCTTTTGCAATTTGTTCAATTAATAATGGAGACTATAAATAAGAATGCCGTTGGTGGAAAGCGGTGGATTGCAGCTGCCTTTAGCACCGAGACACAGCTGGTGTTTCTTTGTTTGTTGTGAAGCTTTAACACAGAGCGGTCAAGCGGACATGTTTCTCTACGTCAACCAGCATGTTTTTGGATGGGTAAATTGTGATATTAAGTCGGCTCTTACCGGAGACATCAGTGGATTACTGGACCTTCTCCTGCAGCAGCTGTCAAAAAAGGCAGCTGTGAGCTTGGCTTCCATCAAAGACACTAGCATTCACCGCAGCCATCCGACTTTGAGGTATGACTTTACAATCTCACTAGAAAACTATCAAAACAATAAGCAGATAAGGGATCTTCCAGAATTATCCTAGTAAATGTGTCTAATTACATCTGAAACGCTCTTGAGTTTTTTTTTTTTTGAGCTTCACTCTTAACTTTCCTTATCCATTAATCTTTAATCCTCGCTCAAATTAATGAGGAAATCGTCGCTTTCTCGGTCCGAATAGCTTTTGCTGCTTGAGGCTATGATTATAAACAATGTGAGGATGTGAGGAGCCCTCACACCGGTGAAGTCACACGCATATCATCTGTTACTTCCAATAAAGGCAAGGCTTTTTTATTAGCAACCAAAAGTTGCAAACTTTATCGTGGATGTTCTCTGCTAAATCCTTTCAGCAAAAATATGGCAATATCGCGAAATGATCAAGTATGACACATAGAATGGACCTGCTATCCCCGTTTGAATAAGAAAATCTCATTTCAGTAGGCCTTTAAAAGGAAGCGTAGCTTCAAGCTTATTAATTTGTTTACGTTGGATACGTTGGATACACAAAATCTATATTTCCAGCCCTGTGGAATATGACTCCACCATGCAATTTTACAATAAAGATATTACTTTGCTCTCCTCCCATTTTGTTTTTAAGCACCAAATTAACTGTTTTGTTTACATCACAGATGGACAACCATCCTCATACAATTCCACCTATACTCCTGAGCTAGCATCCTCTGCATCGTATCACATCCTCTACTTTGCATGATAGGCCTAAAGTTTTTAATTATTGACTCTGAAATACACCAAACAGAAATGTCCACGGCATAGGACACTGTTGTCAGGAGGATATAAACCAAAGTTCTTACTGATGACGAATCGAGACCTCCATTTATCAAGCCCAGCATTTGTTCAGTAATGTGTTTCTTTTTTCTTTTGTCGCTGTGCAGGTCTATCTATATGGACTATGAGAAGGACGTGGAGGTAAGAGGAATCCCGGCATACCGCTTTACGCCGCCACGCTCTGTCCTGGCGAGCATGGAGGAGAACCCAGCCAATGAGGGTTTCTGTGTGACCCCACAGGAGTGCCTGGGAACGGGCCTCCTGAATGTCAGTCCGTGTCGGAAAGGTAAACACTTTCTCTCAAAGCCCCCTACTGTTAATGTTATATTCTCTGCCCCTTCTCAAGGAGCTGTAACTTTAGACTTACATCATCCGTGCATCTCAAAAAAATGTAGTCTTGACTTGCACATTGGTAAAATGCAAACAGCAAAATTCTGGCATATGCAGGGCCTTGGTATCTTCGAAGGTGCTTATCTAGGATACAATTGTTTGGCCTTGACAAAAGAAAGTGATCTGTGATTCCGTCCACCTGACTCTCTTTCCTAGAATAACAACTGATAACCTTTAAAGGTTTTCTCTGATACTGGCAAGAAGACTGCCGATACCGTGACTAGCTCCTGGATGTCTGCCCTACACATCGCAACACATCCTCATAAGAATTCTGTTGGTACGATGACTAACTGTTAGCACATGCGTAGGTTGACTGCGTCTGTTGCCCCTTCAACTCTGACCGTAACCACTTGCTGATGGTTGACATGTAACAGATGCAGCAAAAATGCAAAAACTGACCTCGTTGCGAAATAAGGATTACGCAAATCTATTTCCCAAAAGCTACAATACAGACAATAAAATTGAGTAAACGTGATGCTGCTCGATTATAGTTGCTGGCATAAACCGTCATTTGGAATAAGAATGGGTACCTTTCACATTTAACGGTACCTATTCCCGGTTACTGGGAATTGATACCGGTACTATTTGGTACCAATTTTTGGTACAATTGTGTGTATTGAATTTTTAATTTGCTGACAAAAAATAATGATTATTATTTTATTATTTTTTTCTTCATTTTTCTGTTATTTGCTAGTACCCTGCCTTGGCCATTAAGTTCAATGTGCCACGCTTTTCTTTTGGTTGCGCCCTTTAAGGTCTTCATACAGTAAGTATTGTATTTGTTTTACACCAACTGTTCGATTGTGATGTGCATCTCAGAAAAGTGGAGTCTCAATGTACTTTTAAATGCTTTCTCGCTTTGTTAGCCTTGAAAATTGTAACATGATCGAGAGGCAGTAATGCCTGAGTCCGATGTGACTGCTTGTTGCTCAGCTAAGTGCTTGAGCTGGTGCTGAATTTGCAACCAGATGTGAAATTGAAACAATACTAAATTGATACATCACGTGCAACTTAAGTAATCGAAATATGGCACTGTTTAATTTACGTAATTCGGTATCTGGTTGTACTGATGGACTTCTGTCAGTACCTTTTTAAAAGCACTAAATTCGACCGAATTTGGTACCTCTCCCTTATTTGGAATGAATCAGTTTCTATGTCCAAAGTCCGAAGACATTATTGATTCACAGACAGATCACAATTGGGGAGTGGACAATTCTGAATTGATGGACAAGCGTCTGGATATTGATTATATTGAAGTATGCTAAATTAAGTAATACAGACTGCTCTAAAATGTGGAACTCGGGCAAAACACAGCAGGAGAGAAGAATCCATGCTAACCGCTAAGCGAGTTAGATTGATTGATTGAAACTTGTATTAATAGATTGCAGAGTACGAACGATGACGCTCGACCGTCAAAATGGCTGCCGCGATGCATTTCTGCGAAAAATCGAAATCCCTCTATGGAAGATACAACAAATCCAAAACAAAACGGATGTTTGCTCGCCATGGAGGCACGTCATTTAGCATATATGTATGTATATGTGTATATATGTATATATGTACATATACTGCATATATATGTATGTGTAAATATGTGTGCGCATATATGTATATGTGTATTTATAAATATATATGTGTGTGTGTGCGTGTGTGTGTACAGTATGTATGTCTATATATATGTATATATATATATATGTGTGTGCTTATATATGTGTATTCATATATATATATATATGTGTGTGTGTGTGTCTGTATATGTGCTTTTATATTTATTCATATATATATATATGCTTTTATATGTATATGTATATGTACATATATGTGTGTGTATATATGTAAATGTGTATTTATGTGTGTGTGTGTGTATATATATATATATATATAGCACAGAGCTAAGCAGTTTTATGTTTTGCATCTTGTTCCCTTCCTGTACCGAAAATGAACAGAAACATGGCCTTAACACTGAGATACGCACCAAACTGTGACAATGCCGTAGCGTTACACCCTTATATATATATATATATATATATATATATATATATGTATATATGTATATATATATGTATATATATAAATATATATATATGTATTTATATATGTATATACATTACATATCCAGTATCTATTCTGTGTGCGGTCACATCTAAGCACCAGAAAGGACGCAATACTAATTACTGCATTCATTATTAGTAAAAGGAGGTGCCTTATATACATGATACACACAGTATTGATAATAAAATATAGCAATACATTTACAAAATAAAATAGAAATACATTTACAAAATAACATAATAATATAAATTAAAAATGTAATCATTAGGTGCCAAAAGATTCCTACCTTTACTTGCGACCTACTAAAAAGTGGGCTGGGACTCACATGTTGAGAATCAAATGATCAGAAAAAGGGGCACCAGACCCTAAGCAATTCAGAGCTTTTCTTCCGACACCCACAGAGCGCCAGTGACCCGGGGAGATGCAACGGTGACTTCATGCTGGAAAAAATATTCACTGCTGCTTTGTGGAAAAAGCTTGGATACTCTTCGATTAAATACTACAGCAATTTCAAATTTGACTTTTTTTTATGTGATCCTTGGTCAAAATTTTGGACACTCCCAAGCTATTAATTGTTAGCTTTTTTCTAATGACTCAGAGTCCATTGTAATAAGATCCGATCCAAGAACTGCATCAAAAGATTCAGAAAATATAAAGCTCAGTTTAGACTGATGCTGTTATAGGAAGGAAGTCATTTAACAATATGTTTATTATTTTGGTTTCCATGTGCAGTGGAATGCAGTTGTAGATTACTACTGTACAATAATACACTTCTTGTTTATCAATGTTAGAAATAATAGCAGTCACGAAAGTTTTCTCCGGGTCAGGTGTTAGAAAATGGTCATTTAGTCGCAGCGTGCATTGGTGTGTATGTTTGCGCTAAAGTGACCTCAGTGGTTGCCACAGAGACAACGGGGGTTGTTTTTGTCTGTCTGGCTGTTGCTGGTCACAGGAGCAGGAAAACGGTCACCCCTGCCCCACTTCACGGACATTTTACTTTACCGACATATGCGCTTGTTGTTGTCGTGCACTATGCATGTTTCAAAGTAGTCAAGAGTACTTTAGCTGTGGGAGCCGGGCCAGGATTGCTTTACTGCGCGTGTGTGTTGTTTCTGTTTTGCACAGTCCTTAAGGGTAGGGATGCAATCCCTCCTGTTGACAATAAGTGGAAGGAACCCAGCAGGAGTAGCAAGGTTTTATGTGTGGATATCACGCAGGCTCCCTAATTAGTTCTACATCAGTATTATTGTCCATTTATCAACCTATTGTTTCTTTTCTTCGGAAGAATGACACCAAGTAGCTGGCTGCGTGTACTGGGACAGAGGTCAGATGCAATCTGGTCACCTTGTCTGTCCAAATGTTCTTGTGTGTCCTGAAGACCAACCACTTGTTTTGTGGTCAAAATAAGTGTCTAAAAAGCAACTAACTTAGTGTCAGAAAGAGTAGGGAGGACCTTTTGGTTTAACTGATACTAGGGATGTTCCAATAAAGTTTTATGCCGCCGATTTCGATCAATTATTAGCGAGATCGTCCGATACGGATCACGTAATAACTGTAAATGTTTCATTTTATTTATGACCAGTGCTATCGACAGTGTGACTATCGACACAATATTTAAACCTGCTTTATTCTATTTTATTACATACAAAAAACAAAGACAGTAGTACACAATAACTAAACAAAAGCAAAGAATACTACTTTTCTTG